>NW_022196160.1:967358-1284144 GCF_008641045.1 Pistacia vera | reverse complement strand
AAAAAAAAAAAAAAACCTGGGACCGAGGAGAAGTCATTGGTTTTAGTTGTGGTTTTCAGAGTCAAAGAACGATGATTATTACTACTATTATTAATGGGTTTCGAAGCACAAACGGAAAGAACCCGTGAAGAGGATTGCAAAAAGCGTGTATTAGAAGGAAAGAGGAGAGTAACAGTGGATGCTGTCGAGGTTCTGAGAGAGCCCATGAAGAATGAGAGTCTATGTTGAAGAAGAAAACGCATTCTAAGTGTTTCAAAAAATGTGTGAATAAATTTAGGGGTTTGGTTGGTTGGTTTTCAAAAGGGTTTAGAAATGGCTGAGTCTCCCATTGAAGCACAAGTGAAGGCTGAAGACAAAGAAATGAGGATTTTTGCGGGGTTTAAGCCTTTAAGGGTTCTGAATTCCCTTTTTGTCTCGTTTTGTCTATGAGAGAAGAAAAAGCAGGCGTATTGCATAGTTTTGGGCTTGGGTAATCGGATCTTGTTTGAAATTTAATGGACCCAATTGGTTTGGTATCGTCCTCTTACCCCAAATTTAATGTATATACCATTTTGTTTTTTATTTTTTAAAATCTTAATTACATATATTTCATAAAAATGAGTCGATATATTTAAAAAAAATAAAAAATTAAAATATGATCTTAAAAATTAGTGTAAAATTAAAAAACGAATTTTAACTTTAAATCAATTTTTGAATATTATATTAAAGACACTTTGAAATATTAAAAATATTAAGATTGAGCTAAAAGTTTTGAATTATGTTTTAGCCTTTAGATAATCGGATCTTGTTTGAAATTTTTTGCCCAATTGGTTTAGTAGTGTTGTCCATTTAGCCCAAATTTAAGCCTAAGTATCTTCTTTTACTAAAGAATGATGCTATATACACGCCACCAGTTATCTTATTATCCCTATCTCTAAATGGAAAATAATAGAAGCTCCCTTTGGTTCACAATTTTGTATTTTTTAGAAAAAAATTTTAAAAAAAGTTGAATTGGGCGGGTACTACGATATAAGATTTATAAATTAATAAAATACCCCCTATGTTTATTTTTTACAAAATAGCCCTTATAATAAAATATTAAAAGTTAACAAAAACACCCCCAATCCACCCTCAAATACGGATAGTCGACCACCACCGCCGGAGGGTGGCCGGAGTCACCGTATCGACTCATGACTGACTGGATCTTGCTGGTCGTGCGCCGATATGGCCTTTTCCGGCCAGATCCACCGGAAAAGGCCAGATCTACTGCTAGATCTGGCCATTGACGGCCAGATCTGGCCGTATTTGTTATTTAATGACGGCCAACAAACGGTCGTCGTTGATGGTCAACGACGACCGTTTGTTGGCCGTCATTACCGACTGGTTACGGCCGAAGATCTGGCCGGAAAAGGCTAGATTGCCGGTAGTGCGCCATCCTACCAGATTCCGGCCATTTTCCGGCAGTGGTGGCCGGAATCTGGTAAATGTGGATTGTTGGGGCGTTTTTGTAATTTTTTAAAAAATATTTAGGGGTATTTAATTAAATTAACAAATTTAGGGGGTTTAAAAAAAGTTGAATAATATTGTGAGATTTTGGGTATTTTACTGTTTAACTTTTTTGGGAATACTAAAAGTAGTATTCCCAAAATGCAACCAAACGAAGCCAGAGTTACCGAAAATTACACACCGAATCTATGCATCGAATGACGCAACAAAATCCTGACCGTTGATTAATATTAATTTATAATTAATCAATAGTCAAGATTATGCCACGTCATTCGGTGCACGAATTCGGTGCGCATTCTTCGGTAACTGTAGCATTACTCTCTCTAAATATATTTACAATAATTTCAAAATCACCCTTTTAATTTAATTTTTTTTAATTTACACTTTCAAAACTCGTTTTTTATTTTTATATTTAAAAAAAACGAAAAATTCAAGACAATGCAATGAAATTTCTCAATGAAAATGAAAGAAGAAGATCATTTCGTGTTCTACAGATTTGTCAATTTTTTTTTTTCAATTTCTAAGTGAAATAAGAATCACGGGTGCTTTATTGTTAAGGATATTATAGTAAAAAATGTAAAAAAAAAAAAAAAAAAAAAAGGCGGTGGGGGTCGGCAGGGGACGGGGGAAAGTAATTCGTGGGGGTTATTTAGTACCACTTTTTGAACCTATTTGACCAAGTTTATAAAAATTATAAAGTAATTTGAGTTTATAAGCATTTAAAATTTAAGCAATTAGATCATCTCTAACCACAAACACCAAATTGGTGTGATTTTTGGTGTATTTTACTATTGCATCCTCCACCCATTGTATCAAATATTGACAGGCTATTCACAAGTGTATAAAATCGCGCAAGTAATAAAGCTCGAGTAAACGAGTGTCGAATCCCAAGAGAACTACCTACCAGGTACCAAACTAGTCTATTCTATTGCTATTTGATGAAACAAAATTTTAAGAATGAATTTAATGAAGAAAAAAACAAACAAAAAACTAAACAAAGACAGAATTTTATAAATATTTTGGTATAAAGATCAATATGACTAAACCTATGGCACAAATTTCACACCAATTTAATCTTATACATTGACAATTATTGCTAACCTAATTAAGCTTATTCTAAAGGCCAAACTCCCTGATATTTTACTAACTTTCTCTCGAACAATTAGCGAATTAATCCTTAAGCAACAACCTAAAATATCTCTAAGTTGGATTTAGGAGCTAAGAGATCATTAAGTTCTATGGAATTTACCAGAGCCTCATAGATCGCGGTAACCTATCTCTAGCGTTCGTTCAATCTATGGTTTTATTACCTTAGACTAATCAGGTTTCATCTCTTGATCTCAACCCAACCCATGATATCATTCAACTCTCGGATCCTTAAGAATTGAAAGCATTACACACAATAATAAAACTTAGAATTAATGCTCAATAAGAATTAACAACAATAGAGTTATTGGATAAGTTCCAGTATTTCATTTTAACTCGTTTGGATAAGTCCACCCATGATGTAGGGGGGTGAGAAGTGGAAACTGCCAAAGGCAGTTTCTTACGAACCGCTCCCATATAAAAAGAAAGTTTTTTCGTTTTAGAAAAAGTTACTCACTGTTACTCAAATACGCAAAAGAAAAAACATGCTCTCTCTCTCTAAAATTGAAAAGAAGATACTTTACATAGTTGATTCTTCCAGGTTCAATTTTTGCTTCAGAGATAAAGAGAAAAGGTATTTATGTTGTGTAAATTCATTGTAGTTCATTTATATACAAATGTGATTGCAATGGTGACTATGATCTTGGGATTACTTTAGGATATATGTTATTCTATGTTATTTCCAACATTGGTATCAGAGCCGTGGTTCATATTGTTTTAAATTCATACTGTTATGTTAAAGCATGTTACTGGTTTATCAAATGTAGTTCTGAATTTTTCAAATTTTATACGTAAAAAGTTGTCTTTTTGGTAATGATAATTAGACTATTAAATTCCTTATGAAATTATGAAGAAAATGGTTTATGAATCATAAAAAATTGAGTTAAAAGGACTTAGATATGCCTCTTTAAAGTTTCGGGTTTTGTATGGGTTGATTTCCAGGTCGGGTACCCAATTGCAGACCCGGACAAAGGTTGAAGACGACAAGGACCAACATGTCGTTTTGGATCCAACCTTATGCATGACATGTCGTTTTCCTGTTTTACTTCTTTTTAAAAAAAAATGCAAATAAGCATGGTTGGTGAGTCTCTAAGGTTAAAGCCCAATTCCCTAACCACTAGGCTATTTTTGTTTTGTGTTAACTATATTCACAAACCCAACATATTCCTTTCTGGCCCAACCCATAACCAAAATATAAATGGGTCAAGTTGACCCGTGGACCCGACCCATATGACCAAACGGGTTAGTCAAACCAGATAATTAGACAAACCCGACCCATAAGATCAAACGGGTCAGTCAAACCCAGTCAACGCCTGACCCGTAAGACCAAACAGGTCTGTTAAACCTGGTCAACACCTGACCCGTAAAGTCAAACAAGTCAACAGGTCAAACTCGAGTCAGGATTGGCCCGGTTGAATGTGGAAACGGGTCGACCCGACCCGAATTCTTGTGGGGCGCATGACATACGCGTGGAGTACCCTGCCGATGCATAAGGGCACGTGGAAGCTCCTGCCGGCACGTGAAGGCGTGTGGCTGCTTCTGGGCGGTGCGTGAAGGCGCGTGAAGTATTCTAAATTTTTTTCTTTTGCTATAAAGAATAAAAATGAATACTTGGTATGTTGTTATGAGTCTAATTTTGTTATTAAACCATAAACACGTATATATATTATTTATCAAATATAGTCAACCTTTATTTGATAAATAAATAGTTTTTTTTTGTATTTGTTACAGAAAAATGTTACGTTATAGACGTGCAATGGTTGCTAGAACACCCGCTCAAAAGGAAAGGGTTATGAACATGATTAGAACTCTATAAACTCACACATTGATTTTAAGAGACACAGAGGATGAGTTGGTGCAACTCGTAAATCATTTCATTCATGTGAATGAAAAGATTCAAGAAATTGTCTGGATATGGGGATTAAAGGAAGATGAGTCGAAATACCAAGTTCTAAGAGAGACTCATGGTTACCCTAATCTCGTTGGTCTTCTTGATATGGTTTGGATCAAGCTGAAAGTTCAAAACTTTAAAGATGACAATAAAAATTATAGACGTTTAGTCAACAACTACATCAAGCAGTACATAAATTGGGGTGCCAAAAAGACAACTGGTGCATCTATAGGAGTCTCCACTCGTAAAAGACATCACAAGAAACTGGGAGTTCCCCTGCCTAGGGTTAATTACAAGTTAGATAAATACCTTAGGATAAGGATTATCAGATCCTTCCCAGTTTTAGGAATGTGGCAGTACACTTAATTTTTTTTTGGAATTTGTTTGTTTTGATTTCCTTACATGTTGAACTCTATTTACATAATGGAATTAGTTTTATTTATTTATTTTATTTTATTAAAATTTTATGTGAATTTATGTTGAATTATATTTATATAATTGTGTCTTAATATAATTTTAGAATTGCAATTAATTATATCTATGATAATTGGAAATTGGAATTTTGGATGATCATTGTTGACATTGTTAACTTTTGACTCCAAATCTAATATACAATTATTATTGATATAATTAATTAAATGTATATGTATGTTCCGAGCATTGAATAACATGCATTATCCAATGTGTAATTTTTTTTAGAAATGACATCTGCATTTAAGAACATTGTCACCAAACTTAATAAAGGAGAAAAATTTAACGACGATAATTATGAGATATAGAGCATGAAAATCCAATATGTTTTAGAAGAACAAGAGGTTCTTGAAGCTCTTACTACAACCATGGAAGAGCCTGAAGAAGGAGTCACGGCTCAACATAGACGAGACCGTGCAGCTTATGACATATGGAAGAAGAAGAATTCCACTACTCGCATTACTTTGTTGACCAGGATGGACAATGATCTCATGAAAAAGTACCGGGATTACGAATTAACAAAGGACATGTGGTCCGCACTTGCTACAAAGTTTGGCGGTACATCCATTACCATACTCCGGCACTCACTATCAAGTTTGACACATATAAAAAGAAGCCTAAACATACTATGAGAGTACATTTACGGCATTTGTCAAACATGATAAGTGAGTTGAGAGATGCAGGTCATGTCCTAACTGATGAAACAACAGGTTCAAGCTGTCATAAGATCATTGCCTCAAAATTGGGAACATATGAAAATACACCTTACCCACAATGAAGGCATCAGAAATTTAGACGATGCCATACGCCATTTGGAACTGGAAGAAGATCGCCTTAATGCGAGTAAGGCAAATACTGATGTGTATATGGCTAGTTCCAATTCACATGGTGGGAAGGGATTTAAACATAAATTCCAAGGTGGATCCCAAAGAAAAGGCAATACTACTAAGGCTCAAGGGAAGAAAAGGAAGTTCTTTAAACACGAAAAAGGAAAGCATCCTGCCAGGAAGAGAAATATGGCAAAGGTGAAATGCTATAATTGTGGTAACAAGGGACATTTTGCTCGTGATTGTAGCGAGCCGAAGAAGGTAAATTACTTGTTTGCACAAGTAAGTTATATAAATGTTTCCAATTCTGTTTTTCTAACTAAATCTCATCCTTTGTGGACTGTAGATTCAGCAGCAACATACCACATATTGAAAGACAGGAGTGCTTTCGTGGAGTTTCNTTGTAAATGAGATTGTTAGAAAAATGTGATAAGTAATCTAGGGTATTGCATACAACATACAACCTGAGTTTCACAATTCAAGAAGTTATATATTCCTAACAGATATATGACTAACGTGCTCTCGAAGTATGCATGGTCACACGGCATATTTACTAAGGTATGAACCTTAAAGAAGCATAGAGAGAGATAGTCCCATCATGTGTAAGTGGGAGATATTGGATAAGTTCCAGTATTTCATTTTAACTCGTTTGGATAAGTCCACCCATGATGAAAGGGCGTGAGAAGTGGAAACTGCCAAAGGCAGTTTCTCACGAACCGCTCCCGTATAAAAAGAAAGTTTTTTCTTTTTAGAAAAAGTTACTCACTGTTACTCAAATACGCAAAAGAAAAAAACACGCTCTTTCTCTCTAAAATTGAAAAGAAGATACTTTACGTAGTTGATTCTTCCAGGTTCAATTTTTGCCTCAGAGATAAGGAGAATAGGTATTTATGCTGTGTAAATTCATTGTAGCTCATTTATATACAAATGTGGTTGCAATGGTGACTATGATCTTGGGATTACTTTAGGATATATGTTATTCTATGTTATTTCCAATAAGAGTCAACACATATTCATAAATTGGGCTACATCTTTAGTCCTAGAAAAGAGATTTAGTTCATAATTGTAGTAATAAAAATAAAGATTGTATTCAGTAACATGAGTTCAAGAAAGAAAAATAGAAAAACTTCTTTAATTGACGAACGAGAACTTTCGATCTCCAAAATAGTAGCCGTCCTTTCTCCTTCTCTAATCCTCCTAAAAACTACTTAAAGTCCCTTATTTATAGTGCTAGGGTTTGGAGGTTACTTAGGAAAGAATTAAATGCTTAACCTATTCAGATTTGGACTAGGAGAATGCAATAACCCAAACAGGCCCGTGACCCATCGTTGCGGCGATAAGAACAGTCGTTGTTGTGATCGTTCTTTCTGCCTAATGAGTCTGTGATCTCTAGAATTTGATAAAGTCCTCATATGAACTTTTTAGCTCTTTCAATAAGCTTTCCAACGCCATAAGAATCGTTGAATTCCGATTTCTACAGCTCAAGTTATGACAGAAACATCGAAGCATGCTCATCTTGAAGGATTTCCATATTTTACATTATTTCTTCGACGCGTCACAACTTTCTCGTTTCAACTCTGATTCTTGCACCGTTTGTTCCTACGCATCATGAATGCCATCAACATCATTATTTTTCCTTCAAATATCGGTTTGAACCTGAAAATACTTAAAATACACCCGTGATCCTGTAAAAGATATTCATGAAAGAATTAATTCAAATTCCACAATTTAAACACATTTTTCCATAAATAATTCAATTAAATCACTAACAAAATATATACTTTCAAGCCCTTATCACAACCCCCAACCAGCTTTTTGCTAGTCCCTAGCAAACTAAGCGATAAAATAAGTCTCTAAGCTTGAAAATAAAACACCCAATTAAAACCTATATCTAAACTATCCTAAATCACTTTCGTAGATTGACACGATTGTATTTAGCGTATGCAACAAGCCTTTAAACCCCTAGACGGCCCTAGTTGGACGAGTTATAGTCTCGTGAGGGTTTCCAACGATGATACCCACAAACATCCATACTGAACTTATCCTAAACTCCAAAAATAAAAATAAAAATAAACATAAATATAAAAAGAACAAAAACTAACAAAAATTCTTGGATCAATTCATAAAGTTGTCTCAAAAATTGCATGTACACAAAACAAATAGAATAATCAAAAATCGCCTAAACTCACAGACAATGCAAACATCAATTCCATTTTCGTTATCGACCCTTGAACATCCATACAACCACAAACCATTAGTCTACAAACCTGGATGGTTTTATGCATAACATTCATGAACAAAATTTTGATCTCAATATTCGAGTTATGACTTATATGTGAATCATGGAATCAAACTTCATATGCTCACTTTTCAAACCACTCTCCACTAATGTAGAAGTTCACATTACCTTGGATCAATAGGTCTTTGTAAAGGTTGTAACGTTAGACTAGAGTATGAGTTCAAGAAGGAACGAAAAAGGGAAATTAACAAAAAATCAAATTAAGAGACTTAATTTTCATTCATTCTTATTACTATCATATAAAAACACTTCCCTTTTTCACTCAGTAGCTTCCCAACCTTTATCGAACTCTTTCTTTTCGACAGTACTATAAACCCATTTGCATAATTCCAAATCTTCACAATGCTTTTCAATGCCCACTTTTCTTTTCTTTCACTTTTTTTTTCAGATTTTTTTTTACAACAATAATAAGAAGAAAGTAGAAAATATACACACAGCCTCACTGATCTTACAAGCACTCCACAACCCCTAACCAATTTCTTCGCATAAATTTAGGTTGTGGCAAAACTACACTTCCTCACCAATACTCGTACTAAGCTTGAATAACAATTAAGTCTCTTAAGGATAAAATGGGTAGGATTTTGTTTTAGGCTCATCATCAGGGTATGGTAAAAATTAAGTTCAAAGAAAGAAAAACAAGACTAAATTGTGTTTAAAAGGCTCACAGGGTTAACTAGCGAGGATAAAAAAAATGGTCGGCTTGAAAGGCTCAGTCGGTCCAAAAATAGCCTAAATCATTTCCTAAGTGATGTAAACTCTAGGATTTCGCCTCGAGTGGTTGTCAATTGAGTTCTAGAGTTTTTTGAGATCGCAAAAATCTTCATGGAAAATTCACACATAAAACGTCTCTAAGTATGTAAACTTAACCACTTTCAATCCACAAATCACTAGGGTCTCAAACTAAATGTCATTAACATTTACAATCATCCGTAATTAAAGGCAAAAATTAATGTCCTCTATTTTTTACATGTTATTGCAATCACATTCCTATCATAGACATATAAATTAGTCCAAGAATAGAACCAAAATTCAAAACAGAACACAAAAATAAAATAAAAATAAAAATTCTCATAAATCCGTAAATTCGAAGTCTTTGGGAAGAAACTTCCATTACCCCCAACCTAAAATCTACATTGTCCCCAATGTACAAATATAAACAAAAGGAAAAAGAGGAAAATAAAAGTTACCCCTTTTTGCAATAGTGAAGTGCGAATACACGTGACAATTCGATCACCAACTTGTTTCATTCCATTGTTTTCTTTTAATTCTGACAAAACAAAGAAACTTGCGGTGCACCTCATCGGAAACACACATCACGTGTTAAATTTATGAATTTAGAGAAACAACCACAACATCAAAATTATTTACACAAAATAGAAAAAAAAAATTAAACATACTTGAAAATTAGCACCTGCAAAAATATTACACAAATCATAAAATAAAAAGCTTGGGTTGCCTCCCAAAAGCGCTTGGTTAAAGTCGTAAGCTTGACTTTTCATTTTCTTCAATCCGGATCATCTCAGAGAATCCAAGCCCTCATATTCTTAATTTCACCATTCACATAGGGCTTTAATCGTTGTTAATCTACCATCTCAAAGTCAACCTCCATAGTCCTAGAGTTGACTAAACAATTCTCTATGGGTGAACTAGGGTAGTTTTCTTCTAATTTTTTATTCACTATGTTATCAAGGACATTGATCTCAAAGCATGTGTCTAAGTTGGATGGACGCTTCTTAACATCAAAAACATTAAACTATACTTGCTCATCTTCTACCCTTAAGATTAGTTTCCCTTGATGAACATCTATCAATGTTTTACCTGTGGCTAGGAAAGGTCGTCCTAGGATTAAAGGCATTTCTCGATCTTCCTCCTCGTCTAACACTATGAAATCAATTGGGAAAATCAGTTTGTCTACCTTAATCAAGACGTCTTCTACCACCCCTATAGGATATGTTATTAATTGATCAGCTAATTGGAGAGACACAATGGTTGGCTTCACTTCTCCTAATCCAAGTTTACTATAAAGGGAAAACGACATTAAATTTATACTTGCCCCTAAATCACATAAAACCTTATCAAAATAACAACTACCAATAATACAAGGGATAGTAAAACTCCCTGGATCTCGTGGTTTAGGTGATAGTTTCTTTTGAATCAGTGCGCTGCATTCCTCCATTAACATGACTTTCTCGTGTTCCTTGAATTTTCTCTTGTGCATGAGGATCTCCTTCAAAAACTTCGCAAATTTCGGCATCTGTTCTAGCATATCAACAAAAGGGATATTAATATGTAAACTTCGAAACATGTCAATAAACTTACCGAATTGCTTATCAAGCTTCTGATTCTTCAATCGTTGTGGGTATGGAAGGTTTGCATGGCTCAAAGAAAGTTTCTGCTCAGATTCACGATCGTCGCGGCAATGAGTTGAAAATTCTGACGATTTGGGAGCAGATTCATGCTCGCCGCTGCTACCAGTATCATCGTCGTGGTGATCGTCCTTCTTGCTGACGAGCTTCTCCAAATTCTCACAATCGCTGTGGCGATAAATTTCATCGCCACGGCGATCGTTCTTCTGCTCTTCCTTCAAATTTTTCTCTTGTTCTTGCTTCTGTTTTTCACCCTCTAAATTCTCCAAAATTCGTCCACTCCTCAAGGTGATTGCATGTGCTTGTTCCTTGGGATTCTTCTCTGTATCGCTTGGCAAAACTCCTTGAACTCTTCCCGCTAATATGTTATGAATTTGCCCAATCTGAGTCTCAAGGTTCCTAATAAAGGCTGACTGATTTTGGACCAAGATGTCAGTCTTCTCAAACCTCTTGCTTGTCTCTTCAGTGAACTTGGTAAGCACATTCTCCAAGTTAGATTTTGGCTCTTGAGTTTGAAAAACAGGAGGTGGTGTAGGATCACTGTTGTTGCTCCAAGAGAAATTAGGATGATTCTGCCATGCTAGGGTAAAATTGTTGGAATATGGATTCCCTAGCCTTCTTTGGAAGTTGTTGATGTAATTGAAGTGTTCAAGTTATGCAAACGGACTTCCTATTTGGCAATCTCTAATTTTAGAAATTGAATTCGGGGACTTGATAGCATTAACTTTAAGTGTAGCACCCAATTATTGATTAATAGTTGAAACTTGAGCGGCCAAAGCAGTGTAACCATCTAAATCTAATTCATGAACTCCTGCCACTCCTTGAAAAATTCTATTCCAAAGGCATCATATAGTTGTTGCTTGACATCACTTTTCTTAACTATCAGATTGTTCTCTCGTTTTTAGGGTTAAAATGAACTAAGTCTACACTCTTAGTATGGGCACGATGCAAGACCTAAAAACAAGAAAACTTTGGTAAGCTAAAAAAAATGTATTTATAAAAGAACAAACTAAACCTAATATTAAAACAAAACTAATTAAAATAACAAAAAATCAAAAATCAAAAATCAAATCAAATTAGCAACAAAATATTTCGTATTGATATTGGTAAAAAAACATAGTTCTCCGACAACAGCGCCAAAAACTTGACAGGCTATTCGCAAGTATACGAAATCGCACAAGTAATAAAGCCCGAGTAAACGAATGTCGAATCCCAAGAGAACTACCTACAAAGTACCAAACTAGTCTATTCTATTGCTATTTGATGAAACAAAATTTTAAGAATGAATTTAATTAAAAAGAAAACAAACTAAAAACTAAACAAAAACAGAATTTTATAAATATTTTGGTATAAAGATCAATATGACTAAACCTAGGGCACATATTTCACACCAATTTAATCTTATACATTGACAATTATTGCTAACCTAATTAAGCTTATTCTAAAGGCCAAACTCCCTGATATTTCACTAACTTTCTCTCGAACAATTAGCGAATTAACCCTTTAAGCAATAACCCAAAATATCTCTAAGTTGGATTTAGGAGCTAAGAGATCATTAAGTTCTATGGAATTTACCATAACCTCATAGATCGCGGTAATTTATCTCTAGCGTTCGCTCAATCTATAGTTTTATTACCTTTTACTAATCAAGTTTCATCTCTCGATCTCAACCCAACCCATGATATCATTCAACTCTCGGATCCTTAAGAATTGAAAGCATTACACACAATAATAAAACTTAGAATTAATGCTCAATAAAAATTAAAAACAATAGAGTCAACACATATTCATAAATTGGGCTATATCTTTAGCTCTAGAAAAGAGATTTAGTTCATAATTGTAGTAATAAAAACAACCATTGTATTCAGGAACATGAGTTCAAGAAAGAAAAATAGAAAAACTTCTCTAATTGGCAAACGAGAACTACAAGAATTTCGATCTCCAAAATAGTAGCCATCTTTTCTCCTTCTCTAATCCTCCTAAAAACTACTTAAAGTCCCTTATTTATAGTGCTAGGGTTTGGAGGTTACTTAGGAAAGAATTAAATGCTTAACCTATTTAGATTCGGACTAGGAGAATGCAATAACCCAAACAGGCTCGTGACCCATCGCTGCAGCAATAAGAACAGTCGCTGCAGCGATCGTTCTTTCTGTCCAACGAGTCTGTGATCTCCAGAATTTGGTAAAGTCATCAACATGAACTTTGTAGCTCTTTGAATAAGCTTTCGAACACCATATGAATTGTTGAATTCTGATTTCTACAGCTCAAGTTATGACAGAAAAATCAAAGCATGCTCATCTTGAAGGATTTCCAGATTTTACGTTATATCTTCGCGCGTCACAACTTTCTCGTTTCAACTCCGATTCTTGTACTATTTGTTCCTTGCTTCATGAATTCCATTAACATCAATATTTTTCCTTCAAATATCGGTTTGAACCTGAAAATACTCAAAATACACCCGTGATCCCCGTAAAAGGTATTTATGAAAGAATTAATTCAAATTCCACAATTTAAACACATTTTTCCATAAATAATTCAATTAAATCACTAACAAAATATATGCTTTCAAGTTCTTATCAAATATTATACCAAAAATACATTTGGTTAATTATTTTGGATATGATTTTGGGAATAATATTGGATAGTTGAGTAGGAGAGTATTACGAGGTAAAATTTAAAAATTTCTAAAAAACCACTTAGGTTTGCTAATTTTACTAAATACCCAAATATATAAAAAAAAATTGTAAAATGACAAAAATACCCCCACCACCCACAGTGCCAGATTTTGGCCACCACCGCCGAAATCTGGTCGAAAAATTGCGTTATGACATAGACCGGTAGGGATCTATGTCATAACATATTGATATGGCCTTTTTCGGCCAGATCTATGGGCAGACGTGGCCGTCGATGGTCGCAAAAGTCCATATTCGGCTGTCAGCGATAGCCAAAGATATGGCAGTCGTTAACCATCAACGACGGCCAAATCGGTGAATTACCGGCCGTTTCCGGTAGTGGTATAAGCCGTTGTGACAGATTTCGGCTACCACCAATGGTGGTTGCCGGAATTTGGCAAGAATGGGTGGGTGGGGGTATTTTTGCTAATTTTTAAACTTTTTTATGGGGGTATTTAATAAAATTAATAAACTTAAGGGGTCTAAAAGTAATTAAAAATATGCTAATATTTCTCAAATAATGTGTCAAACAATATCTTGGGAATAGGATTGTGAATATAGGTAAAAATATTGAACCAAATGCACCCAATATTTCTTAGAATATTCTCTTTCTTTCTCTTTCTATTAATAATTAACAGTTAATCGATTTTACTAATTATTTTTTATATATTAATTAAATATTGAGAATGATATTTTTATTAAATAATAATAACTTTGAAAATTATACTAATTTAATAAAATTAAGTATTTATTTAATCAAATAAACATTACATTTAATATAAAAAAACATTACATCTAATATAAAATGCCACCAAAAAAAAAAGACAACAACAACACAAAAGTATGGGTGCACTTGGTTCATTATTTTGATACTTTTTAGAATAATAATTTGAAAAAAGTAAAATTGGGTGGTTATTAGGATGTAGGATTTGAAAATTAACAAAAATACCCCCTAGGTTTTTTTATTTACTAAACACCCCTATATAAAATATTAAAAATTAACAAAAACACCCCCACTCACCCATTAAATACCGACAGTCAGCCACCACCGCTAGAGGGTGGCTGGAGTAGTCGTATCAATGCATGACCGACTGGATTTGGCTGGTCATGCCCCAATATGGACTTTTTGGGCCATATCCACACTGGATCTGGCAGAAAAATGCCAGATCTGCGGCTAGATCTAGCCATTGACAGTCAGATCTAGCTGCATTTGGTTGTCAACGACGACCATATATCTTGGACATCATTGACGACTGGCTACGACCAAAGATATGGTCGGGAAAGGTTAGATCGACGTACTACACTACTATCGGTCAGATCTAACCGGTAGTGCACCATTATACCAGATTCAGCTAGCTTCCGACGGTGGTGGTCGAAATCTGGCAAATGTGGGTTGTTGGGGTGTTTTTGTTAATTTCTAAATTTTTTTTGGGAGGGTATTTAGTTAAATTAACAAATCTAAGGGGTTTAAAAAGCTTTGAATACAAATCTAGGGGGTTTAAAAAACATTGAATAATATAGATAATATTTTGAGAATAAGGAAATAAGCGTAGTATTTTGGATAGAATAGGGAATAGAGGAGTGAAAAATTGTATACCTAAAGGGCCCTAAAATTATATATTGATAGTAATTTAATTTTCTGAATTAGTATATTCTTTCCACAAATAATCAATAAATGCATTTCGAAGAGTATGGTGAGCCTCTGTATCATTGATTTGTCTATGTCGAACAAGAATTTTGAAATCGGACATTTTCATCTACGATAATTTCAACTTCGGGAATCGATGTTTCCATCTGATTCTCAATCGATGCATCAACATTACGATCGTCCCCGATTATCATGTTGTGCATAATTATACAAGCAGTCATTAGTTTATGTTGTATTTTCTTTAAATTTTAGTGTTTTTAAATTAGTGTTAATTTTTATTTTGAGTTATTGTAGTTTAATATTTGCATTGAATATAATTTTATTTTTAATTTTTCATCATTTTTTAATTATATAATAAATTTAGGGGTGAGCGGTTCCGGGTACCCTGTATTTTTCGGGGGAACCGGAACCGGAACCGCACAGTGCAGGTTCTTCAATTCAAGGAATCGGAACCTAAAATGCAGGTTCCGGTTCCTTTCCAGGGTACCCTGTAAAAAATCAATTACCCCCTATTAGTTTAAAAAATAACAAAAACACCTTATAAGTTTACAAATACACCCCTAACAAATTTTCATTATTCATTCATTTGTGTCCAATGTAACTCATAATCTGTAATCTCTAAGCAACACTTGAATTCAATCAATTGATCACAATTCACATAAATTCGTCAATCAAAACCAAAACACAAACAATTATTCATCACAATTCACATAAAATAAATTATTAATATTTATTAATTTATTAATTTAATGTTATAATTGGTCAATTGGATATTTATAATATACCAAATATAATTTAGTAAATTTAATATTAGAAACTAGTAATGTTATAATTAAATAAGTGATCATACAACAATGTAAATTGTAATGTTATAATTAATTAAGTGATCATACTACAATGTAAATTGTAATGTTATAATTAATTAAGTAATATACTATTTAATTATAATGTAATATTATAATTAATTAAATTATTAATCATTTAATTAAGTATTGTAATATTGTTTATAATAGAATGTTATAATTAATTAAATAATCATACCATAAATTTATAATATAATGTTATAATTAATTAAATTTTTAATCGCTTAATTAAATAATGTAATAATATAGTAAATTACTAATGTTTATAATGTAATGTTATAAATTCATAACTAATTATGTAATCATTTAACTATGTAATGCTATAATTAAGTAAGTGATCATAATATATAATGTAATATAATAATATTATAATTTAATTGAGTAATTATTTAACTATAATGTAATGTTTAATTAATGTTTATAATGAAATGTTTATAAGGTAATGTTATAATTAATTAAATTTCTTATCATTTAATTAAGTATTGTGCTAATGTTTATGTAGCAAATTAGTAATTACTAATGTTTAAAACATAATATCATAACTCATAATCAATTAAGTAATTATTTAATTATGTAATGTTATAATTAATTATATAATCATACTATAATGTAATGTTATAGTGAATTAACTATTAAATAATCATACTATAAATTTTTAATGTAATATTATAATTAATTAAATTTTTAATCATTTAATTAAGTTTGTACTAATGTTTATAATAAAATGTTATAATTGATTAAGTAATTATACTATAAATCTATAACGTAATGCTATAATTAATTAAATTTCTAATTATAAGTCAATTAATTAACTATTTAATTATGTTATAACTTATAAGTCAATTAATTAAGTAGTAATCAATTAATGTAATGCTATAATTAATTATACTATAAATCAATTAAGTAATGTTATAAAATTATAATTAATTAAGTAATCATTTAACTATAATGTAATGTTATAATTGATTAAGTATGATATTTAACTAGTAATTAAATTTATTAATGTTTATCAATTTATCATATATAATTAATTAATTACTAATTTATTATAGATATACTTAGAACTTGATAATTGAAGTAAATAACTAAATATATTATTACTCAATCAAATATACTATTTTATTCAAAAATAATTCTTTTAATAACATTAAAAATGTAAAACACTTTTAATTGGATCATAATTCCAATTATTCACTTAATTGATCAAAACTTTAATATTAATGTATTATAATATATTAAAGCTTTTAATATGGTGTAATTTATATGTAATAAGTATAATTGTATTCGTATATTTATTTAATTAGGTTATTCTAAAAATTTAACATTTTCTATTTTAAATTTTTTTATATGTAAAATAATAGAAACTCCCCCATTATTTACATTTCACAAATATTTCATTATAGTCCAGGTTCCAAAATAGGTTCTAACAGGTTCCAAAAATAGGTTCCAAAACAGGTTCCAAACAGGTTCCAAAGCAGGTTCCAAATATGTTCCAAAACAGGTTCCAAACCGGGTACCCCTTACAGGTTCCAAACAGGGTACCCTTTTTACAGGTTCCGGTTCCGGTTCCTCCACATGCAAGAACCGGAACCGGAACCGAACAGTAGTGGTTCCAAAAAATTGGAACCGGAACCTACCCGCATAGTGCAGGTTCTGGGTAGGTTCCGGTTCCGGTTCCCGTTCTTACCCTCGGTTACCCGTGCTCACCCCTAAATTAATAATAATCAAATTAACATAAATACAAATAACAAAAATAAAAAATATTTTATAGTAGATGAATAGTGCCACACCAAATTGGTGCTGATGAATAGTGTTACACTAAATTTGGCGTGACACTGTTTAATTACACCAATTTGATGTTGGGTTGGAGCACATTTTCTATACCATTTTAGTGTAAAGTACTTATAAGTGACTGATAAATAATTAACGTGTTGGGTAAAATGTGGTTTATGAATATATTTTATTATTAAAATTATTAAAAAAAAATACTACATTATTTTATCAAATAATATATTATTTAACTCAATTTTTTACTATAATATTATCATGATAATATTATAGTAAGGTTATATGATGGAATTTTGAAATATAAAAATATTATAGTAAGGTTCATAGTTATTAGTGTCCTACGATACGATTTGATATGGATCGCTAATGATACGTATCAGAGAGTATATCCTAAACCTTTCGATACGTTGATATGTATCCTACGATATGATACGTATCCTTAAAAATATCGATACAACTTTATTAATTTGGGTTGAAGGCCCAAAAATTTTTTTGGGTCGAGTTGAAATTGATCAGGTTAGATCTGGGTCACCCAACTTGGTTCACTAAAACCCACTCAAATGTATCCATTTTGCATGGGAAAAGTGAAGAGGAAGACGTGTAACCCCGTTTTGCATGATAATAATAACCATGGTTGTTAGTATCCTATGATATGATTCAATACGGGTTACCAACAATACATATCAGAGAGTGTATCATAAACCTTTCGATACGTTGATATGTATCCTACGATACGATATGTATCCTACGATACGATACGTATCCGTTTGTATCTTTAAAAATATTGATACAAATCGATACGACTTTATTAATTTGGGCCAAAGGTCCAAAAAAAAATTCAAGTCAAATCCGCGTCACCCAACCCAGTTCACTAAAACCTACCTAAATTTACCCATTTTGCATGGAGAAAGTAAAAAGGAAGATATGTTATCCATTTTGCATGATAATAATAACACAAGTAGAATTATAGATATTGACATTGATATTGAAAATGATATGAATGACTGAAAGGAAAGGATATAGATTCTTAATTTTGTGATTAATTTTGATTGTGTAATATCATAATTTAAAGCTAATAATTCCATAAAATTTGTTAATTAATCATAAGGATGATATTAATTTTTAGAAAATTTTTATTATTTTATTAATTTTTTTGAAAAAAGCGTATCCTGCAATACTATACGCGATACACGATTAAAAAAATTAGGTTTTCGATACACGATTTGACAACCATGATAATAACATAAGCGAAGATATAAATATTGACATTGATATTAGAAATAATATGAATAGTTGAGAGGAAATGATATAGATTCCTAATTTTTTATTAATTTTGATTATATAATACCATAATATAAAGTCAATAATATCACAAAATTCGTTAATTAATCTTTGGGATGATATTAATTATTTTTAGAAAAATTTTATTATTTTTTTTGAAAAAGGCGTATCCTATGAATGATACGATACGCGATACACGATTCAAAAAATTTGGTTTTCGATACATGATACGATACGCGATTTGACAACCATGGTAATGGTAAGGTTAACTAATTTTATTATGATGGAATTTTGAAATATAAAATAAGGTTATATGATGGAATTTTAAAATTAAATTAGAATAATATGATAATATATTTGGTTAAAGTAGTTTATAAGAAAAAAAAAAATTATAAACAAACAAGTCACTTTGATTTTTGATTTTAGAGTTTATAAATTGATTTGACCAACTTATAAACTCAACAAACACTCCTTTTATTAAAAAGAGAAATAATATAAGTGTTTGGACAGATATGCCCATCTCGCCAACTCTATCCTTAAAATGTTAAACTTTTATCTAAAATACATTAATAACGTAAAATCACGTCATTTATCATTTATACCTTTAATGAAGTAACAAATCATTTGTTCTTCAATATATAATTTGATAGTCTAACATTTAACCAAATTATTAAAATAGTATTCTAAATTGCTTTCATTTACAAATTTTGCATCCTATTTTCATTTTCTTCACCTAATAAATTGTGAAAAATTTGCTCGGCTACCATTTTTTTTTTTTTTTTTAAATTTCTTAAATGAAAATATTTGTTAGTACAAAATTGCAAGCGGATACAAAAAACTGATATAATTAAGATAAATTTTTTGAGACAAATAAAATAAGCCATATCTTGAAGGGATTTTATCAATTGTGTAGGTGATAAATTTCATATTTTTCAATCAAATATATCAAATGCGTTATTGTTTTTTGTATTTTTCAATCATTTTCAATATTTTTAACATAGAAGAAATAGATACACAAAATTCATAAAAAAACACACTCCTAGCCTTCTAACAACTTTTGTATTTTTTTTTTTATGTAAGGCAATTTGGTTAACTCGCATAATTCTAGAGTAAATTCTTACTTTTAAATAAAAACCTTAAAGCATTTTGAAAATTAGAACTAGTGAAATTATATATGTATTATGTTTTTATCGGTTTAATCTTAAATAAAAGGGGTTTCTTGACACCGAAGGTTTAATCAAATAACAAAATTTCTCCTGAAATTTAAGAAATAACATAAATCCTTTCACCATTAGTATGTCATTTGAATTTATAACATGGGTTAATAAATATTTACCTAATTATCTTTCGCTTTTTATTTTAACCCCAAAAGCTTAACGGCAAAGATAATTCTATAATTACTAAAGACCATAGAGGGATTATTGTTATTTAGTTATACCTCATGAAATTATTGTTATTAAACCACTAACACAATCAATCATCAACTTATTCATTGTTTTTAAATCTGTCTAAGATATTTATCTCCGACGATATTGATACAGTGAATTCTCAATGCTTTATTTTGCAGCGGAAAACATGATTCAATATGCATGATTTCAGGTTTTTGATGAAGAATCTGCGTTGCAAAACAAAAAATTCCAAGGAAAAAGGTTATGAAATTTGTTTGTTTGATGACAAAACTAGTTATTTGCTGCATATCTTTACCAAGAATTTGAATTGAAAAACTATGAACAATAAACGCATTACCAGGAAACTTATGCTTATTTCTGATAAGAATGGACCTAAACCTTGAGCCGAGGGCTTAGATGTTTGGATAAATTTCATCTTGAAAAACCGGCTTGTCAAGGGAGGGTGCTTAACTCCTTATAAACCACTTAATCCCTCCATTCCTTTCCAGTGTGATCTCCAAACAATTTCAAATATCATTTTAGTTTTTGTAGTCTTTTTGCAATGAATTGGGCACAGCCAACCTTAAGCTTTGCCAAGACATTTCAACAATAGACACTATGTTGAAAAGAGAAATGAAAGAAACGAAACCCTGTAATTCTTTGAATGTGTTTCATATGAGCTTTATGTACACAGCATTTTTCCTTGGTCTGGAACTTGTAGCTGATACAACTCCACATTTTCAATTACTTCCTTCAGAGCACCTCGACCCAGAAACGTGAGAACCTATGGCCATGAACCAAACACCATAGTAAGAACATCTGCAGATCATCCTTTAGAAACGAAATATTTACAGATTTTGATAGAAAATGAAATAAAAACGTTACTGTTAATTTTTTTTCCAACTATTTTAATCCAAGGCCTCTTATTCCAAGCCCTCGAAACAATGAGGACATTACAATTCATGGATGAATATATAATATATGAGAGAAAGCAATGTCATTTTTGAACTATCATCAGTTCTATCATAACAGTTTGAGTCTTGGAGAAAGTACAGAACAAAAGCCAGATGATGGCAAAGATGTTGATTAGTAGACATAACCAAATACGGTCAAACTACTTCATTATTGCTTGCTTCGAGAGAAAAACAGAAATGGGAATGAGGAAACAAGAATCAAACCTCATTTGCATCATTGAAGCAACAGAACTCATCTTTCTTGGGCCATTGGACACGCCAGTATCTGAAAACTGACAAACTACATAAAGACATAACTGTAAGTATTTGGAAACTACTTTTGGGGGAATATAAAAACAGAATTCAGACTATAAACCTCAAACATGATGATTGTCAGCAGACACGGTATACTATTGTAGTAAAATTTCGGTTTATACTGTTATTACAAAAGATATTGCCTACATTAAGGTTTCACCACGTCAAGATTTAGCACCATCAATTTGATAATTCAGTGCTATCTTTACAATCCTAGATACCACCAATTAAAGCAAAAGCTATAAACTTTGGACTCCTGATAAGCAGGCTTCATCAAATTTTGGTCTTAATCACTGACTAGAGTCCCAAGTTTCTGAAGCACATGAAAGGAATTAATTTATAATTGAAACCTCTGCTTTCCGAGATGGCGTGCTAGCTCTTCAGCCAAGGCTTGACCGGGAATATCACCATCAGTTACCAGGAAAACTCAAGAAACCTCAAGATTTATTTATGCTTTTAAGAAATAAGATCAAGCAATGAAGAGAGGAAAACCAATAAAAATTTCCATATCGGGTCAAGCATGCATAAGTTTACCTTATCCAAGTGCTCTTTGCAATTCCATATATACTGATATCCAGTATCCTATGTTCCCAAACATGGACAAAAGAAATTGTAAGCTAATATTAAAAAGTCATTATCGAAATGCCAAGTTTGATATGAAAATTTTAAAAATAAAGCATAAGAATCCAAAACAGGCAACACAAATAACCAGTTTCTCTTTCATCATAAAAATGCAATCAAACCTTAGATGGGATGGAAGAACTATTTAACCCACCACTTACATTATGCAATATTTATTGGCAGTGAACACATAGTATAAAATATACATTAATTCATAGCAACGTTAGAATAACTTAAATGGGCTACATATTAAATGGAATTAATTGCCTTTTACTTTAAATATTGAAGTCTTTTTTTTTTTTTCCGTAAAATACTTTTCATGCAACAATATTCTTGAGCTATGCCATGCATACTAATATCCCACCTGTTTGCCAATAAAAATTTTTTTTGAGTTGAATACATTTATGTAAATCACCATCACGGGCTCAAAAATTTCCAAGTCTCAAACCAAACTTTTTCCTGTTGTGGTAATTCTTTGGCAGAAACCTTTTGTGGTGCTCCACAAGGAACACTTACACAATTTAGGAAACCAACTGCCTCGATTGCAAGCTTATCCATTTCACCTTCAACCTATGATCAGCAACAATAAATAAAATTCACTAGAGAAAGTAATTTGAATTACTGGGTATTGAAACCAAAATATGATGTAATGATATTTACAATGATGATTTCAGCAGCTTCCTTTATTTTTTCATTAAGTCCAAATGACCATTTCTCTGTGTCCCTCTTCTCCTGAAATGAAAGGAAAACAATCTCAAACCTGATGCTTGGTTCTGAAAATATTCCATTGCCTCAACATATGAAATTTTAACAAGTTATTCTTTTATTGTAAACATAAATTAAACCAAAGGCCTCGTATCCAGAGGGGTATGGCCCTAAAAAATGTAAGTTTGAGTCGGTTNTTTTTTTTTTTTTTTTCTTTAGAGAATACATAATATGATTAGAAAATGTTAAAAATAAAAATTGTTTGGTATGTATGTGTGAAAACAGTATTTAAAAATACGAAAAGTAAAAATATATCCAACATGTTTATATGAAAATCCAAAAAAGAAATACCAAATACAAAATCTGCCACCTATACACCCGAAAAAACAAATTACTACTTATTTTATTTGTTCAGAAAAACTTATATTAAATATGCTAATAGCTACTTCCCAATCATAATTCTGTGTCCAAAATTTTAATTTGAACAGAAAAAGTTTTTGAAGGGAGAGGAGAAAATATAAAAGACGAATAAGATTATATTAATTGTCTAACTATCTTATGATAGTTAACTCTCATTATTGAGGAAATATCATTTTATAGTATTAGATTACTATATTTGGTTGTCAAGTAATATATAATTTTGGTAATCTTCCAAAACTAATAATAATTATTATTGATAATATAGGTGGTAATATAATTACTTCCATTTTCTTAGGTATTTTAAAATTATTTGGTAATGTTAAATTTGTTACAATTTTACCCCTTATTAATAATTTTTTTTTGATAATAATGTCCTTATTTTGAATTAAACAATTTAATTTACAGGAACCTATCATAAAACTTTTACCCCTAATTAGTTAAGTTTTTGGACAATAATGCCCTTGTATTTAAAATAAATTGCAGGTCACCTAAGACCGCCATTGCCTGCTAGCAACCACTATCGACCGCCGACCAATGCGGCTATCGTCGTTGGCTTCAACGATGCACAACTAGCCAGATGTGGCCGGTCATGCGTCGATATGGCCAAAAACAATCAAATCTACCATGAATTTGGTCAGACACAACCAGATATACGGTCAGAATCTGGCTATCAACGACTAGATTCTGGTCATAGATCTGGTCATATCTGGCTAAATCCACGATGGATCTAGCCGAAAACGGCCATATTGATGCACAACTAGCTATATTCAATCGATCGTGTGCCATTCTGGCAACTATCGACGATGGCTTGGGGTGGATGGGGTTGATTTTGTTAGAAATAACACTTTTATGTGGCTGGGGTGTTTTAGCAAAATCTCAAATGTAAGGTGTTAAAAAATGATTCAAATAATAATAATAAAAACTATGAAATTATCGTCTCCATAATCAATAAACCTTTCCAAATACCATTTGTTCATCTTAAATATATCAATTTTTTATTTTCATTTAAAATCTTGTGTTAAAAACTTTGATTTAAAAGAAAAGCTTTTGTTTTAAGATAAAAAAAATATACTAAAGAAAGAGAATAATTCCGAAGAGCAAAGAAAAGAGGAAAACGTAAACAACACGTTTGTGGCGATTTTTCTAAAGATAACAAAATAAAACATAAAATATTTCAAATGAACGGGGCGTAGAATAAAATTTGGTGTTTTTTTTTTTATTTCTTTTCTCTTTAGAGCTAAGCATAATATGTTAGAATGTTAAAATCAAAAAATGTTTGGTATGTATGTGTGCGAAACATATGTTAAAAATACGAACAGTAAAAGAATTCCAACATGTGTTATATGAAAAAATACCAAAAAAGAATACCAATACAAAATCTGCCACCTATACACCAAAAACAAAAACAATATTACTAACTTATTTATTTGTTCAGTAAAAACTTATCTTAATATGCTAAATCAGTACTTCTCCCAATCCTATTCTGTGTCCAAAATTTTAATTGTGAATTTAAAAACGTTGTTTGTAAGGTAGGATCAAACATATAACAGAAACGAATAAGATTATATTAATTGTCTAACTATCTATGATAGTTAACTCTCATTATTGAGGAAATATCAGTTTATAGTATTAGATTATATTATTTGAATTGTCAAGAAAATATATATTTTAGTAATCTTCCAAACTAATAATAATTATTGTTGTAATATAGGGTAATATGATTATACTTCTTCCATTTTCTTAGGTATTTTAAATTACTTGTCAAGTTAAATTTGTTACAATTTTACCCCTTATTAATAAATTTTTTTTTGATAATCAATGCCTTATTTTGAAATTAACAATTTAATTTACAGGAACCTATCATAAAATTTTATACCCCTAATTGGTTTAAGTTTTTGGAACCAATAATGCCCTTGTTTTAAAATAAATTGTGATCACCTAAGACCGCAATTGCCAGCTAACCACTGTCGACCGCCGACCAATGTTGCTATCGCGTCGTTTGAACGGTGCACAATTGGCCAGATGTGGCTGGTATGGCGTCGATATGGCCAAAAAGAACCAATCTACCATGAATCTGGTCAGACACAACCAGATATACGGCCATAATCTGACTATCAACGACTAGATTCTGGTCATACGATCTGGTCTTTCTGGCTAAATCCACGTAAGATCTACCAAAAAACAGCCATATTGATGCCACACTAGCTATATTCAAATCTGATCGTGTGCCATTCTGGCAACTACAGGACGATGGCTTGGGTGATGGGGTGATGATTTGTTATAAATAACATTTTATTGGCTGAGGTTTTTAGCAAAATCTCCAAATGTATGGTGTTAAAAAAAGAAGAAATTAAACTTTTATTGGTTGGGGTGTTATAGCAAAATCGTCAGATAGGGGGTTAAAAAATGATTCAAAAAAATAATATGAAGATAATACTATATTATATTAAAAATGAGGGCAATTTAATATCTATTTAACATACCTACCATTTATTTCCTCCCAACCAAACATATTAATATAACATATCTATTAATTTATTCCATTCTAATCAAACACTTTTTTTAAATATTCCTAAAATCTTTCAAATAATTTTCATTCCATTATAATAGATTTCCATAATATGTATTTTTTTTCTGAACCAACAAACCCTTATCCTTAGATATGTTAAACCAACTATTTTTCATCAATTCTCATAAAGAAGAACGGGGGTTTATTTCTTTTCTGAATGTGGCTTTAATTTTAATTCATCTATTTTGCTCAAAAAATATTAAAATACTCTTTTTTAGAGGTTTTTCTTTTCATAATTTTATTAAGAATTTGATATTTCAAAGGCATTTTTTGAATTATAGAATTTTTTTTTTTTTTTGTCATAATTTTGTAGCATTTGATATTTTTAAAGGGGTTTTTTTCTTTTTTGATAATTTTCAGGAAAATTTTTAATATTTTCTAAACAAAGTGAATGACCTTATTTCTAAGTAATGGTATAGGAGGAAATATAAACACTAAGAAACTGAATAAATAAAAGGGGTTATCTAGACTTTTACCCTTAAGGTGTAAAGTATATTGCACTTACCTCCAATACTATGAGATACAAAAAGTTTAATCCAGTTAGGTTAGATTTTTTGATAAAAGGTCTATAACACCCTTCCTGTTTTATTCACATATTATTAGGAATGAATAAAATATAAAAAATAAAAAATTGGATTTTTAAAATTTTTTATATTGTTTGCTAGAGTTTTAGCTTTAACATATTTTGTATTTATAATTGTGATGAATAATACTTAGATGATATTTAAATTGTAAGTTTTACGATATACAAAAAATGGTCCATATTATATTTAAATATCAATCATTTCTCTTGTGAAAAATTAACATTTATAGGAAGTGTATCACACACTTTTATTTTTTATATATTTTATTAATTTCTATTAATATGTGAATAAAAAAACAAGGGCATTAAAGATATTTCATTAAAAAGTTTCACTTTACTGTAAATGCTCTAAACTTATGGACAAAAGTTTAAAAGTAAAAGAGTAAACTAACAGCGCCCTGAATTTTTGCGAGGTTTACAACAATGTTTTGAATACCGGATCAAACCAGTCGACCGGACTGGTTTGACTGTTGACCGGTATCCTCTTCAGTCTAAATTTTCAATTTTACGGTTTACCTAAATCCCTAATCTTACAGTCGGCGAACAAATGGCTACCAAGTGCTAGGGTTATAGGGCTTTTGTAGAGGAGAGGCTGGTGGTTCACATAGGTGGTGTTGGATTGACTTTTGGACGCTAGAGTCAGTCGGAATTTGGCCCAAAAAATCAACCCAATGCATAAGTCACGTTTGGTGAACGGGGGGCTACCAAGAGCCGGGGTTAGATGGATTTTGTAAAGTGGAGGTCCATGGTTCATGTGGTGGTGTTGGATTGAAATTTTGACGTCGAAATCAGTCGGAATTTTTCTGGAAAAATCCACCCAATCACAATGGTGTTCGTGAGTCACAACTGACGAACGAGGGGCTACTAAATTCCGAGGTTAGAGGGGTTTTGTAGAGTGGAGAACGGTGGTTCAGGTGGTGATGTCGGATTGAATTTTGGCGGATGGAATCAGTCGAAATTTGGCTGGAAAAGTCATTACCCAAGTAGATCGTAGCGTTGTATATCCTATATTTTAAACCTATAGGGACTGAAATAGGGGTGTTTTTGTAATATTTTAAACTTTTTAGACCACCGATTAACCAGTCAGACTGGTCAAACCATTAACAGGGTCCTTGACCAGGTCAAGGCCGGGTCTGATTTTCAAAACATTTATTTACAGGCTCTAAATTCCCCTTGTCTTGTTTTGTCTATTAAAGAGAGGAGGAAGCGGGATGTGGCATAGTTTTGGGTTTGGGTAATCAGATCTCGGCTGGCCCAAATATAAGTCCATATAATTTTTTTTTTTCTTTTATTAAAAGGGAAAATGATCTTTAGGCTCCCTTTTTATATATTTTTTGCTTTGATTATTTAACCAAATTAACCTTAAATAAAATTATCAAAAAACACTTGTTGAAGAAACAAACAACTAGTTCACTTCATTTATTACATTTTTATTTTGTTTGCCAACCAATTTTGTGTTTGATTTGTTACATCTAAGACTAAGATAGAAGAATTTGTATTGTCTTTATCGAAACTAAAACATTGTTATTTTGTTGTGTTCACTATGATCAATAATACAAACTTTCTTTTTTGTTTTGTCATTTTGATTATTGATCCATGATTATAATCAGGGACAATCGATGACTATTCTGACAAAAAATATGGGAAAACCTTCAAGTAACTTCATGGCCAAGAAATCTTTCAATATGTGAAAATCAAGGAAAAAAAGTTTGCCATCTGTTTGTTTGATGACAAGACTGGCAATTGCTGCAAATCTTTAGCAGAAAATTGAAACGAAAATATGAAAAATAAAGGCATCATCAGTTATCTTCTATTGATTCAAGAAAAAGTTCATAAACAAGCTATTTGAAAAAAAAAATTCGATTAAAAAAATGAAAGAAAAGAAACCCTGTAATTAATGTGTTTCATACTTTCATATGAGCTTTATGTACACGACATTGCTTGGTCTGGAACTTGTAGCTGATACAACTCCGCGTTCAACTCCGCGTTTTCTATTACTTCCTTCAGAGCATCTCGACCCAAAAACTTGGGAAAGTAATACATTTGTAGGAATCATCATCACATGCTCCAAAATTTCCCAAGTCTCGAACCAAACCTTTTCCTGTGGTGGTAATTCTCTGGCAGAAGCCTTTTGTGGTGCTCCACAAGGAACACTTACACAATTTAGGAAGCCAGCTTCCTCCATCTCAAGCTTATCCATTTCACCTTCAACCTCTGATCAGCATCAAGTAATAAAAATCAGTAGAGAGAGATTTAAATTACTGAGTAAAAGAAGCTGAAGTATGATTTGGCGGTATTTACAATGATGATTTCAGCAGCTTCCTTTATATCATCAAGTCCAAATAACCATTTCTCTGTGCTCCTCTCCTGAAATGAAAGCAACAATCCAACAAGAAAATCAGCAATGCAGCTACACTTGATTTTAGATTGACAAAACAGGAATGACAGGTACTGAAACGGCACTTTTATGTACCATGAAAAAATTCACCATCTCCACACAACAAATGAAATAAATTGTCTCCTTAAGCATAGGAATAAAGAACTTAAACTGAAACGATAGGCAAGAACTGGACATGTAAAATGGGCTGTGCTGACCCATTTTTTCTATATTACTATTCTTACTGGAACTAGGAGTGATCTTAGGATATTGTTTGTGGATAATTCACAGTGCAGTGAGAGAATTCATCAATCTAGGACTCGGGAGTCAGTTACCATGTGATCTTAATCACCTCTCTGGAATTGCTTTTCTAAAAGCCAAAACCAATTAATTATAGCATTTTATGTCGCTGTGCTATATCAAATATTTCCCACTTATATCTCTGCCATTCCATTGGTATATCAAACCATATTTACCCATTCAACAATCCAAGGACAGGATTAGAACAAATACCTGCCAAATTTTTTTCTCCCAGTAGGTTCAGTACGCTTTACCTGAATGAAAAGTAATTAAAATTTCAGTCTTTTGGGTTGTGGTTCCTCTTCCATGTTAGAGCTGAAATCTCCTTTCTGTTGTTTCACTTGTTCTTCAGAACAGCGGGGGTGATAATCTATATAAAGCCCACACTTCACCACATTGTAATAGTTTCCTCTGAAATCAAAAGTAAGATAACGGGTTTTTTTGCCCAGGGAACGTGGCAGAATATTCCACACCGTTACATGATCTGACATAAGAACCATGTTTTCAAATCTTATCATGTCCCACCACCCATCATTTGCTTTTCCATCGAGTGTCTTAACCATTTTCTCTATGCCACTCACCTTATAACGAAAATAGAATATTTGGGAGCTTTGTTATGATCTTGAGATGTTACAACAAGGCACACTTTCAAACTAGGGAGAGTTTCGGAGGAGGTAGTGGTGGCACCTCGATAGTTTAGAAGATCCCCATTTTGGAAGCTGAACGACTCTGGAATTTCATTTCCAGGAAAGAACAACGACCGTGCGATCTGCTATGGAACATCCCCACATTGTTTCTATACAAAAGATATTTTACACATCATTGTTAAATAATAAATTAAACATCGATCATTAAGGAATCTAGAGATGGAAGTCATACCTGTCCCAATTGGCTTTCAGCATATTCTGATTCAGTTTTTAAACAGTTACCAAAGTCAGCATACTCACCGACGAGGATAAATCAAATCACATAACTCCATGATATACATTGTATGCTTTAACAGTTGTAGCGCTAATGTAAGCATTTAAGCCTCCACAATAAGCTTTATGTCTAATGATCCTCCAATTTAAGTTTTTTGAAGCTTGATGGTATCCATTCAAATTGTTTCTGCTTAGATTTAACTTTCGTAGAGAGTAAAACTTACCACGATGTCGGGTAACCTCTGATGTGACAATCAGATAAATTTAACCCTCGTATAAGACAAATGTGATAAAAAAGGCCCTAAACCCACCTTGATACTTTTCAAGCCTTGAATGTCTTCAACAGCCCCTTAGTTTTGATGGATATCACTCAAGGTCACTCTGTTATAGATGTTCCATCAAACATACTTGCTTCATGCTACATGAGACCTTGGAGCCTTCTTGAGCTTTGAGCAAACCAAGAGAGATGAGTAACTTTTGATTGAATGTCGGCGGGAAGCTATTAAGGTTTTTGCAACTTCAAGATCCAAGATAACTAGCTTATTTAGAGTATTAATGATGAATGAACCTCATCAAACTTGTACACCTTTAAATCAAAAATCTCAAGATTTGGGTCTAATGAAGAGATCTGGAATTCTAATTAGGTGTTTTGGAGTTGATGAGGTTGATATGCTGTCAACTTTTCTAAATGCTGCAAACATAATTAAGGAGATGAGGAAGTGACATAAATTATATGATGAGCCTTATGATTTCTACACAACAGAATATGAAGATAAATATTTATACCTGGAGACCATTCCAGAGTTGTTTAATTTTGCTCCACGGCATGAAAGTGCAAAAAGATTTTCTACCTCAAAATTTGATGGCAATGAATCCAAAGGGATATCCAAACCAGCGAAAGAACCTTATGTTCATGGACTGAATTACTAGGCCCTCCAAAGCATGCACCTTCACATTCTCTGAGCCAATATTACAAGTCTGTTCATCCATTAAGCACACACGCGCAAGGAAAACGCCACTGTCCATAGCAATTGCCAAAAAACCACGTCGCCCTTCCTTGTCCGGGCAATAACAGTCCAAGAACCATAGGTTTGCATCTTCATGAAGCATTGCCACTTCAAGTTTTATCTCTTTATTTTAGAATATCTAAGGAGATGCATTCAATTGCTTCACTTCCCTACAATCAAATGATAATAAATTATATCTTAAATAAAGTCAAATCTACTATTCAACACATAGTTTTAAAATTAATTTCGATTGTTTTTTTCTCGAATTTCTTTTTTGTAAAATTCAAATGTAGACATGCCTCAATCTAATTTAACCCTTCACTGTAGACTAAAATTAGCAAGTATAGAATGTGTATGTTATGATGCATGACATTAAAATTTAATAATAATAATGGATGATGTTATCCAATTATAATAATATAAAATTAATCAGTCAATAACTCACCGTGTTTCTTCTAACACATCAAGATATCATCATGACGCCATAATGCTCGCGTTTACTTGGATCTTTAGATTCTTGCTTGACAATTTCTCTCCCATTTTTTGTAACAAATCATGCATTGTTACATCGAAATAATCTCTAGTTATAAGACTTGTCAATGAGATTCCGTACTCCCATTTTGGAATCAAAATAATAACCATCCAAGGATTTCCTTGCAATATTTCTATCAAATCCTAAGAAGCATGCTATATCTAGAAATATCTTTCTCTTGATCATCAGTCATTATAACTTAGTTTCAGTACATCTTGGATCTCTGGATTTGGATTTGGATTTTTTTCTAGGTTAACCAATGCCTTTCCCATTCAAATTTTTTCTTCTCAATAATGAAGAACCCAAACTTCAAGAGCTAATGGAACACCTTTAGCAAATTTTATTATCCTTATTGATAGATCCAGTATCTAGGGATGATCCAGTTTAAACGCATGACGACTAAAAAGTATAAGAGATTTTCTTTAGATGGTAATCCCAACCCAATATGTACCATGACTTACTCCACAATTTTTTAAACACTTGTTATCTCTTGATGAATAAAATCGACTTCTAGGACCAAAATATTCAAGATCTCCAATTAACTTTTTATTTGCTTTGAACTTGTCACGTCATCAAAAACAATGAGAACTTTCTTATTGTGAAACCTGCTTTGGTGAAGGTGGACTCTAAAACAGCCCGTGGATCTTCTAATATGTGCGAGAGAAGTTCTTGACCCAAATGATTAATCCAAATTTTTCCAATTTTCCCTGATTTTTGAAAGTGAGCACTCTCAATTGACTTGAGATTTTGGTGAATAATGCATGAGCAAGAGTTTGTCTTGCCTATACCACCCATTCTCCCCAAATCCCACACACCGCAAACATCTTTTAACTCAAGACGTATAGCGATCAAGTTCTCTATTTTTGATTATCCCACCAGGTCCTTGTTTTTTTCACTCGAGGACTTTTATTTAGTTCTTCCAATATTTTTTTGACAATTTCCTCTATTAACACAGCTTCACGCCTAGCAAATATAAAACACTTTACGAGTTTAATTAATTCAAAATAGAAAAAAAAATGCTTTTTAATTACAATATCTATGCCAACAAAGCATTTGAATTAAGAGAAAACAACATAATGGATACATTCCATAACAGTTACCTAATGTTAATTTAATAATCTTCCATCAGGCCTTGTGAAAGAGCCATAACAAAGAGTAAAATTCATAGTTTTGTATTTTTGTTTACCACATACTCTATACTAGCTTAACAGCACATTTATACGTAATTAAATTTATTAAAATATAAATATAAATGGATTTCATTTTATTATTATTTTTTAAAACATTTTGAGTCCCCTATTAATTGTATCCTTCTCAGATATATATCAATATTAAATAATCTACAATATCTTAAAATTCATGTACTTAAATTTTCTTAAATATTATAGTATTAGAATTTGTTTTTTCACATTTAAAAATTTAACTAGATTTTTTCATTAATGATAAATATTAAATATCTAAATACTAGGGATATGTTTTGTCAATTTTATATATAATAAATAAATTTCTTTTCCCCAAATTAAGAAGAGAAGTCTTTATCCATTGAACAAACTTAAATATCTGCAAAAAGTAAATGTAATTGGGAAATTCAATTAACGTACAATTACCTAATGTTACTTGAATCAAATCCGGATAGATTAGCTGCTTCATTCAAAGCATTCCTCCATCTCATCACATTCTCTGAGCTCTGCTTTTCTCCATGGTTCACAAATGCTTCTCCAAATGTTCCAGTTTGATTCCTTACATCTGATGGATCCACTTGATAGAAAACTGGCACTACCATCAGATCTCTCACTTTCTTGCATTCAATGATCTTTGCAAGTTCTTCAAGACACCATCTAGATGTGGCATAACCTTTCGAGAAGACAATAACCGCGATCTTTGATTCTTCGATTGTATTCAAAAGTGACTCTGAAACTTCATCTCCTCTATGAAGCTCATCATCAATGAAAGTGTTGATTTTCTTTGAACACATAGCTGCATAGAGATGGCTTGTAAAGTTGTCACGTGTATCCTCACCTCTAAAACTCAGAAAAACATGATATTTTTGAGAAACTCTGGAAGAAGAAGATGATAAAGCCATTATTACACTTCACACTTTGACGAAAGGCTGCTTAAAGAAGAGAGAGTTTTGAACTTTGCATATGTAAACAGTGCACAGAGTTTTAAAATTATATAACCAAGACAGTGATATGCTTGCCTAATTCAATGAACCTTCCACGAAGTTGCACTCACTTGACGAAAAACAAAATTTTTTTATTATTAAAATAAAAATGAGTGTATCTCGGAAGGTGCACTCAAGTTGTCTTAATAGTCTTGTGAGTCTTTTAAGGAGAAACAATAAATAGATAGATTGGCAAAATCTTTCATCATCTTCGAGGAAGTTGGCTACTAATTAAATGAAAATAAAATATCTTCTCAAATTGTTTAATTTGTAAATTATTTTACATATGAAAAGAAAATCACTTTCTCCATTAAATTGAAACTCCTTAATTTGTAAGAAACGTTCAAGTAATTAATAAATAATAATCACAAAAAAAATTTCAAGAGAAAATCTTTTGATATGAAAAATATTTAAGGAAAAAAATTATTCAATCTGTTTGTTTGAAGACAAGACTGGCAACTTGCTGCAAAATCTTTATCAGAAATTTGAAATGAAAATATGAACAATAATCATTTATCTACCATTGATTCAAGAAAAAGTTCATAAACAGTTATTTAAAAAAAAAAAAAAAGAGATGGAAGAAAGAAAAGTAAGTCGGTAATTAATGTGTTTCATATGAGCTTTATGTACACTGCATTGCTCGGTCTGGAACTTGTAGCTGATACAACTCCGCGTTTTCAATTACTTCCTTCAGAGCATCTCGACCCAAAATTTTGAGAACTTATGGCCATGGACCAAAAGAAGCAGTAAGAACATATGCAGATTGTCCTTTAGAAACAGAATAAAAAAGTTGTAGTCCAAGCCCTCCAGTCAATGAGGACAGTAAGATTCATGAATAAATAAATCATGAGAGAAAGTGCAGAACAAAAGCCAGACAGCAAAGGCGTAGAATAGTGGACATAACCAAATACAGTAAAACTACATTATTGCTTGCTTCCAAAGGAAAACAGGAAAGGAAAGGAGGAAACCAGAATCAAAAACCTCATTTGCATCATTTGTAAACAGACAAGGTTTTTTCCTCTGAATCACAACCATTGCACTAGTATACAAAGAACAATGAAAAACAACAAAACCAACATATTGTTAATCCATAAGATTGGATAAGGAATGAAACATGAAGATTCGAAAGCATATCTACATCAAGAAATTAATCAAGTTCAAGTCTACCGGCGGTTCATGGAACCAACACATCACAGTAAGTCATCCTCACGAATTTGTAGTAAAGCAACTCAAATTTGGTTAGCCTCTCTCAGTTTCTTAAATTGATATTTGTTTTTTTTAGACCTCAAAAAAGTCCATAACCATGTGCATAAACCATGACATTCAAGGAACACAAGACAACAAAACAAAACCCGATTCCCATAAATTGAACCAAGAACACAACCTACAGCTGGACAAAGCAAACTATACTGACCAGGGACACAATTCTCATATCCATCCCCAGCCCCTTCAACTTAATCGTCAAAACATCAAACGGACGCAAACCCAAACGCCGATTACCTATATCCTCAGAAAGAACCACAAAACAAACAAAAACATTAGTTTCACAGACACTCTTTAAGTGTACTCAAAAACATAAAAAATATCCATTCTCTATCCTCAAGAGATATTAATTTTACAAATACCCTTAAATAGATATATAGACTAAATACAAAAGCACGTAAACAAAACAAACCTGGGGTGAGGAGAAGTCATTGGTTTTGGTTTTGGGTTTGGGAGTCAAAGGATGATGATATTACTATATATTCAATAGATTTTAAAGCCAAAGCAGGAAGAAGGTGTGAAGAGGATTGTAAGAGGCGTGTATTAGAAGGAAAGAGGAGTGTAAGAAGGGGTGCTCTCGAGGTTCAGCGAGAGCCCATGAAGAATGAGGTCTGTGTTGAGAAGAAAAAGCATTCTTAGTGTTTGAAACAATGTGTGAACTAATTGAGGGGTTTGTTTGGGGGGTTTTCAAAAGGGTTTAGAACTTTAGACATGGCTCAGTCTGGCATGGGAGCTCAACTGAAAAGCTGAAGACAAAGAAAAGAGTAAATTTTTTCCTTCAATATCTTTTATGGATTTTGAGTTTTATTTTTATATTTAAAAAAAAAAATCAAATGAAATTTGAACTTGAATTCAAAAATGAAAAAAATAATAATTATCGAATATTAAGTGTACCGTAAATTTTATTGATAAATATAGAATTGATAAATTAACCAAAATTTATTTTGTCAAAATAAAAAATAGAATAAAAACTATGAAATTTTATCATCTCCACAATCATAAACCTTTCCAAATAGCATTTGTTCATCTTAAATATATCAATTTTTTATTTTATTTGAAACTTGTGTTAAAATTTTGATTTAAAAGAAGCGCTTTTTGTTTAAGATAAAAAAATATATATAATAAAAGAAAGAGAATAAATTCAGGGCAAAGAAAAAGGAAAACGTAAGCAAGCACGTTTTGTGCGATTTCTAAGGATAAAAATAAAACATAAAACAAAAATTTGTAAACGAACGGGGCCTCATAAAATTTGTGCTTTTTATTTCTTTTTTTAGAGAATCATAATATGATAAAAAAATGTTAAAAATGAAAAATGTTCGGTATGTATGTGTGAAAACAGTATTTAAAAATACGAAAAGTAAAAATACATTCAGCATGTTTATATGAAAATCCAAAAAAAAAAAATACAAAAATATACTACCTACCACCCTGATAAAACATTTTAAATTACTACTTATTTATTTGTCTAGAAAAACTTATCTTAATATGCTAATAGTTACTTCCCAATCATAATTCTGTGTCCAAAATTTTAATTTGAAAAAAAAATAGTATTATTGAGAGAGAGGAGAAAATATAAAAGAAGAATAAGATTATATTAATTGTTTAATATAAAGAGGTAGGTTCACATGCTTCCCTCCCCTTGTTTTTCTCTTAGGTTGTGTTTAGTTGGAAGTTATCTCTCATTACTCTGAAATAAAGTCTCTTATTATTAGATTACCATGTTTGGTTGTCAAATAATATAGATTCGATAATCTTCCAAAACCAATAATAATTAATGTTGGTAATAATGTGGTAATCTAATTACCTCAATCTTAAGTATCTTAAGATTATTTGGCAATATAAATTTGTTACAATTTTACCCCTTATAATAAAATTTTTGGACAGTAATATCCTTGTATTTAGAACAAATTGCAAGTCACTTAAAACAAATTGCAGGTCACCCAAAACCACCACCGCCCGCCAGCAACCATCGCCATTGCCATCAACAGCCACACTAGACGACGAGGCCAGAACGATCACAACTAGCAGATCTAGTCGGTCGTGTGCCGATCTGGCCAGAAACAGCCAAATCGACCATGGATTTGGCTACCAACGGCCAGAGATCTGGTGGCATCAACGGCCAGATTCTAGTTGTAGATCTGGCTGGAAATGGCCATATCAGCCAAGTTGCCAAATCCACGGTTGCGCCGTTCTGACGACTGTCGGCAGTGGCTTAGGGTGTATGGGGTGATTTTGTCAAAAATTAAACTTTTATGTAATTGGGAAGTTTGGGCAAAGCTCAAATATAGGGAACAAAAGAAATGATTCAAAAAATATATAATAAATATATATAATATTTAAAAAAGGGGGGCAATTTAGTTATCTATATAATATACCCACCAATTTTCCTCCAAACCAAACATATCAATATAACATACTCACCAATTTATTCCAATCTAATTAGACTTGGCAAAACGAGTGAGTCGGGTGGGTACAGGCCAAAACGAACTATTTATTCGGGTACATATTTTGGACCGTACCCTACCATATGTGGGTACGGGTCGACCCGTGGAACACGTTTTTCTCACTACAACTCCCACATTTCTATTGTTTCATTTTTTGCAGTTAGATACGCGTCATCAACTCACTTGTTTAGTTCCTAATTATGGAAAGGTTTGACTCTGGTTTAACCTTCAAATTTTTGGAGGGTGTGTTATACAGAAAGCTTGCAGATTTCTTAAATCAGGAAGTTGAATCACCTAAACAGAAGCATTACACGAATTACGAACTTAATCGAACGGTGGGGTCCTTGGGGATGCATCAGGGAGTTGGATTGACCGTTGTTTTTTTTTTTTTTTAAAAAAAGGCTAAAAATCTTCGTTTGTATGTTAATTAATGTGTTTTTTGTACTGATTTCATTTCTTCGCCATAGCTATTTTTCTCAAGGTGATGACAGCACAAGAATTTTGACCTTGAATACGCTAATTGCTCCAAATCATTCTTCTTGGGAAGATTAAGTAATTTTTATTCTTCCTTTTGTTATTTTAAAAGTATTTTATGTTCTATAAACAGACCCTACGAGTTTAATAGAGATGTACAGATCGAGGCGAGGGTGATATTGTCAAAATAATACTATTCAATGCACACCGAAATTGGAAGAAAAGAAATTGTAATGCAAGGTTTCGTTGATGCAATGATGATCGCTTGATTAGCATATGCGATAGTTGAAGGTTGAGGGCCTACCGTCTGATTCAAAGAATATATTGAAACAGTAAGAAATGAGTGGCGTCAGGTTGGCAAAGGAAAGAATAACTGGTAACCAAAAATGATCACTGAAGAATTGGAGGTTTAGGTAGAGCATGTGTTGGGCTAGCTTGCCTTTTTTTGAAGTGGGATATTTTTTTTTGTTTCAAAATACAAGTACTCGTAGATATACCTAGACCTAGGCATTGGGTCGGTCCTAAAAAAACCGGCTCAAAAAATCGGTCTCACAAGGACCGATCCTACGAGGCTTGGTCCCAAACCCGAACTAGGCCCATGGAGGAGGGACCAGTCCTAGATCGGGCCCCTCCAAGGTCGGGCCTGGGACCAATCCCAAGCCCGAGCCCAAACCCTTTTGCATTTTTTCAAAAAAGCTCTAAAAAATATCTAAAAACGCCCTATAATTTTAAAATTGACAAAAATATTGACGGTTAAATGATATTTTACAAAATTTACTAATCTCCAAGAGTGCAAAAAATTGTTCCAGGACCCTAAGAATTACAAAACCCCCCTAAATAATTTTATTCAACCCTTGAATATTAAAAAAGTTGGGGGTGGAACAAAATTTTCCAGGCTCTTGGGACCGGTCCTATGGGCCCAGGATCACCTAAGGACCGGTCTGGGCCATGAAATTTCATGTCCCAGGCCCATGAGTGACTAGTTCCAAAGGGACTAGTCTGTTGTGGCCAGTCCTAATCGGGCCCAGACTCAGACTTGGTTGGGATTGGTCCTTGCCCAGGTCTAGGTATACCTGGCCCAACGTTTTAAAAATGGGTAGGGTCGAGTTGGGTCACATGAAAACGGGTCCTTAAATGCCTATCATACCCGTTTTCAAAACGGTGCCTGCGGGTATATACCCATTTTGCCAGGTCTAAATCTAACCAAACACATTTTTCTAAACATTCTTAGTAATTTCAAGGTGTGTTTGGTTTGGAAAATGTTGTATTAATGGAAAGATAGATTACCATGAAGATTATTGGAATGTTTAAGGAAATGTGTTGGTTGGTTGAAATAAATTGATGAGTATGTTATATAAATTACTAAAGTACCCTCCTTTTTAAATATTAATATATATTATTTTTTGAATAATTTCTTTAACCCCTACATTTCAGATTTAGCTAAAACACCCTAGCAACAAAAAAGTTTAAAACTTAACAAAAACACCCCCACACCCCAAGCCACTTCGACGATGATAGTGGAGATCTAGCTGTGAAAAGACAAGCCGTTTCATGGCCAAATATCTGGCCTTTCACGGCCACATCTTTGGTCGTGAAAGGCCAGATATGTATTTCTGGCCATGGATTTGTCGAAACGACTTAGCAGTGAACGGCTAGCCAGATCCGACCGGTCATGCGGACATTCTGTCACTGTTGAGTGGGGTGGTGGCCAAATCCAACCACCACCCTCGGGTAATTTTTTAAATTTCAAGGGTATTTTGCCCTAAAAACTTTGTATATAAGGATAAATAGTCAATTAGTATTTTTGTAAATTGTTTTTTAAATAGGGCATTATTGTCTTAAAAATTTATTAAAAGGGTAAAATTGTAACAAAATAGATTACAAAGTAATCTTAAAATACTTAAGAAAATAGAGGTAATCAGATTACCTCCTATATTACTAATAGTAACTACTTGGTTCAAAATATTAGAATACTCTTTTTAGAGATTTTTTTTTTCATAATTTTATAAAAGAATATTTGATATTTCAAAGGCATTTTTGAATTATAAGAAATTTGTTTTTTTTTAATAATTTTGTAGTGTTGATATTTTAATAGGTTTTCTTTTGATAATTTTTAGGAAAAAATTTAATATTTTCTAAACAAGGTGAATGACTTTATTTCTAAGCGTGGTATAGGAGGAAATATAAACACTAAGAAAATGGATAAATAAAAGGGTTTCTGTATTTTCATCCTTAAGGTTGAAGCATATTATACACTATAAGATACTATAAGATACAAACCGTTTAGTCAATCAGGTTAGATTTTTCAATTAGAAAATCTATAACACCCTTCTTGTTTATTCACATATTGTTAGGAATGAATCAAATATTAAAAAATAAAAAATTGGATTTTTAAATTTTTTATATGTTCACTAGAGTTTTAGCTTTAATAGCTTTTGTAATTACAATTTTGATGAGTAATACGTAGATGATATTAAATTGTTTCATAAATGTGAAATAAGAAGTTTATAATATATTAAAATGTTCCATATTATATTTAGATATCAATCATTACTCTTGTGAAAAATTAACATTTGTTGGAAGTCTATTGTATACTTTTATTTTTTATTTTTATATATTTTATAATTCTGTTAATATGTAATAAAATAACAAGGGTTATAGATATTTTTATAAAAAGTTTCACTTTACGTAAGTAAATATATTCTAAACTTTGGACAAAAGTGTAAATAACACGTAAATAAAAGAGTAAACTAATGAGGCCCTAGATTTTTGCAAGGTTTATAGCAATGTTCTGAAAACTGGACTGGACTGGTCGATCATACTGATCCAACTGTCGCCCGACATACTCTTTGGTCTGAATTTTCAATTTTACTGTTACCCAAATCCCTAATCTTACCGTCGGCGAATGAGGGCTATCAAGTGTGAGGTTAGAGGGCTTTTGTAGAGAGGAGGCCGGTGGTTCCAGGGTCTCAGATTGAATTTTAAACACTAGAATCAGCCAGAATTTTGCCGAAAAATCACCAATACGTCAGTCACAGTCGACGGATGGGGGGCTAACGAGTGGTGGGTTAGATGGATTTTGTAGAGTGGAGGCCAATAATTTAGGGGTGGTGTTGGATTGAATTTTTTATGTCGGGATCAGCCATAATTTGTCTAGAAAAATCAATCCCATCATGTGTGTGTCGTGAGTCGTAGCCGACGAACAGGAGGTACTAAGTTTGGGGTTAGAGGGGTTTTATTGAGTGGAGGATGGTGGTTCAGGTGATTGTGTCGAATTGAATTTTGACAAGCAAAATTAGACGAAATTGTGCCAAAAAGTCAAAACCCAAACAGATCGTAGATTTTGAAAAGTCAAAACCTACAGGGACTGAAAGTAGTTTTTAGGGGTACTTTTGTAAGATTTCAAACTTTAGACCATGGTAAAGTGGTTAGAATGGTCAAACCATGAATCGGGTCAAGGCCATGTCCGGTTTCAAAACATTGGTTTATGGCTCTGAATTCCCCTTTTGTCTCGTTTTGTCTATTAAGAGAGGAGAAAGCAGGATGTCGCTAGTTTTGGGTTTGGGTAATCGGATCTCGGCGGGCCAAATATAAGTCCATATAGTTTTTTTGATTTTATAAAAGGAAAATGATCTTTAGGCCCCTTTAATATACTTTTTGCTTTGATTATTTAACCAAATAACCTTGTTGAAGAAACAGTAAGTTCACTCCATTTAGTAATTTTTTTGTTTACCAACTATTTTGTGTTTGATTTGTTACATCTGAGACTGAGATGAAGAATTTGTGTTTTCTTTACGAAACTGATAAGAACTAAGTGGCTGTGCTTGAAAAGGAACCTGAATACCTGATCACCAATAACTGCATAACGAATTTCTCTAGAGAGTTCCTTCAGATATCATCCGCTCAGAAAATATGCAATTAGCTGAAACAAAGACAGAATATAAATACTGAATCATTATCAAGCTCAACAAATAAGGACTCTCAATAATAAGATTTAGACTCTCGAAGACATAACTTGGCAATTCCTCGAATAGTATAATTCAACAAAGAAAGAAAGAAGCTCATAAGAAATATAAGAAGAGAAGTCAGAACATGCCTTGTCACTAGTGGTCTAATCCTAAGCTCTTTTCTGTCATTTGTTCGATGAAAAAACGTTATATTGTTGTTGCTGTCTGCAAAGGCCTACAACCGAAGTTATCAATTGACCAGAAATAGCATACACCAAATTACTATCAATGCCACTCACTTTTCTGTGAGCTCCACCTTATATCTTATAAAACAAGAAGAACCCATCAAATTTATGAAGTAATGAGAGCAAATAAGCATAATTTTGGGGAAAAAGATTACCTTGGATGTGGGCTTGGCGAGATCAAACAGGGGTTAATCTTCTGCTGGGTAATGTTGGGAATGAAAAGTAACACCTGGGAATTATACCAAAGGGCATATTTATTTTGTTCCACTGAGTTTGAAGTTCAACCTTTCACTCTCTCTCTCATATGAAAATAAGGAAGCGTTCATGAGATTGAATTGGATAATAATTTTTTAAACCACCGTAACTTACCTCAAGCAAGCTTATGTTCGAAAATTTTCAGTTTGATCCCTTTGGTTTAGATATAGTTGATGAAGAAAGAGGAGAGGACAAAATGGACTTTCAAAAGGAAATAGAAATTTTATTAAATTAATTAAAAGTGAAAATTTTCTGAATGAAAAAAAAATCAATTACAATTTTAACAAAAACTATAATTAAGTTTATCACCTGGTAATTTCTGAACTTAATGGTGGTTGATTCTAATCCAACCAAGTAGGGAAGATATGATTCAATTTTTTCAAATTATTTCGAAAATTTCCTCTAATAATGCAGCTCATTTGATGGAATATGCAGAGAAGTCCTCTGCCTCTAACCATATGTGTAATTACAGGTGATAATTAATAAATATAAGATTCTATGAATGGAATTAAAGATTGAGGAATTCAGAAACAACAAAAGCTTTACCTGAATGAAAAGGAATTAAAATTTCAGTCTTTTGGGTTGTGGTTCCTCCTCCATGTTTGAGCTGAAATCTCCTTATAATTGTTCACTTGTTTGAGTTCTTTTCCAGAGTAGTAGAAGGTTTCTATATGAAGCCCACACTTCACCACATTGTAATATTTCCACTGAAATCAAAAGTAAGATATGGGCTTTTCCACTGCAAACTGGCATAATAGGCGACACCATTACATGATCTGACATGACTGTTGCATTGACATTCTGTTATGTATTTCTGTTCTTCCATCCCCTGCCTCTTACCATTTCATCTATGCCAATCACTTATAACGAAAACACAAAGATTGGGGAGCTTTGTCATGGTCTTGAAATGTTACAACAAGGCACATTTCAACTATGGGAGATGATCGGGAAGAGGTCAAAAGGTGGTGGCACCTCGAGAGTTATAGAAGACCCACATTTTGGAAGCTAAACCACTTCGGAATTTCATTTCCAGGATAAAGAAAAGAACCTTTCAACACATATTGGTGCTGTACAAAAAGAATATTTAACAGCTATGTTAAAATATAAAATAAAAAACATCGATCATATAAAGGAAATCTAGAGAATGGAAGTCATACCTCTACCAAATTGGCTTTCAGTATTCTGATCCAGTTTTAAACAGTTACCAAAGTTGGCATTCCTCACTGAAGAGGACAAATCAAAATCCCATAACTCCAATGATATAAATTGTATGCTTCAACAATTTCAGCGCTAATGGTAAGCACCTAAGCCTCTACAATAGCTTATGTCTAGATAGCACAAGTTAAGTTCTTTGAAGCTTGATGGTATCATTCAAAATTGTTTTGCTTAGATTTAAGCTTCTTAGATAGTCAAACTTACCAAAAGTGTCGGGTAACTCATGATTTGACAATAGATAAATCAAGTCATACAGAAAGCTCAATTTGATAAAAGAGGCCATACTGAACCCACCATTGGATCTTGAACCTATATCTGCTCAAGGACAAATAACAAAGTCCCTTCAATTTTCCTAACTGATGGGGCAAATTATTGAGTTTTGAGCAACCCATGAGTTTAAGTAACCAAAGAGCCTTCAAATCACAAATGTCGCTTGGGAGACTTCAAGCCTTGAGCAATCTTCAAGGTACAAGATTTTTAGTTCTGATGGATATTCAATCAAGGGCAACTCTGTTATAGATGCTCATCAAAATATACTTTCTCAGTACATGTGATCTTTGGAGCTTCTTGAGATTGAGCAACCAGAGAGAATGAGATTTCTAAGAAATTTTGATTGAATGTGGCGGGAAGACTGTTAAGGCTTATGCAACCTTTAAGATTTAAGATAACCAACTATTTAGATATTGAATTGATGAATGAACCTCATCAAACTTGTACAACCTTCTAGAATCAAACTCTCAAGATTTGGGAATAGAGAGATCTGGAATTCTAATTAGGTGCTTGGAGTGGATGAGGTTGATATGCTTCAACTTTTCTAAATGCTGCAAAACAATATAAATTAAGGGAGTGAGGAAGTAACATAAATTATATAATCAGCTTTATGATTTTTTACAAAAAAAGAATTGAAGATAAATATTTATACCTGGGACCATTTCAGAGTTGTTTAATTTTGCTCCACGGCATGATAAGTGCAAAAAGATTTTCACCTCAAAAATTGATGGCAATGAATCCAAAGGATATCCAAACCAGCGAAAGAACCTTATGTTACATGGACTGAATTCTAGGCCCTCCAAAGCATGCACCTTATTCACATCCTCTCATCCACTGAGCAATATTCACAATTTTTGCGGTTGCCTGACCAGAAAACACATGCAATAAATATTGCACCACCGTCTACTATAGTAACCGTCCCACCCGGCTTGTCTGGGCAATAAAAGTCCAAGAATCGAGGTTGCATCTTCAAGAAAGCATTGCACTCAAGTTTATCTCTTTTTTAGAAATATCCAGGAGATGCATCAATTGCTTCACTTCCCTAACAATCAAACGACAGTAAATTAGTATCTAAATAAATGTCAACCCTACTATTATAACACGAAGTTTTAAAATAAATTCTAATTTTTTTTTATTTTCTTTTTTGTAAATTCAAATGTAGACATGCCCCAAATCTAATTTAACCCTTCGTTGTAGGAACTAATAAAATATGCGTGACAATTAAAAATTAATAATATAAATGGATGATGTTATCCAATTATAATAATATAAAAAAATTAATCAATCAATAACTCACCGTGTTTCTTCTTAACACATCTAGATATCATCATGATGCCATAATCTGCTGCGTTTACTTGGATCTTTAGATCTTGCTTGACAATTTCTCTCCCATTTTTTGTAACAAATCATGCACTTCTATGCGATCCATATCATCATAGTTATAAGAGACTTGTCAATGACATTGCATACTCCCATTTTGGAATCAAAATCACGATCATCAAGGATTTCCGTTGAATATTTTTCTAGCTCCAATAAGAAAGCATGCATATCTAGAAATATATCTTTCTCTTGATCATCAAGTCCATTATAACTTTTTCAGTAATATCTGGATTTTTGGATTTGCATTTGGATTTTTTTTTAGGTTAATCAATGCACTTTCCAGTCTAATTTTTCCTTCTCAAATAGCGAAGAACCTAGAACTTTAAGAGCTAATGGAACACCTTGAGCAAATTGTATTACCCTTATTGATAAGCTCCATGTAATCTATAAGGGGATGATCTAGTTTAAATGCATGACGACTAAAAAGTATAAGAGATTCTTTAAAGGTAATCTCTCAACTCTATATGTTACCATGACTTACTCCACAAGTTTTAAGCACTTGTTTATCTCTTCTGTAATAATGACTCGACTTCCCGGACCCAAACATTCAAGATCTCCAATTAACTTTTTTATTTGCTCTGAACATGTCACATCATCAAAAACAATGAGAATTTTTTATCGTGAAACCTACTTTGGTGAAGGTGGACTTAAAATAGCCATGATTTCTAATATTGCATAAAGAAGTTCTTCACGCAAACAAATTAATCCAATTTTTTCCGACTTTTCCGACATTTGAAAGTGAACACTCTCAAATGACTTGAGATTTTGGTGAATAATGCCCGAGCAAGAGTTGTCTGCCTATAACACCCATTCCCACAATCCAACACTTCTACAAACATCTTTAACTCAAGACGTAATAGAGATTCAAGTTCTCTATTTTTGATTCTATCCCAACGAGGTCCTTGTTTTCACTCGAGGACATTTATTCAGTTCTTCCAATATTTTTTTGACAATTTCCCTATTAACACAGCTTCACACCTAGCAAAATATAAAACACTTTAGTAAGTTTAATTAAATCAAAATAGAAAAATACAATGCTTTTTAATTACAATATCTATGCAAACAAAGCATTTGAATTAAGAGAAAACAATATAATGGATACATTCCAAAACATTTACCTAATGTTAATCTAACAATCTTTCATTGAAGAACCATAACAAAAGTAAAATTCATAGTTGTATTTTTGTTTAGTCATAGAATGTCCGGTTCAACTCAATTACCACATACTCTATAATAGTTTAACACCACATTTATCCAATTAAATTTATTGAAATAAAAATAAAACTGATTTCATTTATTATATTTTTAAAACATTTTGAGTCCCTATTAATTGTACCTTCCAAGAATATATAAATATTAATATATACAATATCTTAAAATTCATGTACTTGAATTTTCTTAAATATTATAGTTTTAGAATTTAATTTTTCACATTTAAATATTTTAATTACAGATTTTTCATTAATGATCCATATTAAATATCTAAATACTAGCGAATATTTTGTTCAGTTTTATATAATAATAAATTTATTTTCCCCAAATAAGAAGAGAAGTCCTCATCCATTGAGCACACTTAAATATCGCAAAAAGTAATTGAATTGGAAATTCAATAACGTACAATACCTAATGTTACTTGAATCAAATCAGATAGATTAGTTGTTTCATTCAAAGCATGCCTCCATCTCATCACTTCTCTGAGCTCTGCTTTTCTTCATGGTTCACAAATGCTTCTCCAAATGTTCCATTTGATTTCTTACTTCTGATGGATTCACGTGATAGAAAACTGGCACTACCATCAGATCTCTCGCTTTCTTGCATCAGTGATCTTTGAGTTCTTCACGACACCATCTAGATGTGACATAACCTTTTGAGAAGACAATAACTGCGATTATTGATTCTTCGATCACATTCAAAAGTGTTTCTGAAATTTCATCTCCTCTATGAAAGTGTTGATTTTTTTGAACAGAGACTGCATAGAGATGGCTTATAAAGTTGTCACGTGTATCCTCACCTCTAAAACTAAGAAAAACATGATATTTTTGAGAAACTCGTAAGAAGAAGAAGTGATGATGAAGCCATTATTACACTCACACTTGAGGAAAGACTACTTAGAGAAGAGATAGTTTTGAACTCTGCGTATGTAAGTAATGCACAGAATTTTAAAATTATATAACCAAGACAGTGATAGCTTGCGTAATTCAATGAACCTTCCACGAAGTTTGTGCAAATTTTGAGTAATTTCTTCAAGGAGAAGGACTATGCCAAATTCCTTGAAAATTTCTTTGTGTACAAAAAGCTGATTCACTATTCAATCACACTTTAATTTTTTGACTTTTTGACTGAAGAAGGACCCATGTCTCCTGCTCTATTATTAACGTACGCTTTTATGTATTTATTAAAATAATAAAAAAATGAGTGCATATCCCAGTTCCCGGAGGTGCACTCTTGTTGACTTAAAAGTCTCTGAGTTTTAAGAGGAGAAAATTTCCAAACAATAGATAAATTGGCAAAATCTTTCATCATCTTCGAGGAAGTTGGCTACTAGTTAAATGTAAAGAAAATATCTTCTGCATTGTTAATTTCTAAAATTTAACATATGAAAATAAAATTTCTTTCTCCATTAAATTGAACTTCATTAACAATTTAATAATATTGAGGTATGAAAATTAACATGTATACACGAAGTAAAAAAAAAAAAAAAAATGATTAGAGAAACAGGCTCAAAAACATGTTCAAAAGAATCAATTATGTAACCAAATATTTTATATAATTTTTTTTTCATTTTCTCTTTATTCCATTTCCTCCAAGGTAGGTTCCTTTGTAAAAAGATGATTAAATAGTTAAATGACACTTAAATTTTTGACTTTTGATAAAAAAAAAAAAAAAAAAATCAGATGTCTCATGCTTTATTAATTGGCACCGAAAGCTTAGTGTACTTGCTGCCTGCCTACTTTGATGAACCTTCTGAGGAGTTTAAATATAATTATTTGTTTAACTGTGCATGATGAGAGTTAAGAAATGTTACAAGACAAATAGTAAATTTGGGTTTATTCTTAACAAAGCTATGGTGTGGTAGCTGGAGAGTTAAGCTTACTGTAGTAGCTTATATAATGCCATCAAATACTTATTCTTTTAGAGGAAAAAAAATATTAAAAAAAATGATAGAAGATGCATAAATTACAAGAAATCAATTTCGATTCTTTAATCCACAAAGAAATTTTCTTCACAAAATCTTTTAACATTCAAAAGTCTTATTTTCTTCCAATTGGTGAGAAGGAACTAAGAATGATTTTCAAAATTATATACTAAGTATATTAATTGTAAATTAAAATGACTATGTTATAGATTTTAATAATTTTTACTTGCATGAACAGAAAATATGATTCCTTGTTCCTCTGTTATGTACAAAAGTCTTTCATTGAACCTTCCAAGAAGTTTTGTAACTTGTTGACTTAAAAGTCTTCTACGTCTTTAAGGATAGATTGGCAAAATTTCATCATCTTCCAGGAAGTTGGCTACTAATTAATGAAAAGAAAAATTTCTCCATAGTTTAATTTGTAAATATTTTACATATGAAATGAAAATCTCTTTCTCCATTAAATGAACCTCATTACCAATTTAATAAATATTGAGGTATTAAAATAACAAAGTAAACTAGAGTTTAAAAAAAAAAACCCAAAATTTTGATTAGAGAAAAAGGGCTAAAAAAACACACTAGAAGAATCAATATATAATAAAATATGGAGGTTCAGCAAAACAAAATAAAGATTAAAGACTTCAAAAATTTCATTAGAAGTTATGCAAATATTCAATCAATGTCTCTCATTTGGACTCTAAATTCTTCTATGAAAAGATGTTCCTTGAAGCTTCTCTGTGCACACAGAAAGGTGACTTTAAGATAATGCTATACACATCCTAATTTTGTCATAAATTTCTTATTTCAAATAATTTTGAACGAAATAGGAAGCAACAAGAACAAAAATAATAATAGTAATACAAAACAAACAGTAAACAAAGAAAATAATACGCGCGATTTACCCTGGTTCACCCAATATGGGCTACGTCCAGCTGAGTCAATATTTTCATATGCCTACCTCTCTCGTTTACAATGAATGAATTGTTCTCACACACATAACAAGAGAAAGTGATGTTTTTATATACTAGGTTTAAGAGATTAAACTAGTTTTACAAGGATTCTTATTCCTAAGACCCACCCAAAAAGGAATTAATAACTTAAAGGAAATCCTAAAGGGTTATACATGGAAAAGCCCAAAAACTGCCTACGGGCTCGGGGCGCTGCCCCCGCGACCCCCGCCCGCTCCGGGAGTGGGGCACCGCCCGTGACTGGGTCAGCGGGACCCCCGAGTGCGTCCCGTTACCCATTAATGCTGAAGTAGTCGACAACTCCAACAAATTTTACCTATCATATACTTATGCATTATAGCTTCACTTACCATGGGCCGAAAACCGACACTCTTTGCACCATTTAGTGCTCTATACTGAGACAAAATTAATGAATGATAATCCAATTTCCTCAAAGGTTTCTAAAGTCCTTTCACACACTAAAGTCTCATTTCAAGTGATGTGGAAAGTCCTTGTTCCACACAAATATTTTTTTTCCAGGAATTAAGTTGGATGCCTATTTCCATCTACAAAAGAGAGGAATTAAGATTGTAAAGATGAATGACTCTCTCTGTAGCTAGTATACTCGTAAAATAAATAGTAAAACTCACTATATATATATATATTATAATATATATATATATATATATATATAGAATATAATATATTATATATATATATATATAATATAATATATATATATATTACGAAAATATACATGTAGATGAGTATAAAATAATAGCCTCAATTTTTCTTTATATACAAACTAACATAGTGTAAATAAATTTCTCAAGAAGCTCGACAGTGTTGCTCGACCCTTCCGCACTGACATTCCAAGCGACCGCATCTCATTACTACCTGCAAAAATATTGAAAACAACGGGGTGAGCACTAATTGCTCAGTAAGTAAACCCGCTAGCACCTTTATCTCCGTTGCTCAATTGAATTCTCCTTACATCACACTTCCTCTTCTTCTATTCTTTTCTATCCTTCTCTATGTTCTTTCTCATTCTTTTTCTGTTTATCTGTCTTTTCGTTCTCTATTCTTTTTCTGTTCTATTCTCTGTTCTTTCTCTATTCTATTTCTCACTTACTAACATGTAAGCACAATTGGAGAAACTAATTCTGAATAATATGAATGACATGATGCATGTGCATAAATGCATAAAGAACGCAATTCTTTTCGGTTTTCTGTTTCTTCTTTCTTTCTTTATGTTCTTTCTTTCTGTTTCTATTATTTCTTTTTCTTTATGTTCTTTCTTTTGTGTTCTACTCTTTCTTTCGTTTATTCTTTCTTTCTTTCTATTTCGTTCTTTTCTTCTCTGTTCGATTCTTCTTTCTTTCTGTGTTCTACTCTTTCTTCTTTCTTTCTATCTCTTTTTAGGCTGATCGAACTCGACTGAGGCATGGATTCGGAACCCTGGCCATGTGAGTGATACAATCCTCTCTACATGCACTTCTATCGGACTGTACAACTCTTCTTTCTGATTGAGGCCGCTACTAAAGGCGGCGTGCATGTAGGTAAATTCTGTTGGTACAGTTCTCAATCCACATACACTTCTAACGAACTGTACACTTACTTCTTTCTGATTCTGAGGCCGCTCACTGAAGGCAGCATGTATGTGGGAACTATTCTCTGTCACTCACAGGTTCCCTATCGCAAAACCTTCTCTTCTTTATTTTTTACAATTAATTCTTTCTTTCTTTTCTTTATTCTTTACTATTTCTCTCCATGGGTGTGCATGGAACTATGCTCATTCTGCGTATTCTTTCTAAATGCAAATGTGAGAATGTGAGAATGCATTATGGCATATAAAATATCATTAGAAAACTAGTATTTTATCCAACAACATTCCCTACTGAAATCAATCATAGATTATTAGACTACAAAATATTGAGGTAGTTATTTTGCACAGGTCATATCAAGAAGGATATCTCAAGTTACACACATCGGATTGCTACGATCTTGGTCTCTTTTAAAGCGTAGAGACAGGGCTACAACTTTCATGTTTAAGTCTCAACCCAGTTCAATCGGTAGATGTCAAAAATCACTCAAAGGTCACGGCTGTGACAGGGAGCCATGGTAACATGTTTTCTCTTAGGATTTTCATCAAATAAATGCATGCATACTCAAACTCTATGGCTACACTTCTACTCTTTCTCAAGCCACAATTTTGGGCAAAACTCCATTAAACACTAAACCTGGCAAGGAAACTACACATTATAAAGTTACTCAGACTCTTTCTAAATTCAACCAAACTTCCATCAATCACCATATAGGCAAAGTCTACATTCTCAGGCTGAATTTAATTTTCACAAGTATACTCTCATCAAACTTCTCAAAAACATAAGCACATACATACATGTACAAATCTCTACAAACTACTAAATCAAACTTAGGGTTAGATTATTTACCTTGATCTGGGTATTCCACACTAGAAACTCCTCTTTGGGTAGATCCCTCTTCTTCTTAAACCTAGCATAAACATAAGAATTCAACACTTTAAAATTAATTCACATCATATTACAATAACTTACCTTTGGAGCTTAGGATTGAAAATCTACCAAAATAACCAAAAAATCCTCTCAATTGCCTTGGAAATTTGATGAAGAAATGAGAGAATTTGGAGATGAAAGTGGCGTGTGAGGGAGTAGAGAGATAGAGTTTTCAAGAATGAACTCCAAATATCTCATTTATTACTTATACTTTCCCATTTTGCCTTGTACTTTCTATTAAAATTCCATCTATGTCCCTAATCAATTACAATATGCCTCATTTTTATTAACTCTCCAGAAATTCTATCTCTTTTCATCCCCACTTTTCAACTAATTAAGTGAAAAGACCATTTTACCCCTAATAAAATTTTAAGGCATTTTCTTCACACTTGTTCAAGATACCTTTAACAAAATTCAACTAAGGGTATTAGAGAATACATAAAGCTACGTATCGCGATGTAGGCCTTACAAAAAGATACAAAATTTTGTAGCAACTTTTCACAAGATCTTTTTTAAATCCAAGATACAAAGAAGATGATAGGGTTAAAACATCAAATGAATTGTAATGGAATAGAAGTAGGTTAAATCGCATATCGAGTGGGTTTAGGATAGTAGTGACAACAATTGGATCCATTTTTATTATAGCTTTGAGGGATATATCATGAACATACACATTTTATTTGTTTATATTACCTATTTTGCAACCAGTAATCACCAACCCTACTTTTTATGTAAACAGTGCACAAAATTTTAAATTATAAACCAAGACAGCGATGTGCTTGTGTAATTCATGAGCCTTTCACGAAAAGTTTGGGGCAAATTTCAAGTAATTTCTTCAGGAGAAGAATATGCCAAATTCCTTGAAGTTTCTTTACTTCTTTACTTGATTGAAAAAGGGGGATCACTGTCTCTTGCTGTATTATTATATACAATTTCATGTAGTTATTAAATAAAAAAAATTGAGTGGAATCCCATTTTCTCGAGGTCGCTCATGTTGACTTAGAATGAGAGAAATGTCGAACAATTAATAGATTGATGGACAAAACCTTCATCGTCTTCGAGAAATTAGCTATTACGTAAAAATCTCTACTATAGTCATATATTGGGATCAAACTAATTTATTACTATAAAGGAGTTTAAACTTATAGAGGTATGTTAAAAAAACACATTTTTAGTTTCTATATTTATAATTCATGTTTTAGTAGATAATTTAGAACTTCAATTAATTAGTTTTAGGTAGCATTACGGATTTTATTTATTTTTAATCTTCACTGTTCTATTTTATAATTTATGTTTGGTAGGTATTAGATTCTATTTACTTTAATATACTTATTCTCTATTTTTAAAATTCAATGTTTGGTAGTACCAGGATTTCAATTCATGTTTTAGTATTAGTAAGATTTCAATTCCATGTTTTAGTAGTTAGTATAGAATTTCCTTAATTTACTTATCCTAGTAGAATTATGATTAGCCTTACTAAATGGGGTATGTTATGGTTCAATGATTCAACAAGTTTTCCAATAAAATCGTCCACCAATTCAAGTGTACCGTTCTTCTTCCTCTACCAAATCAATCATCACACCAAAGTATCATACACGAACTCAAGTGATGAAAGTTATTCGTGTTGAATTGTGCAACAATGGAAGAATCAAACCCAGTTGGAAGCAGAAGAGCTTGTTGAAGTGGTAGAAGATACTCATGGTCTTAAGGTCCACAAGCACAATTCTAAAACACTCAAGGATCATCTGACCTCCTTAGAAGAAGGATGTTGAACTCCAAACACAAACATTCAAAAGTGGTAAGTACCCAGTCAATGGAATCGGCTCTCTATGGGGTTTGTATTGCCTCAGAGCAGTCACTATGAATGGTGAATTGTTAAAAGAGAAGGGAATATTTTCTAAGGAAATCTATCCGCAAGTACCTGTTTGGATTTTCAAATGGATGGTTGGAAAGTTCAAGCACTGACATGCAATTAGTCCTTTCGTCGTTTTATGGAAAGTGGTCATTAATTGGAGAAAATTGAAGCTAGTTGCCATCAATAAGAGAGGAATTTAGACAAATGGGCTTGGAAAGACCATTTAAATATGGATGAAACTTGGCTTTATGTGAATGCCAGCAGATAACTCTGCTTGCAACAAAGCAGTGGAGCGGCCGAAAACCAGAACAAAGAGGGATTACAATGTTAATTTGTGGTAATGGCCAATGACTCTGACAAATTCCGCTTTGGGTCATCAGGAGTTCTTAATCAAGATGCGTTTAATAATGTGAACCGTGCTAACTTAATGTGCAAGTATCGAGCGAATTCAAATGGCATGGATGACATCTTGTTTTTATGGCATGGCTTAATGGTGTGATAGCCGTTTGATAGATTTTTTTTGTTTTTTTTTTTGATGTCTTGCGTATATTGGATAATGGTCCGCACATGGCAAAAAGAGAATCTCCCCCCACTTCATACACAACTGTTATGTTCCTACCACCAGCTAGCACTTGCCAAAATCAACCATGTGTGCAGGCATATTAGAAATTTCAAGGTATTAGCGGTAGCTCTTTAATCGCGTACTTTTGAAACGGATAGAAGATCATGTATTGGAAACCAGAAAAGATAAGTATCCTTGATGAATGTAAATCAGTTGCTACATGGTCAATTGATATGAAGCCACAGACAATTATCACATTGTGGTAAGCATTGCAAAATTAGGACCTCGATGTCATGAATTGCAAGTTACAAATGCAGTGAATGAAGAGAATAGAAACAGTCATTGCAGAATGAGTGATCAAATTCGACAATTCATACACTAATCGAATGGATATATTATTCCTCGATCATCCAAAGAGCAACAAGTTCGTATATGCTTTAATTGAAGAAGAAAGCCTTGATTGCAATTAGACAAGAAGAGAAAGGAAATAAATCCTGAGGATGATAGTATGAAAATCAAAAAGTTCCGTGCATGAAGCTCTAAAGAGGCTTAAGAAAGCTAGAAATATTTTGGCTTCAAAAGAAGGTGTCCGGACTAGCGAGGTATTATATTCCCGTAAGTTAGAAGAGGTGGTAACAACTCTCAAGCATAAATCATTGTCCCAAAACAACTTTAGATAAATATTTTTATTTCATCATAAACCCTTTAGGTAACATCGCATATATTTTTGCAATATACAAATAATTATTTACTATGTGGAGGCACTTTACATAAGACGGGAATTAAAAAAATTATAACTTATTAAATGTAGAGTTTATTCGTATTTATAACTATCCTAAATTGGGGAAGAGAATGTTTTATGACTATGTAGAGTTTATTCCTATATAGAGTATCAATATAAAAGAGGTGCTAATGTCATAAATGAAAAGAAAAATATCTTCTCAAATGTTTAATTTTGTAAATTTTTTACATTGAAAAGGAAAAATTCTATTTCTCCATTAAATTGAACCTCATAATTTGTAAGAAACGTTCAAGTAATGTGAATGAATGATAATCTCATTTGTCAAAGGTTATTAAAGTCCTTTCAACAATAAAGTCTCATTTAAACTCTTCAAGAGTTTCGGACAGGTTTCTTTCACAAGTCTTTTCACACAAATAAGTCTTTTAGTTTATTTCCAGGAAGTTAATTGGATGTCGATTTCATCTACAAAAAGACGGAATTAAGATTGCAAAAGATACAAAATTTTGTTCCCACCTTTCCAAGATCTTTTTAAATCTAGCTCAAAGAATATGATAGGGGTTAAAACATCAAAAATGACTTAGTAATGGTATAAAATTAGGTTAAACTGCATACGAGTGGGTTAGGATAGTATGTACAAAATTTGGATCCCATTTATTTAGAGCATTTACTGGCTTTTAACGATAATCTCATGCACATACACAGTGTTAATAACTAGTAACCTGTCCCAATCCATGGGCTCGGGCCCAGAACAGAATTGATAATTATTATTACAATAATCAATAAAACTGGGTAATTGCCATGTATTACACGACATGATAAAGTAATGTTATTATTACATAAACCATGTAACATTATGGACATAACGAAATAAAGATTAAAGGTTAGATGTCTTTCCGCTTAGAGGTTGAATATATAAATGAATCTTTTGAGTCCAAATGATATCTTTGAGTTCCACGAGAAAAAAATAGCGAATTCATTTTCAATTAGGACTTAAACTAGAGAAATCGGTACTTAGTAACACTATCCTGGTGGGAACGATACTCTACTTATCACTTTATTACTTTTTGCGACTAGTGCACTTGCTATATTTGCATGTTTGTCAAAAATATGCATCAGTAAACTCTTTTGATTATATTGGATTTAAGTGGATCGTTAGATTATATTCTCGTGGTTTTTTTATCTCTTCACATTAAAGAGGTTTTTCCACGTAACAATTTTCTTGTGTTTCCTTGTGAATTGAATGTTATTTTCTTATGTTTTCACTAGTTGATTGGCAAACAGTGGCGGAGCGAGGGCCCCCCCGGGGCAAAAATCCTGGGTCCGCCACTGTTTGGAGGAGCCTCCAACGTGCGTTTGTATCTCTTAACTCATGTTTAATATTTCTGCAGATTCTTGTTATGATAAAATTGTAAAATTATACCTTTGATCTTGGCTCATGTAAACGATCCTGTTATATTATTTTTTTGTTTCCGCTGCGTATACGGGACCGTTTACTAACATTATGTACATGAAAATCCCACCGACCAGGTTTATTAATAATCAATTTATGGTTTACATATATATTTGGCACCAGTCAAAAGGTAAATTTTACAATAATGTGGCTTCACAGCAAATGAGATCTCCAGGAGGAATTAGTAATCTCATGTTAAAATTCTACTGTCTAAAAGGCACTTGTATTAGAACTCGAAGTCATCATTTAATCGTTCCATTGATCTAACTAAAAATTAGTTAATAAAACCTGCCAAAATATCTTCGTGACGTCCCGATATTTGCAATTTACGAGCTTCCCCTTTTTTCGATAAGTAAATGCAATAGCAATCTGGCAACAAAATTAGATAGATAGTGTCACATTTAGGCATATTGTAAGTTTTTGTCACATTAGGAAAGCTAACTTGGAGCTGCGCCTAAAAGAATTTTACTTTCTTCACATTGCATGATGAAGAAACCTGTTGAGCAACTGTTCTGAACGGAAATATAACTTTATTCACAATTGCTAACTATTTTTCAGGTTTTCACAAAGTTTTAACTCTGATAAAGACAATGGCAAGAAATAACAAATTTAACATATGTTGAAGGAAGTCAAATGGGAACAAAAGTTAACCGCTTAAATGAATTACACCACATACCACCATCTGCTCTCTTTCAATATGGCTTCAGATTTTTTTTACATATTCCATAATGATTCCATAACTTATTTTATATATATATATATAGTAGATATATTATTAATATATATTATATATATTTGAGATTGTGATCATGTTCCATTCACAGGCCTTGCACATAAGGAGGCCTGTTAGAACTTAAACACTATTCCAAGGCTCTACCTCTTAATTTTATTGACAGAAACTGAATATTTATCAAGAACAAAATGAGAATAATTATTTTCTTGTAGTCTAGACATAGTAAAGGCCATCAGCATCCTGGCATAGGATTTATAGTTCAAGATAGTTGGAAACCTCATTATTCCAACATCTTTTCTGCATAACACGATTTCTCTGTAGTGTCTCTGGTGTTATCATTTGCTCGGCAAAATAGCGACGGAGCTGAAACAGGACAAAATGTAAATTTTTATTACAAAACTGATGCACAAGACAAAGATGATGAACTAATCAAGAATAAAAGCCTCGAATCCTGTAAGCTCAATAAAGAGATGGAGAGAGGGAGAGAGAGAGAATAATACTAATAACCATGCATATAATAGTGTACACATATGAAATGAACAAGAAAAAGCATTTCTTGATGGCTTGAAAGCATAAATTGAAATGCACAAAGGTAAGTTTCAGCAACGACACAGCAACAGTTGCCAGAAACCAATTTTTGAGGAAAAGAAAAGACCAGTAGAGAGGCTAGTGCCCCTCAAGCAAACATCTAAAACATGTTTTGAATGAAAAATAAAAGTTGTATTCAGCACAAGAAAATTAATCATGTGCAATAGAAGACAGCCAATAACAGAATTCTTAAGCTATCAAACAATTTTTACTAAACTCATAACCAAAAAATAAAAAAAAAAAAAAAAAAAAAAAAAAAAAAAAAAAAAAAAAAAAAAAAAAAGGGGTAAAATCCAGGAACCTGGTCACATAGCGGCTCTAGTCGCAGACGCTCCTCTGAAATTTCTCTTATTGTCTTCTTTTGGGCAATTTGGTTCAAACTTGAACGTGATGAAGTGCTGTCTCCAAACGCCTGCAAGTGTAGATGCAACATCAACCTAAGAGTCAACATAAAAAAATACTCACAAACATATAACTGCAAACATTTCAGCTAACTGAGACAAAGAATATCTTACACTCGTGCAGCCTTTCCAGTCACATTTTGCACGACAACACACCCATATAGCTGTGACTTTGAGCACACAGAAATTGCCAAAATAAATAAATAAAATAACAGAGAGGTAAGTGGGGATCTGTTAAGAACAGAAAAGAAGAAATTATAAAGAAGGGAGGTATAGGTAGCATACCCATCAGGGCTGATGTAAACAGACAAGGTTTTTTCCTCTGAATCACAACCATTGCACTAGTATACAAAGAACAATGAAAAACAACAAAACCAACATTATTGTTAATCCATAAGATTGGATAAGGAATGAAACATGAAGATTCGAAAGCATATCTACATCAAGAAATTAAATCAAGTTCAAGTCTACCGGCGGCTTCATGGAACCAACACATCACAGTAAGTCATCCTCACGAATTTGTAGTAAAGCAACTCAAATTTGGTTAGCCTCTCTCAGTTTCTTAAATTGATATTTGTTTTTTTTAAGACCTCAAAAAAATGTCCATAACTCATGTGCATAAACCATGACATTCAAGGAACACAAAGACAACAAAACAAAACCCGATTCCCATAAATTGAACTCAAAGAACACAACCTACAGCTGGACAAAGCAAACTATACTGACCAGGGACACATTTCTCCATATCCATCCCCAGCCCCTTCAACTTAATCGTCAAAACATCAAACGGACGCAAACCCAAACGCCGATTACCTATATCCTCAGAAAGAACCACAAAACAAACAAAAACATTAGTTTCACAGACACTCTTTAAGTGTACTCAAAAACATAAAAAATTAATCCATTCTCTATCCTCAAAGAGATATTAATTTTACAAATACCCTTTAAATGAATATATAGACTAAATACAAAAGCACGTAAAACAAACAAACCTGGGGCTGAGGAGAAGTCATTGGTTTTGGTTTTGGGTTTGGGAGTCAAAGGATGATGATTATTACTACTATTATCAATAGATTTTAAAGCCAAAGCAGGAAGAAGGTGTGAAGAGGATTGTAAGAGGCGTGTATTAGAAGGAAAGAGGAGTGTAAGAAGGGGTGCTCTCGAGGTTCAGCGAGAGCCCATGAAGAATGAGAGTCTGTGTTGAAGAAGAAAAAGCATTCTTAGTGTTTGAAACAAATGTGTGAACTAATTGAGGGGTTTGTTTGGTGGGTTTTCAAAAGGGTTTAGAACTTTAGACATGGCTCAGTCTGGCATGGGAGCTCAACTGAAACGCTGAAGACAAAGAAAGGAGTAATATTTTTTCCTTCAATATCTTTTATGGATTTTGAGTTTTATTTTTTATATTTAAAAAAAAAAATCAAATGACATTTGAACTTGAATTCAAAAATGAAAAAAATAATAATTATCGAATATTAAGTGTACCCGTAAATTTTATTGATAAATATAGAATTGATAAATTAACCAAAATTTTATTTTGTCAAAATAAAAAATAGAATAAAAACTATGAAATTTTATCATCTCCACAATCAATAAACCTTTCCAAATAGCATTTGTTCATCTTAAATATATCAATTTTTTTATTTTCATTTGAAATCTTGTGTTAAAAATTTTGATTTAAAAGAAGCGCTTTTGTTTTAAGATAAAAAAATATATATAATAAAAGAAAGAGAATAAATTCAGGGCAAAGAAAAAGGAAAACGTAAGCAAGCACGTTTTGTGCGATTTTCTAAGGATAAAAATAAAACATAAAACATAAAATTTGTAAACGAACGGGGCCTCATAAAATTTGTGCTTTTTATTTTCTTTTTTCTTTAGAGAATACATAATATGATAAAAAAATGTTAAAAATGAAAAATGTTCGGTATGTATGTGTGAAAACAGTATTTAAAAATACGAAAAGTAAAAATACATTCAGCATGTTTATATGAAAATCCAAAAAAAAAAAAATACAAAATATACTACCTACACACCTGATAAAACATTTTTAAATTACTACTTATTTTATTTGTCTAGAAAAACTTATCTTAAATATGCTAATAGTTACTTCCCAATCATAATTCTGTGTCCAAAATTTTAATTTGAAAAAAAAATAGTATTTGAAGAGAGAGGAGAAAATATAAAAGAAGAATAAGATTATATTAATTGTTTATTATATAAATGAGGTAGGTTCACATGCTTTCCCTCCCCTTGTTTTTCTCTTAGGTTGTGTTTAGTTGGAAGTTATCTCTCATTACTCTGAAATAATGTCATCTTATATTATTAGATTACCATGTTTGGTTGTCAAATAATATAAGATTTCGATAATCTTCCAAAACCAATAATAATTACTGTTGGTAATATATGTGGTAATCTAATTACCTCAATCTTCTTAAGTATCTTAAGATTATTTGGCAATATAAATTTTGTTACAATTTTACCCCTTATTAATAAAATTTTTGGACAGTAATATCCTTGTATTTAGAACAAATTGCAAGTCACTTAAAACAAATTGCAGGTCACCCAAAACCACCACCGCCCGCCAGCAACCATCGCCATTGCCATCAACAGCCACCACTAGACGACGAGGCCAGAACGATACACAACTAGCCAGATCTAGTCGGTCGTGTGCCGATCTGGCCAGAAACAGCCAAATCGACCATGGATTTGGCTACAAACGGCCAGAGATCTGGCTGGCATCAACGGCCAGATTCTAGTTGTAGATCTGGCTGGAAATGGCCATATCAGCGCAAGATTGCCAAATCCAGTCGGTTGCGCCGTTCTGACGACTGTCGGCAGTGGCTTAGGGTGTATGGGGTGATTTTGTCAAAAATTAAACTTTTATGTAATTGGGAAGTTTGGGCAAAAGCTCAAATATAGGGAATCAAAAGAAATGATTCAAAAAATAATAATAATAAAATATTATATTAATATTTAAAAACGGGGGGCAATTTAGTTATCTATATAATATACCCACCAATTTATTCCTCCAAACCAAACATATCAATATAACATACTCACCAATTTATTCCAATCTAATTAGACTTGGCAAAACGAGTGAGTCGGGTGGGTACAGGCCAAAACGAACTAATTTTATTCGGGTCACATATTTTGGACCCGTACCCTACCATATGTGGGTACGGGTCGACCCGTGGATAACCGTTTTTTCTCACTACACCTCCACAATTTCTATTGTTTTCATTTTTTGCAGTTAGATACGCGTCATCAACTCACTCTGTTTAGTTCCTAATTATGGAAAGGTTTGACTCTGGTTTAACCTTCAAATTTTTGGAGGGTTGTGTTATACAGAAAGCTTGCAGATTTCTTAAATCAGGACCGTTGAATCACCTAAACAGAAGCATTACACGAATTACGAACTTAATCGAACGGTTGGGGTCCTTGGGGATGCATCAGGGAGTTGGATTGACCGTTGTTTTTTTTTTTTTTTTAAAAAAAGGCTAACAATCTTCGTTTGTATGTTAATTTAATGTGTTTGTTGTACTTGATTTCATTTCTTCGCCATAGCTATTTTCTCCAAGGTGATGACAGCACAAGAATTTTGACCTTGAATTACGTCTAATTGCTCCAAATCACTTCTTCTTGGGAAGATTAAAGTAATATTTTTATTTCTTCCTTTTGTTATTTTAAAAGTATTTTATGTTTCTATAAACAGACCCTACGAGATTTTATAAGAGATTTACAGATCGAGGCGAGGGTGATATTGTCAAAATATATACTATTCAATGCACACCGAAATTGGAAGAAAAGAAATTGTAATGCAAGGTTTCGTTGATGCAATGATGATCGCTTGATTAGCATATGCGATAGTTGAAGGTTGAGGGCCTACCGTCTGATTCAAAGAATATATTGAAACAGTAAGAAATGAGTGAGCGTCAGGTTGGCAAAGGAAAGAATATACTTGGTAACCAAACATTGATCACTGAAGAATTGTAGGTTTTAGGTAGAGCATTGTTGTTGGCTAGCTTGCCTTTTTTTGAAGTGGGATATTTTTTTTTGTTTCAAAATACAAGTACTCGTAGATATACCTAGACCTAGGCATTTGGGTCGGTCCTAAAAAACCGGCTCAAAAAATCGGTCCTCACAAGGACCGATCCTACGAGGCTTGGTCCCAAACCCGAACTAGGCCCATGGAGGAGGGACCAGTCCCTAGATCGGGCCCTCCTCCAAGGTCCGGGCCTGGGACCAATCCCAAGCCCGAGCCCAAACCCTTTTGCATTTTTTCAAAAAAGTCCTCTAAAAAATATCTAAAAACGCCCTATAATTTTAAAATTGACAAAAATATTGACGGTTAAATTGATATTTTACAAAATTTACTAATCTCCAAGAGTGCAAAAAATTGTTCCAGGACCCTAAGAATTACATAAACCCCCCTACATAATTTTATTCAACCCCTTGAATATTAAAAAAGTTGGGGGTGGAACAAAATTTTCCAGGCTCTTGGGACCGGTCCTATGGGCCCAGGATCAGTCCTAAGGACCGGTCTGGGCCATGAAATTTCTCATGTCCCAGGCCCATGAGTGACTAGTTCCAAATGGGACTAGTCCTGTTGTGGCCAGTCCTAATCGGGCCCAGACTCAGACTTGGTTGGGATTGGTCCTTGCCCAGGTCTAGGTATACCTGGCCCAACCGTTTTAAAAATGGGTAGGGTCGAGTTGGGTCACATGAAAACGGGTCCTTAAATGCCTATCCATACCCGTTTTCAAAACAGGTGCCTGCGGGTATATACCCATTTTGCCAGGTCTAAATCTAACCAAACACATTTTTCTAAACATTCTTAGTAATTTTCAAGGTGTGTTTGGTTTGGAAAATGTTGTATTAATGGAAAGATAGATTACCATGAAGATTATTGGGAATGTTTAAGGAAATGTGTTTGGTTGGTTGAAATAAATTGATGAGTATGTTATATAAATTACTAAAGTACCCTCCTTTTTAAATATTAATATATTATTATTTTTTGAATAATTTCTTTTAACCCCCTACATTTCAGATTTAGCTAAAACACCCTAGCAACAAAAAAGTTTAAAACTTAACAAAAACACCCCCACCCACCCCAAGCCACTTCCGACGATGATAGTGGAGATCTAGCTGTGAAAAGACAGCCGTTTCATGGCCAAATATCTGGCCTTTCACGGCCACATCTTTGGTCGTGAAAGGCCAGATATGGCTATTTCTGGCCATGGATTTGTCGGAAACGACCTTAGCAGTGAACGGCTAGCCAGATCCGACCGGTCATGCGACATTCTGTCACTGTTGAGTGGCGGTGGTGGCCAAATCCAACCACCACCCTCGGGTAATTTTTTTAAATTTCAAGGGTATTTATGCCCTAAAAACTTTGTATATAAGGATAAAATAGTCAATTAGTATTTTTGTAAATTGTTTTTTAAATAAGGGCATTATTGTCTTAAAAATTTATTAATAAAGGGTAAAATTGTAACAAAATAAGATTACAAAGTAATCTTAAAATACTTAAGAAAATAGAGGTAATCAGATTACCTCCTATATTACTAATAGTAACTACTATTGGTTCAAAATATTAGAATACTCTTTTTAGAGATTTTTTTTTTTTCATAATTTTATAAAAGAATATTTGATATTTCAAAGGCATTTTTGAATTATAAGAAATTTGTTTTTTTTTAATAATTTTGTAGTGTTTGATATTTTTAATAGGTTTTCTTTTTTGATAATTTTTAGGAAAAAATTTAATATTTTCTAAACAAGGTGAATGACTTTATTTCTAAGCGATGGTATAGGAGGAAATATAAACACTAAGAAAATGGATAAATAAAAGGGGTTATCTGTATTTTCATCCTTAAGGTTTGAAGCATATTATACTACTATAAGATACTATAAGATACAAACAGTTTAGTCAATCAGGTTAGATTTTTCAATTAGAAAATCTATAACACCCTTCTTGTTTTATTCACATATTGTTAGGAATGAATCAAATATTAAAAAATAAAAAATTGGATTTTTAAATTTTTTATATTGTTCACTAGAGTTTTAGCTTTAATAGCTTTTGTATTTACAATTTTGATGAGTAATACGTAGATGATATTTAAATTGTTTCATAAATGTGAAATTAAGCAAGTTTTATAATATATTAAAATGTTCCATATTATATTTAGATATCAATCATTACTCTTGTGAAAAATTAACATTTGTTGGAAGTCTATTGTATACTTTTATTTTTTATTTTTTATATATTTTATTAATTTCTGTTAATATGTAATAAAATAACAAGGGCATTATAGATATTTTATTAAAAAGTTTCACTTTACTGTAAGTAAATATATTCTAAACTTATGGACAAAAGTGTAAATAACACGTAAATAAAAGAGTAAACTAATGAGGCCCTAGATTTTTGCAAGGTTTATAGCAATGTTCTGAAAACTGGACTGGACTGGTCGATCATACTGATCCAACTGTCGCCCGACATACTCTTTGGTCTGAATTTTCAATTTTACTGTTCACCCAAATCCCTAATCTTACCGTCGGCGAATGAGGGCTATCAAGTGCTGAGGTTAGAGGGCTTTTGTAGAGAGGAGGCCGGTGGGTTCACAGGGTCTCAGATTGAATTTTAAACACTAGAATCAGCCAGAATTTTGCCGAAAAAATCCACCCAATACGTCAGTCACAGTCGACGGATGGGGGGCTACCGAGTGTTGGGGTTAGATGGATTTTGTAGAGTGGAGGCCAATAATTTAGGTGGTGGTGTTGGATTGAATTTTTTATGTCGGGATCAGCCATAATTTGTCTAGAAAAATCAATCCCATCATTGTGGTGTTCGTGAGTCGTAGCCGACGAACAGGAGGCTACTAAGTTTTGGGGTTAGAGGGGTTTTATTGAGTGGAGGATGGTGGTTCAGGTGATTGTGTCGAATTGAATTTTGACAAGCAAAATTAGACGAAATTTGTCCAAAAAGTCAAAACCCAAACAGATCGTAGATTTTGAAAAGTCAAAACCTACAGGGACTGAAAGTAGTTTTTAGGGGTACTTTTGTAAGATTTCAAACTTTTTAGACCATTGGTAAAGTGGTTAGAATGGTCAAACCATGAATCGGGTCAAGGCCATGTCCGGTTTTCAAAACATTGGTTTATAGGCTCTGAATTCCCCTTTTGTCTCGTTTTGTCTATTAAAGAGAGGAGAAAGCAGGATGTCGCATAGTTTTGGGTTTGGGTAATCGGATCTCGGCTGGCCCAAATATAAGTCCATATAGTTTTTTTTGATTTTATTAAAAGGGAAAATGATCTTTAGGCCCCTTTATATATACTTTTTGCTTTGATTATTTAACCAAATTAACCTTGTTGAAGAAACAGTAAGTTCACTCCATTTAGTACATTTTTATTTTGTTTACCAACTATTTTTGTGTTTGATTTGTTACATCTGAGACTGAGATGAAGAATTTGTGTTTTCTTTATCGAAACTGATAAGAACTAAGTGGCTGTGCTTGAAAAGGAACCTGAATACCTGATCACCAAATAACTGCATAACAGAATTTCTCTAGAGAGTTCCTTCAGATATCATCCGCTCAGCAAAATATGCAATTAGCTGAAACAAAGACAGAATATAAATACTGAATCATTATCAAGCTCAACAAATAAGGACTCTCAATTAATAAGATTTAGACTCTCGCAAGACATAACTTGGCAATTCCTCGAATAGTATAATTCAACAAAGAAAGAAAGAAGCTCATAAGAAATATAAGAAGAGAAGTCAGTATACATGCCTTGTCACCTAGTGGTTCTAATCCTAAGCTCTTTTCTGTCATTTGTTTCGATGAAAAAACGTTTATATTGTTGTTGCTGTCTGCAAAGGCCTACAACCGAAGTTATCAATTGACCAAGAAATAGCATACACCAAATTACTATCAATGCCACTCACTTTTTCTGTGAGCTCCACCTTATTATCTTATAAAACAAGAAGAACCCATCAAATTTATGAAGTAATGAGAGCAAATAATGCATAATTTTGGGGAAAAAGATTACCTTGGATGTGGGCTTGGCGAGATCAAACAGGGTTTAATCTTCTGCTGGGTAATGTTGGGAATGAAAAGTAACACCTGGGAATTATACCAAAGGGCATATTTATTTTGTTCCACTGAGTTTGAAGCTTCAACCTTTCACTCTTCTCTCTCATATGAAAATAAGGAAGCTGTTCATGAGATATGAATTGGTATAATAATTTTGTTTAAACCACCGTAACTTACCTCAAGCACGCTTATGTTCGAAAATTTTCAGTTTGATCCCTTTGGTTTAGATATAGTTGATGAAGAAAGAGGAGAGGACAAAATGGACATTTCAAAAGGAAATAGAAATTTATTAAATTAATTAAAAGTGAAAATTTTCTGAATTGAAAAAAAAATCAATTACAATTTTCAACAAAAACTAGCATAATTAAGTTTATCACCTGGTAATTTCTGAACTTAATGGTGGTTGATTCTAATCCAACCAAGTAGGGAAGATATGATTCAATTTTTTCAAATTATTTTCGAAAATTTCCTCTAATAATGCAGCTTCATTTGATGGAATTATGCAGAGAAGTCCTCTGCCTCTAACCATATTTGTTAATTACAGGTGATAATTAATAAACTAATGATTCTATGAATGGAATTAAAGATTGAGGAATTCAGAAACAACAAAAGCTTTACCTGAATGAAAAGGAATTAAAATTTCAGTCTTTTGGGTTGTGGTTCCTCCTCCATGTTTGAGCTGAAATCTCCTTTATATTGTTTCACTTGTTTGAGTTCTTTTCCAGAGTAGTAGAAGTTTTCTATATGAAGCCCACACTTCACCACATTGTAATATTTTCCACTGAAATCAAAAGTAAGATATGGGCTTTTCCACTGCAAACCTGGCATAATAGGCGACACCATTACATGATCTGACATGACTGTTGCATTGACATTCTGTTATGTATTTCTGTTCTTCCATCCCCTGCCTCTTACCATTTTCATCTATGCCAATCACCTTATAACGAAAAACCAAAGATTGGGGAGCTTTGTCATGGTCTTGAAATGTTACAACAAGGCACATTTTCAACTGATGGGAGATGATCGGGAAGAGGTCAAAAGGTGGTGGCACCTCGAGAGTTATAGAAGATCCCACATTTTGGAAGCTAAACCACTTCGGAATTTCATTTCCAGGATAAAGAAAAGAACCTTTCAACACATATTGGTTCTGTACAAAAAGAATATTTAACAGCTTATGTTAAAATATAAAATAAAAAACATCGATCATATAAAGGAAATCTAGAGAATGGAAGTCATACCTCTACCAAATTGGCTTTCAGCATATTCTGATCCAGTTTTAAACAGTTACCAAAGTTGGCATTCCTCACTGAAGAGGACAAATCAAAATCCCATAACTCCAATGATATACAATTGTATGCTTCAACAATTTCAGCGCCTAATGGTAAGCACCTAAGCCTCTCACAATAGCTTATGTCTAGATAGCACAAGTTAAGTTCTTTGAAGCTTGATGGTATCCATTCAAAATTGTTTCTGCTTAGATTTAAGCTTCTTAGATAGTCAAACTTACCAAAAGTGTCGGGTAACCTCATGATTTGACAATCAGATAAATCTAAGTCATACAGAAAGCTCAAATTTGATAAAAGAGGCCATACTGAACCCACCATTGGATCTTGAATCCTATATCTGCTCAAGGACAAATAACAAAGTCCCTTCAATTTTCCTAACTGATGGGGCAAATTATTGAGTTTTGAGCAACCCATGAGTTTAAGTACCCAAAGAGCCTTCAACTCACAAATGTCGCTTGGGAGACTTTCAAGCCTTGAGCAATCTTCAAGGTACAAGATTTTTAGTTCTGATGGATATTCAATCAAGGGCAACTCTGTTATAGATGTTCCATCAAAATATACTTTCTCCATGTTACATGTGATCTTTGGAGCCTTCTTGAGATTTGAGCAACCAGAGAGAATGAGATTTCTAAGAAATTTTGATTGAATGTTGGCGGGAAGACTGTTAAGGCTTATGCAACCTTTAAGATTTAAGATAACCAACTTATTTAGATATTGAATTGATGAATGAACCTCAATCAAACTTGTACAACCTTCTAGAATCAAACTCTCAAGATTTGGGACTAATGAGAGATCTGGAATTCTAATTAGGTGCTTGGAGTGGATGAGGTTGATATGCTTCAACTTTTCTAAATGCTGCAAAACAATTATAAATTAAGGAGATGAGGAAGTAACATAAATTATATAATCAGCTTTATGATTTTCTACAAAAAAAGAATATGAAGATAAATATTTATACCTGGAGACCATTTCAGAGTTGTTTAATTTTGCTCCACGGCATGATAAGTGCAAAAAGATTTTCCACCTCAAAAATTGATGGCAATGAATCCAAAGGATATCCAAACCAGCGAAAGAACCTTATGTTACATGGACTGAATTCTAGGCCCTCCAAAGCATGCACCTTATTCACATCCTCTTCATCCACTGAGCAATATTCACAATTTTTGCGGTTGCCTGACCAGAAACACATGCAATAAGTATATTGCACCCACCGTCTACTATAGTAACCGTCCCACCTCGGCTTGTCTGGGCAATAAAAGTCCAAGAATCTGAGGTTTTGCATCTTCAAGAAAGCATTGCACTTCAAGTTTATCTCTTTTATTTTAGAAATATCCAAGGAGATGCATTCAATTGCTTCACTTCCCTAACAATCAAACGACAGTAAATTAGTATCTTAAATAAATGTCAAACCCTACTATTATAACACGAAGTTTTAAAATTAAATTCTAATTTTTTTCTTATTTTTCTTTTTTGTAAAATTCAAATGTAGACATGCCCCAAATCTAATTTAACCCTTCGTTGTAGGAACTAATAAATTATGCGTGACAATTAAAAATTAATAATAATAAATGGATGATGTTATCCAATTATAATAATATAAAAAAATTAATCAATCAATAACTCACCGTGTTTCTTCTTAACACATCATAGATATCATCATGATGCCATAATCTGCTGCGTTTACTTGGATCTTTAGATTCTTGCTTGACAATTTTCTCTCCCATTTTTTGTAACAAATCATGCACTTCTATGCGATCCATATCATCTATAGTTATAAGAGACTTGTCAATGACATTGCATACTCCCATTTTGGAATCAAAATCACGATCATCAAGGATTTCCGTTGCAATATTTCTTCTAGCTCCAATAAGAAAGCATGCTATATCTAGAAATATATCTTTCTCTTGATCATCAAGTCCATTATAACTTATTTTCAGTATATCTTGGATTTTTGGATTTGCATTTGGATTTTTTTTTAGGTTAATCAATGCACTTTCCCAGTCTAATTTTTCCTTCTCAAATAGCGAAGAACCTAGAACTTTAAGAGCTAATGGAACACCTTGAGCAAATTGTATTACCCTTATTGATAGCTCCATGTAATCTATAAGGGGATGATCTAGTTTAAATGCATGACGACTAAAAAGTATAAGAGATTCTTTAAATGGTAATCTCTCAACTCTATATGTGTTACCATGACTTACTCCACAAGTTTTAAGCACTTGTTTATCTCTTCCTGTAATAATGACTCGACTTCCCGGACCCAAACATTCAAGATCTCCAATTAACTTTTTTATTTGCTCTGAACATGTCACATCATCAAAAACAATGAGAATTTTCTTATCGTGAAACCTACTTTTGGTGAAGGTGGACTCTAAAATAGCCCATTGATCTTCTAATATTGCATAAAGAAGTTCTTCACGCAAACAAATTAATCCAATTTTTTCCGACTTTTCCCTGACATTTTGAAAGTGAACACTCTCAAATTGACTTGAGATTTTGGTGAATAATGCACGAGCAAGAGTTGTCTTGCCTATACCACCTATTCCCCAAATCCCAACACTTCTGTAAACATCTTTTAACTCAAGACATAATAGCAATTCAAGTTTCTCTATTTTTGATTCTATCCCAACGAGGTCCTTGTTTTCACTCGAGGACATTTTATTCAGTTCTTCCAATATTTTTTTGACAATTTCCTCTATTAACACAGCTTCACGCCTAGCAAAATATAAAACACTTTAGTAAGTTTAATTAAATCAAAATAGAAAAATACAATGCTTTTTAATTACAATATCTATGCAAACAAAGCATTTGAATTAAGAGAAAACAATATAATGGATACATTCCAAAACATTTACCTAATGTTAATCTAACAATCTTTCATTGAAAGAACCATAACAAAAGTAAAATTCATAGTTTTGTATTTTTGTTTAGCTCATAAGAATGTCCGGTTCAACTCAATTACCACATACTCTATAATAGTTTAACACCACATTTATCCATAATTAAATTTATTGAAATAAAAATATAAACTGATTTCATTTTATTATTATTTTTTAAAACATTTTGAGTCCCCTATTAATTGTATCCTTCCAAGATATATATAAATATTAAATAATCTACAATATCTTAAAATTCATGTACTTGAATTTTCTTAAATATTATAGTTTTAGAATTTAATTTTTCACATTTAAATATTTTAATTACAGATTTTTTCATTAATGATCCATATTAAATATCTAAATACTAGCAATATTTTTTGTCAGTTTTATATATAATAAATAAATTTATTTTCCCCAAATAAAGAAGAGAAGTCCTCATCCATTGAGCACACTTAAATATCTGCAAAAAGTAATTGTAATTGGGAAATTCAATTAACGTACAATTACCTAATGTTACTTGAATCAAATCCAGATAGATTAGTTGTTTCATTCAAAGCATGCCTCCATCTCATCACCTTCTCTGAGCTCTGCTTTTCTTCATGGTTCACAAATGCTTCTCCAAATGTTCCAATTTGATTTCTTACTTCTGATGGATTCACGTGATAGAAAACTGGCACTACCATCAGATCTCTCGCTTTCTTGCATTCAGTGATCTTTGTGAGTTCTTCACGACACCATCTAGATGTGACATAACCTTTTGAGAAGACAATAACTGCGATTATTGATTCTTCGATCACATTCAAAAGTGTTTCTGAAATTTCATCTCCTCTATGAAAGTGTTGATTTTCTTTGAACAGAGAGCTGCATAGAGATGGCTTATAAAGTTGTCACGTGTATCCTCACCTCTAAAACTAAGAAAAACATGATATTTTTGAGAAACTCCGTAAGAAGAAGAAGATGATGATGAAGCCATTATTACACTTCACACTTGATGAAAGACTACTTAGAGAAGAGATAGTTTTGAACTCTGCGTATGTAAGTAATGCACAGAATTTTAAAATTATATAACCAAGACAGTGATATGCTTGCGTAATTCAATGAACCTTCCACGAAGTTTTGTGCAAATTTNAAATAGAAACAGAATTAGAAAAGGAAAGAATTAAGAGTCACACACGGGGACAGACAGTTAGAGAGTTTTACTTACTGAGCATTATTTGTGCTCACCCCGTTATTTTCCTTTGTGGATGCAGGTTCTAGGTGATGATGCGGTTGGAGGGGCGTCGGCGCGCGAGGAGCAATAGCTACACTGTTCCCCTATTTTGTCTTTTGAAATGCACTTTTGTAAACAGTAACCTTTGTGTATAAAAGACATGTGAATTGTAATGAAAAGAAACTTTTTGGGCCCAATTTTCCATTGTTAATTGCATGCATTGTACTAGTTTTCAGTAGGTGTTACATCCCGTGAGTGACATAGTGTAATGACTCTCTCTCTAGCTAGTATACTCGTAAAATAAACAGTAAAACTCACTAAATATATATTACGAAAATATACATGTAGATGAGTATAAAATAATAGCCTCAATTTTTCTTTATATATACAAAACTATACATAGTGTAAATAAATTTCTCAAGAAGCTCGACAGTGTTGCTCGACCCTTCCGCATCTTGACATTCCAAGCGACCGCATCTCATCTACTACCTGCAAAAATATTGAAAACAACGGGGTGAGCACTAATTGCTCAGTAAGTAAACCCGCTATGCTACCCTTCTATCTCCGTTGCTCATATTCTGAATTCTTTCCTTACATCACACTTCTCTCTTCTTCTCTATTCTTTTCTATCCTTTCTCTATGTTCTTTCTCTATTCTTTTTCTGTTCTATCTGTCTGTTCTTTCTCTATTCTTTTTCTGTTCTATCTCTCTGTTCTTTCTCTATTCTTATTTCTCACTTACTAACATGTAAGCACAATTGGAGAAACTAATTCTGAATAATATGAATGACATGATGCATGTGCATAAATGCATAAAGAACGCAATTTCTTTTCGGTTTTCTGTTTCTCTTCTTTCTTTCTATTATGTTCTTTCTTTCTGTGTTCTATTATTTCTTTCTTTCTGTTCTGTTCTTTCTTTGTGTGTTCTACTCTTTCTTTCGTTCTATTCTTTCTTTCTTTCTATTTCGTTCTTTCTTTCTCTGTTCGATTCTTTCTTTCTTTCTGTGTTCTACTCTTTCTTTCTTTCTTTCTATTCTTTCTTTTTATGCTGATCGAACTCGACTGAGGCATGGATTCGGAACCCTGGCCATGTGAGTGAATACAATCCTCATCTACATGCACTTCTATCGGACTGTACAACTCTTCTTTCTGATTCTGAGGCCGCTCACTAAAGGCGGCGTGCATGTAGGTAAATTCTGTTGGTACAGTTCTCATCCACATACACTTCTAACGAACTGTACACTTACTTCTTTCTGATTCTGAGGCCGCTCACTGAAGGCAGCATGTATGTGGGACTATTCTTCTCTGTCACTCACAGGTTCCCTATCGCAACAACCTTCTCTTCTCTTATTTTTTACAATTAATTCTTTTCTTTCTTTTTCTTTATTCTTTACTATTCTCTTCCATGTGTATGTGCATGGAACTATGCTCATTCTTTGCTATTCTTTCTAAATGCAAATGTGAGAATGTGAGAATGCATTATGGCATATAAAAATATCATTAGAAAACTAGTATTTTCTACCAACAACATTCCCATACTTGAAATCAATCATAGATTATTAGACTACAAAATATTTTGAGGTAGTTATTTTGCACAGGTCATATTCAAGAAGGCATATCTCAAGTTACACACATCGGATTGCTACGATCTTGGTCTCATTTTAAAGCGTAGAGACAGGGCTACAACTTTCATGTTTAAGTCTCAACCCAGTTCAATCGGTAAGATGTCCAAAAATCACTCAAAAGGTCACGGCTGTGACAGGGCAGCCATGGTAACATGTTTTCTCTTAGGATTTTCATCAAATAAATTGCATGCATACTCAAACTCTATTTGGCTACACTTCTACTTCTTTCTCAAGCCACCAATATTTGGGCAAAACTCCATTAAACACTAAACCTGGCCAGGAAACTACACTTTATAAAGTCTACTCAGACTCTTTCTAAATTCAACCAAACTTCCATCAATCACCATATAGGCAAAGTCTACATTCTCATGGCTGAATTTTAATTTTCATCAAGTATTACTCTCATCAAAACTTCTCAAAAACATAAGCACATACATACATGTACAAATCTCTACAAACTTACTTAAATCAAACTTAGGGTTAGATTTATTTACCTTGATCTTGGGTAGTTCCACACTAGAAACTCTCTCTTTGGGTAGATCCCCTCTTCTTCTTAAACCCTAAGCATATAACTATAAGAATTCAACACTTTAAAAATTAATCTCACATCATATTACAATAACTCTTACCTTTGGATGCTTAGGATTGAATATCTACCAAAATCCAACCAAAAATCCTCTCAATTGCCTTGGAAATTTGATGAAGAAAATGAGAGAATTTGGAGATGAAAGTGGCGTGTGAGGGAGTAGAGAATGATAGAGTTTTCAAGAATGAACTCCAAATATCTCATTTATTACTTATACTTTCCCATTTTGCCCTTGTACTTTCTATAAAATTCCATCTATGTCCCTTAATCAATTACAATAATGCCCTCATTTTTATTAACTTCTCCATGAAATTCTATCTCTTTTCACTCCCCACTTTTTCAACTAATTATAAGTTAAATTACCATTTTACCCCTAATAAAATTTTAAGGCATTTTCTTCACACTTGTTCAAGATACCTTTAACAAAATTCAACTAAGGGTATTAGAGAATACATAAAGCTACGTATCGCGATGTAGGCCTTACAAAAGATACAAAATTTTGTAGCAACTTTTCACAAGATCTTTTTTTAAATCCAAGATACAAAGAAGATGATAGGGTTAAAACATCAAATGACTTAGTAATGGTATAGAAGTTAGGTTAAACTGCATATCAAGTGGGTTTAGGATAGTATGTACAAAATTTGGATCCATTTTTCATTAGAGCTTTTACTAGCTTTTAAAGATATATCTTATAACACATACACATTTTATTTGTTTATATTCCTATTTTGCAACCAGTAATCACAAACCCTTACTTTTTATGTAAACAGTGCACAAAATTTTAAAATTATATAACCAAGACAGCGATGTGCTTGTGTAATTCAATGAGCCTTTCACGAAAGTTTGGTGCAAATTTCAAGTAATTTCTTCAAGGAGAAGGAATATGCCAAATTTCCTTGAAGTTTCTTTACTTTCTTTACTTTTGATTTAAAAGGGGGGATCCATGTCTCTTGCTGTATTATTAATATACACTTTCATGTAATTATTAAAATAAAAAAAATTGAGTGTATATCCCATTTCTCGGAAGGTGCGCTCATGTTGACTTAGAATGAGAGAAAATTTCGAAACAATTAATAGATTGATTGACAAAACCTATCATCGTCTTCGAGAAAGTTAGCTATTACAGTAAAATCTCTCTATAGTCATAATATTGGGATCAAACTAATTTATTACTATAAGGAGGTTATAACTTAATAGAGGTATAGTTAAAAAAAAACTATTTTTATTTCTTATTTTATAATTCATGTTTTAGTAGTATATATTAGAACTTCAATTAATTATTTTAGTAGCATTAGGATTTCTTATTTACTTTTAATATTACTTGTTTCTTATTTTATAATTTATGTTTTGGTAGTATTAGGATTTCCTATTTACTTTTAATATTACTTAATTTCCTATTTTAAAATTCATGTTTTGGTAGTACCAGGATTTCAATTCATGTTTTAGTATTAGTAAGATTTCAATTCATTGTTTTAGTAGTAGTATTAGAATTTCTTATTTACTTATCCTAGTAGAATTATGATTAGCCTACTATAAATGGGGTTGTTATGGTTCAACTGATTCAATCAAGTTTTCAATAAAATCTTCCACCAATTCAAGTGATACCTTTCTTCTTCCTCTACCAAATCAATCATGCCACCCAAAGTTAATACACGAACTCAATTGACTGAAAGTATTCGTGTTGAATTGTGCAAAATGGAAGAATCAAACCCTAGTTGGAAGCAGAAAGATCTTGTGAAGTGGTTAGAAGATACTCATGGTCTTAAGGTATCACAAGCAACAATATCTAAAACACTCAAAGGATCATCTGACCTCCTTCAAGAAGAAGGATTGTTGAACCCAAACACAAAACGTTCAAAGATGGTAAAGTATCCAGCAATGGAGTCTGCCCTCTATGAATGGTTTGTATGCCATCAAGAGCATGTCAATATGAATGGTGAATTGTTAAAAGAGAAGGGAAATATTTTTCTAAGGAAACTCTATCCCGAAGCTACCTTGTTTGGATTTTCAAATGGATGGTTGGAAAAGTTCAAGCAATGACATGCAATTCATTCCTTTCGTCGTTTTAGGGAAAGTGGTTCAGTTAATATGGAGAAAATTGAAGCTAGTTTGCCATCAATAAGAGAGGAATTAGACAAATGGGCTTGGAAAGACATTTATAATATGGATGAAACTGGCTTATTTTATTGAATGCAAGCAGATAACTCTCTTGCAACAAAGCAGTTGGAGGGCCGAAACCAGAACAAAGAGAGGATTACAATTGTTATTTGTTGTAATGGCAATGACTCTGACAAATTTCCGCTTTGGGTCATCAGTAAGTTTCTTAATCCAAGATGCTTTAATAATGTTAACCGTGATAATCTTAATTGCAAGTATCGAGCGAATTCAAATGCATGGATGACATCTTTGTTTTTTATGGAATGGCTTAAGTGGTTTGATAGCCGTTTGGATAGAAATGTCTTGCTTATATTGGATAATTGTACCGCACATGGCAAAAAGGAGAATCTCCCCCCACTTCATCACACAACTGTTCTGTTCCTACCACCAGCTAGCACTTCCAAAATCCAACCATGTGATGCAGGCATTATTAGAAATTTCAAAGGTTATTATCGGCAGCTCTTTAATCGCTTACTTTTGAAACGGATAGAAGATCATGTATTGGAACCAGAAAAGATAAGTATCCTTGATGGAATTGTAAATGCAGTCGTTGCATGGTCAATTGATGTGAAGCCACAAACAATTATCAATTGTTTTAAGCATTGCAAAATTAGGACCTCCGATGTCGATGAATTGCAAGTTACAAATGAAGTGAATGAAGAGAATAGAAAAGTCATTGCAGAATTGAGTGATCAAATTCGACAACTTCACTACACTAATCGAATGGATATTAATGTCTTCCTCGATCATCCAAATGAGCAACAAGTCGTATATGCTTTAATTGAAGAAGAAATCATTGATGCAATTAGACAAGAAGAGAAAGGAAATAATCCTGAGGATGATAGTATGGAAATGCAAAAAGTTCCGTGCCATGAAGCTCTAAAGATGCTTAAGAAGCTAGAAATATTTTGGCTTCAACAAGAAGGTGTCCATGCTAGCGAGTTATTATATTCCCGTAAGTTAGAAGATTTGGTAACAACTCTAAAGCATAAATCATTGTCCCAAACAACTTTAGATAAATATTTTATTTCATCATAAACCTTTAATGTAACATAGCATATATTTTTTTTGCAATATACAAATAATTATTACTATGTGGAGGCAACTTTCCTTAAGACGGGAATTAAAAAAATTATAACTTATTACAATGTAGAGTTTATTCTTATTTATAACTATCCTAAATTGGGAATAGAATTTTTTTATGACTATGTAGAGTTTATTCCTATATAGAGTATCAATATAAAGAGGTTCTACTGTCATTAAATGAAAAGAAAATATCTTCTCAAATTGTTTAATTTGTAAATTATTTTACATATGAAAAGAAAATCTCTTTCTCCATTAAATTGAACCTCATTAATTTGTAAGAAACGTTCAAGTAATTAATGAATGATAATCTCATTTCTCAAAGGTTCTTAAAGTCCTTTCACACAATAAAGTCTCATTTCAACTTTCAAGAGATTCGGAAAGTTTTTCTTTCACAAATTCTTTTCACACAAATAAGTCTTTTATTTATTTCCAGGAATTAAGTTGGATGTCTATTTTCATCTACAAAAGACGGAATTAAGATTGCAAAGATACAAAATTTTGTTCCAACTTTTCACAAGATCTTTTTAAATCTAAGATACAAAGAATATGATAGGGTTAAAACATCAAATGACTTAGTAATGGTATAAAAGTTAGGTTAAACTGCATATCGAGTGGGTTCAGGATAGTATGTACAAAATTTGGATCCCCTTTTATTTAGAGCTTTTACTGGCTTTTAAAGATATATCTCATGGCACATACACATTTTACTAACTTTTAACCTGTCCCAATCCATTGGGCTTTCTGGCCCAGAACAGAATTGATAATTATTATTAACAATAATCAATAAAAATTGGTAATTGACATGTAATACACGACATGATAAAGTAATGTTATTATTACATAAACCATGTAACATTATTGACATAACGAAATAAAGATTAAATGTTAGATGTCTTTCAGCTTAGAGGTTTGAATATATAAATGATATCTTTTGAGTCCAAATGATATCTTTTGAGTCCACGAGAAAAAATATCGAATTCACTACAAAAAAAAATTCAAGAGAAAATCTTTTGATATGAAAAATATTCAAGGAAAAAAGTTATGCAATCTGTTTGTTCGAAGACAAGACCGGCAATTTGCTGCAAATCTTTACCAGAAATTTGAAATGAAAATATGAACAATATAATCAGTTATCTTCTATTGATTCAAGAAAAAGTTCATAAACAGCTATTTGAAAAAAAAAATTAAAGAAAAAAAAATAAAGTCTTTAATTAATGTGTTTCATATGAGCTTTATGTACACTGCATTGCTCGGTCTGGAACTTGTAGCTGATACAACTCCGCATTTTCAATTACTTCCTTCAGAGCATCTCCACCCAGAAACTTGAGAACCTATGGCCATGAACCAAACGAAGTAGTAAGAACATATGCAGATTGTCCTTTAGAAACAGAATAAAAAAGTTACAGTCCAAGCCCTCCAATCAATGAGGACAGTAAGATTCATGAATAAATAAATCATGAGAGAAAGTGCAGAACAAAAGCCAGACGGCAAAGGCGTAGAATAGTGGACATAACCAAATACAGTAAAACTACATTATCGCTTGCTTCCAAAGGAAAACAGGAGAGGAAAGGAGGAAATGAGAACCAAAAACCTCATTTGCATCATTGAAGCAACAGAGCTCATCTTTCTTCGGCCATTGGACACGCCAGCATCTGAAAACCGACAAACAAACTACATGAAGAGATAACTCTAAGTATATGGATACTACTTTTGGAGGGCACTATAAACAGAATTCGGTCGTTAAACCTAAAACATGATGATGATAATCAGACAGGGCGTAATATTGTAGTAAAGATACCATTTTATACTACTATTACTAAAGATATTGCCTACATTAAGGTTTCACCAGGTCAAGATTTCGCACCATCAATTTGATAATTCAGTGCCAATTAAACCGAAAGCTATAAATTTTGGACTATTGATAAGTAGGCTGTTGTGCGTGAAAGTGATATACGTACTCTGCTATCAATCACTGTGCTATATCAAATATTTCCCACTTATTTGATATAGCACTAAATCAAAGTAATATTGCACATGAATTTAATAATTGAAAGCATTTGTGGAATAGATGATTTTCATATATAAGTTTCTAGAAGAATGTATAAGTTTCTGAAGTACATGAAAGGAATTAATTTATAATTGAAACCTCTCTTTTCCAAGACGGCGTGCTAGCTCTTCAGCCAAGGCTTGGCCGGGTACATCACCATCAGTTGCCAGGATAATGCGAGAAACCTACAAGATTTATTAACGCTTTTAAGAAATAATAACAAGCAATGAAAAGAGGAAGACCAATACAAATTTGCATATTGGCTCTATCACTAAAGCATGCATATGTATTAAGTTTACCTTATCCAAGTGCTCTTTGCAGTTCCATATATACTGATATCCCGTGTCCTATGTTCTCAAACAACAAGCAGAAAAGAAATTGTAAACAAATATTAAAAAAAAGAAAAAAATAACCACAACATACAGCAAAAAATGACTTTAAATTAAATACAAGACACTAATTGCAAGTCAAAATAAAAAATAAAAATATCAATGAATAATTTGTTACTCTTGCATAAGGAAGATGCAATCAAACCTTATATAGAATGGAAGAACTATTTTTATCAACCACTTACATTATGCAATATTTCTTGGCAATGAACACATAATACAAAATATATGTTAATTCAAAGCAAATTTAGAAAACTTAAATGGGCTACAGATAGAATGGAATCGATGGCTTTGTGAAAGAGAAGCTAAATCCAATTCAATGTGATATCTTAATTCAAAGCAATAATTTATTGGATACTTAAGAATTTGAGTTAAATGTGGGGATGCATTTACATTCAGGAAAAATATCAAAGTTCTTTCATATTTGCCAATTAATAAAAGGTCTTTTAATGATGCTATATATACTTCTTTGCATAAAGGAAATTAATAAATTTGTATAAATCATCATCACAGGCTCCAAAATTTCCAAGTCTCGAACCAAACCTTTTCCCGTGGTGGTAATTCTCTGGCAGAAGCCTTTTGTGGTGCTCCACAAGGAACACTTACACAATTTAGGAAGCCAGCTTCCTCCATCGCAAGCTTATCATTTCACCTTCAACCTATGATCAGCATCAAATAATAAAAATCAGTAGAGAAAGAGATTTAAATTACTCAGTAAAAGAAACCGAAGCATGATTTGGCGGTATTTACAATGATGATTTCAGCAGCTTCCTTTATATCATCAAGTCCAAATAACTATTTCTCTGTGCCCCTCTCCTGAAATGAAAGCAACAATCCAACAAGAAAATCAGAATACAATGCAGCTACACTTGATTATAGATTGACAAAACAAGAATGACAGGTACTGAAATGGCACTTTAATGTACTACGGACAAATTCACTATCCCCACACAACAAATGAAAGAAACAGCTCCTTAAGCATAGGAATAAAGAACTTAAACTGAAACCATAGGCTAGAACTGGACATGTAAAATGGGCTGTGCCAACCCATTTTTTCCATATTACTATTCTTACCAGAACTAGGAGTGATCTTAGGATATTGTTTGTGGATAGTTCAGAGTGCAGTGAGAGAATCCATCAATCTAGGACTTGGGAGTCAGTTACCATGTGATCTTAATCACCTCTCTGGAATTGCTTTTCTAAAAGCCAAAACACATTAATTATAGCATTTTATGTGGCTGTGCTATATCAAATATTTCCCACTTATATCTCTGCCATTCCATTGGTATATCAAACTATATTTACCCATTCAACAATCCAAGGACAGGATTAGCACAAATACCTGCCAAATTTTTTTCTCCCGGCAGGTTCGGTACTTGCAACCAACTAGCACCCCATTTTGTCTAAAAGGGAAAGCTATGACAGCCTGTTTACAAAAATTTTATTAGTGGTTAGAAAGCAAACTCAAGATGAGGGAAAGAATCATCATACATGTAGATATCTTATCTGAGGTTCACAGCGCTCACCATGTGCATAGTTGAGAATAAAAATGTTAAGATACTATATTACACTGATAAGTAAATATAGCCAAAAACTCAATAGATTAATCAAAACCATGGGACAAAGAAAAAATAGTGCATTACGTCAACAACTGCTAACATCCACATGCCAATGGGAATAGAAAGGAGACTGAATGCAGTGAGGAGTTAGGTAAATTAACTCTTACAAACTTAGTTGATCAAATCCATAGTTATCATATCGTGACATACCCTAATTGTTCAAGATTGGAACAAGTGATCCCAAATGTGAATCCATTTTCATTACCGAATGATATTTTCAAAGGAGTTTAAAAAGCTACTTCAACAAGAATCTATCTTGCCCACTAGTTGCAATCATTTCCTACACCTTGGCTTCTGTCACAATCACATGGCCAACTAGCTTTAACAGGGCACAACCTTACTCAATCAAATAAATGATAGCAAGATACATTATCTTGTGCTTGTCAAATTTTATAATTGAACTAATTATACTAAGAACCAATCTTTCGAAAGGGATTCATAGTACCTGATATTAGATTAGGGTTGTTTCAATGCATTTTACTTCAACAAGAATTCCAATAAACTTTTCCCTGACTATAATCTATTTTCAGTCATCCATGGTATCATTCTAAAAATTGTTCAACCTCAAAATCACATTTTATAATATAAAAGATAAGAATTAAATCAAAAGATTAATGATAAGAACTAAGTAGCTGCAGTTGAAAAGGAACCTGATCACCAGATAACTGCATAACAGAATTTCTCTGGAGAGTTCCCTCAGATATCATCCACTCAGCAAAATATGCAATTAGCTGAAACAAAGACAGAATATAAATTCTGAATCATTATCAAGCTCAACGAATAAGGACTCTCAATTAAGAGGATTTAGACTCTCGCAAGACATAACTTGGCAATTCCTCGAATATGGTATAATTCAACAACGAAAGAAAGAAGCTCATAAAAATCAAAAGAAATATAAGAAGAGAAGTCAGCATACATGCCTTGTCACCCAGTGGTTCTAATCCTAAGCTATTTTCTGTCATTTGTTTTGATGACAAAACTTTTGTATTGTTGTTGCTGTCTGCAAAGGCCTACAACCGAAGTTATCAATTGACCAAGAAATAGCATACACCAAATTTAGGTCAGACAAACGCTCGTTACAATCTTACAAGCAGGAATTGCATTTGGATTTATGAAATGGTTTAGCATATTGATTATGAACTTATAAGAAGGAAAACTTGAAATGTAAGGTTGAGAGCTTTTAACCTGTCTTTTTGATAGTCAAAAGCAGAAGTACTTCAACAAGAAGCCGTAGTACTTCAACAAGAAGCGGAAGTACTACTACAAGAAGGAGAAGTACTTCTTCAAGAAGGGATTACCTGGCCTGCCCATCCACAATTAGCTCGAAAACACCTCCACATTGCAAAATCCCTACAACAAGTGAAATCCAACCCAGTCGACCACCACTCACAAAAGATTCTACACAAATAAATCAAATTAATTTTTTTTTTTTTTTTTATAAAAAAAAGGCAGCTTTCCGCTTACCAATCTTGGATTATATGAAGAGACAAACTTCTCTCCATTGACTGACCTCCTTTACACTAAAGCCAGAGAACCATTCAATATTCAAACCAAAATTAAAACAAGAACAACAACATATAAAGGTAACAATGAAGCTACAAGAAACACACATCTGTGGACAAAACAAGCGATTATACTGTCCAGGAATACAAGAATCGTTGCAAATTATCCCAACAAGCTCCAATTTCTGTTTTACTTTCTCAAGTTTCAAATTACCATCGATGCCACTCACTTTTTCTGTGAGCTCCACCTTATTATCTTATAAAACAAGAAGAACCCATCAAATTTACGAAGTAATGGGAGCAAATAATGCATGATTTTGGGGAAAAGGAATTGCCGGGGACGTGGGCTTGGCGAGACCAAACAGGGTTTAGTCTTCTTCTGGGTAATGTTGGGAATGAAAAGTAACACCTGTGAATTATACCAAAGGGCATATTTATTTTGTTCAACTGAGTTTGAAGCTTCAACCTTTAACTCTTCTCTATCATATGAAAATGAGGAAGCTGTTTAGGAGATATGAATTCGTACGATAATTTTGTGTTGTTATTGTGTCTGTAGCTTGTTTGTTAGCTCAAATTGGCCGCTTTGCAACCACATGCTATGGCGGAGCTATGGCCGCTAAAAAATAAATAATAAATCACATTTAAACCACCGTAAATTGTGAAATAGATAATGGAGAAAGAGGAAATTTATTAAATTAATTAAGAAGTGAAAATTTTCTGAATTGAAAAAAAATCAAAATTTTAGAAATTTCTAAATTAAAAGCAATTATATAATTCAATACTTAAAAATAAAATAAAAAGAAACAAAACTCCTAATCCTTCACAACAATTTATTTTTTAAATTTATAGAAACTAAAAAATAAAGAAATTCAAAATATATATTTTTAAAAAATGAGGGTATATATATATTATTAAATTAAATAAACTATGTAGATGTTTGTCTTTTTTTTTTCTTTCTCTTCAGTAAATAATGAATTAATTGTCATTTGCAATTGATTGTAGAATAAATAAATGCATACGGTGAATTTAAATTAACATTAAGTGCTTAAAATATGCAGTGATGACTGTGGTAAATGATAGACTAGTTAAAGAGATTAATTATATATAATCATAATTAAGACATTAAAATTAGTTTTTAATTAAAAAAAAAAGAATAATACTATACAATATAAAGATTGTATTAGACTTCCATTTTGCAACAAAACCCTAGATTAATCAATTTAATCCCACATTATATTAATTTTTACTTAATTACTATGAAAAAAAATAAAATAATAAATAACTCCTTTGATTAATTAATCATGAATAGTATTACACTTATAACTTTTTCAAATAACCTGACAGTTCGTGATTAGAAAGTTCGTAGTGGGTTCCGTCTGTCCAAATATAAACTGATCAATTGCAAGTTATTAACTTAGGATTATATAAAAAAAATTATATGAAAAAATTATAAGTATAATTTTATTGATATTTCATCCTTAAATACAATTATTGTAATTAATTAACAGCATTTGAGCAAAAGAAAAATTATTAATTAAGAGTAACCGTTGGTTAATTGTAAGGAAGGTTAAACACGAGCAAGCAGCAGGTAGGTAGTCGCCATTATCCATAACGGTTTCTTAATTAACCCACAAACAACCAATAAGAACTCTCCACGTGTCCCTGATTAACCCTACTAATCAGGAGGTGGTTTACTCCTTAATCTCCTTTTTTCTCTCCGCCAAAACCCTGAAACTCATCCCCCCACTTTCTTCTCCAGTTCGTTAATTTTATTTTGATATTAAATTCTCCTTCAATTCAATAAACAAAAAGACAATATCTTTAAATTAATCTACTACAGTTGCAGGTATTTTCTAAATTTCTCTCTCTCTCTCTCTCTTTCTTTTCTCTTCTTCGTTCCTTTGACTTCAAGTTTTCTTTCTCTTTGTTCGTACAGTAACTTTAACGTAATGGCTTTGAGTTTGAGTGCACGGGATCAGTACACTGATCTTCAACATTTTTTCAACCCAGAAATGTTAAGCTTCCAACAACAGGCAGCTGGAGAATTCGAGGACGACTTCGATTACTACTTCAACTTGTTCAGTTTCAGCAACAATGATTTTGGTTTCGATTATGATTATGTTTCGGATACTTTATCTGATCATAGTTACAACCAGTTTCCATTGTTGTTAAACGATGATAATCAAGTCTTTAACACCTCTGAATCTGATCATCAATACTTCTCTTCTTCTTCTCTTCCTGATAATTTCATCTTCCCTCTTGAAGACTTTGAGTGTCATCATAATTATCCGAAGCGGCAGAAGAGCTATTATGGAGATGCGGTTGACGTTGATCATCATTCGGTTACTTTTTCGCCTGAATTCTTCTCCGGGTGTGTCTCAAATGTGATTAATCCTCCAGCGCCACCGCCTCTTCCTGAATTCCTGCCAGAGATTCCAACTCCTTCGCTGGCAGGTTTCAGTTTTGAGAAGAGTGGTAGTACTGATCACGTGAGTAGCACAAAGAAACCAACTGGGGTGAGCTTGTCGGCGCGAAGCGTCGCGGCGCGACAGAGAAGAAGGAAGATTACGGAGAAGACGCAAGAGCTGGGAAAGCTGATTCCGGGCGGCCACAGAATGAACACGGCTGAAATGTTCCGAGCTGCTTCAAAATACGTCAAGTTTTTGCAGGCTCAAGTCAAAGTTCTTCAACTCATGGAGCCAATATATTTTTGTTTTCCGAAAACATTTTCTATATTTTTGAAAACACGAAAACTTTCAATATTTTTTCATGCAGGAAAGAGAAGAATTGCCTCCATCTCAAGAGCTTCAAACTCTTCTTGAATCTCCAATAATTCAAGAAAAATTGTACTAAAAAACAGTAACAGATCCAGAAATTCTTGTTAGGGTCAGTCAAAATAAAATGTAATAGCATATAATATTTATATTTTATATTTTTAGTTGAAATTAACATAAATACAAAAAAAATTATATATAATTTTTTTTTTTTTAAATTCGAGGCCCAGTCTCAATATAGTCTAGATCCACCCCTGCTCAGAAGACAAGTGTTTGGTTCGAAGAGAAAATCTCCAAACCCTAAAAATTGATCCTGAAATTCAATCAAAATCAGCCATTTTTGAGAGCATTGATGAGCTGCTGGAAACAAATAATGGCTAATTATTATTATTAATGACCATATTTATTTTATTCTGTTGTAGATTTTGACCTAGATGGTAGTTAATTAACCCTTGATTTGTATTGTAGGTATTAGAGACTAACCATTTTCTTTTCCAAGAAATGGAATATTAGTGTTTCTGTTTCGTGTCAATTTTAGTTTGATTATTGCCGTAATTTAGACATTAATATGTATTAATTTATGTAATTATTTAATTAATTTCTTGGCGGCTACTCCAAGATGAATATGTTTCCTAATTTTATGGGTTTAGTTTTGTAATTATCTTATTGGTAGTTAAATATGAATGAATTAAAATCTTAAATAAATTCCTAATTATATATATATATATATATATATGGACAGATAATGTTAATAGAGTAGTGTCCTAATAATTCATATATAAAATTTTTTTAATCAATGGAAATGATTCCATGTCTAAATTATGTTAATCTATTATGACAAAATTCAAAGATATTATGAAACATTATATGCTAAATAGAACATGTAATAATTAAAAGTTTAAGCAAGTGAGGATCCCCAAAACTTTGGAATACAATATTATACTTGCAATTAATTGAAATATCATGATCAATTTATGTGCTTATTTAATTCAGTATTATAGTTTTTAAACAAATATCACACATTTACATAAATTCTTCTATTAATTCATATAGTATCTTATTCTATATTATCATAGACTTTTCAACATTCCTTCACTATTAAATTATTAATTTATTGAAAAAATTACTCACCAGTCACCACTCAGCAGGAATCCATTTTAAAAAACGCAACACTATAATTAAACGATGAAAAATCGAATTTAACACCGTACACATATCCACACAATAGATATGGAATATGTTTAAGCTAATATGCTCTACATTTTTTTATTTAATATTTTTTAGTATTTACCTATTTATAACGGATGAAAAAAAAACCTTATTGTGTATTAATTTATTGGAATCAAGGGTGAATAAGGTATTTATTTGGCTTAAGAAGATTGAAGGGAACACTTAAAATGAGGGTATGGAAGTGGAGAAGAGAAAGGGGTGAGCAAGAAGAAATATGAAAAAAGAAAAGAACAAAAAAGGAATAATTTTATTTAATTTTTAATATTGAAAAGACAATAATATCCTTAAATTATACAGGACTTAATATTTTTGTACCAAGGTAATCAGTCATTTTAACTTTATAAAAAGACAGAATTGCCCCTTAGATGATAAGGGATTTTAAACGTCATTTGCATCCGGGGTGGATTGTGAATAATTTTCAAAATCACAACCCTTAAATTGAGAGTCTGACTGTAATACTAGAAAACACAGAGGTAGTAACTAAAATTTACCAGTTAGCATATCTCATCAAAAAAAGTTATTAAAAAAAAAAAAAAAAAAAAAACGTAAATATAATGCGGGGTAAGTTCCAGTGGTTGAAGATTTTATATATTGACAGCAGATTACCAACATGGAAAATCTGAGTTGGCTTTAATCTCTATAACTAAATGTTTCTTATGAAAACAATACATGTAGGAAAAATCTCTAACTTCACAAGCTTCGAGCAACCTTTTCGTACAAATCGAAACTAAACAATCGAAAGCTTTCTCAGTTTTCAACCATTTCAACAATTAATATCAAGAGGATGATTAAATACCAAAATAATGCCGGATTGTGGCTTAAACTTCTGGATATATGATCTCTAAGAGGCTATAAAAAGAACTAAATTTACAGACGAGAATTCATATCTGACCACTGAGACATGAAGTGAGATATAGATTTTTTCATTTCAGGCATACCTTTGCCCTCATGGCACGAAGTGATCCATCAGTGTCTGTAACATTGTCCACACAAGTTAGAGCAACCTTCAAAAGGTCTGGCACGCAAGCTTGGACGTGAGGAGATAAATGCCGAAACACTTCAGCTGTAACATCTGGCGCTCGTGGATCTAATGGAAGAAACGGAAGTTTGGCAACCTCTCTCAAGGCATCTAAATAATGCCCTAACCTCGCCAACTTGTGGATAGACAATATTGCCTCCAGCTGTCTCAATACAGTTTGTTGTTCTAGAACCTGATCCCTCTCTTGAAGACTGCCAATGAAATTCAAGTAACCATTAGAAATCCAAACTAAGTAAAACATACATTTACCAGAAAGGTAAACAAGACACTTGATACAATTGAAAAAGGGCCAAAGAACATATAAAACAATGAGAGACTACAAAATGTGTGAGCTAGAAGTACATGACCACAAATATCAAAGACAATGTCAGAGTTATTAACCTATATGAGTTGCCAGTAATTGGTTGATACTCATCCTTCATTATGCTTAATTAATATTTCAGATGCAATCCAAAAATAAAGAAATCAAAATGCAAGGGTAGAAAAATTACTTTGTCATACAGCCCAGCTTCCTGACACTGGCGAGCAGCTTCAAGTAGAAACTGCTGTCTTCCTTTGAAATCAGTCAAAAATCGTTTCAATTCACCTTCCTCTCCAGCACCTCTTGAACCAAGTAAAAGATAGATTCCACCATCTCGTAATAATAGCTCAGTAAGAAGTTGCTTTAGCATTAAGCTTTTCTACCTTTGCTGATCGGCATTAGCTCTCCCAGTCCATGACAACTGTCCCCCACCAACTGTAGCAGCAGCTTGTGCATAATACTCTAAAGCAATCTGGAGATTACCAAGACGTATATATGCAGAGCCATACTGCCTAATCATGCTGGATGCCTCTGCATAAGCATCCATTAACCCTGGTGTTGACATGTGAATGACTGTACAGACCATATTTAGAAGATTTGTAGTAATCTCCAAATATGTAGTTTAGGTAATTGCCTTGTATGTATTGATCTACATTTATTTCCTTTATTTGGTTTCCTTACATATTACATTTACAATTGTATAAATTGTAACTTCTGTACATGAAAATATATATACAAAAATTATTCTCTTTCTCTTCTTCCTTGCTGGTAATTTCTCGGCATACTCAGCAACTTTGGTTGCTTCTCTTGCCTCTCTTGCACTCTTTGGTAACTTAGTTGCCTCCTCGTGCTTGCTACCACACTAGCTTCTTACATGGTATCAGAGCAGGTTGTCCTGCCAGCCACTCTCCCTGTTACGCACCAATAGTTTGTTTTTTTTTTTTCCTGCAAAACAAATTCAAGAGTTAGTCTTCCAAACCAAATGGCTACAAACCAACAAACCCAATTGGGCCTGATCCAGCAAACAGCCAAGCCAACCCACACACACAAATGGACCCAAACCCAAATCCTCTCCCAGACTCGAACACTTTTCCTTTCGGGTTTTCGGGTCAAACTGGCCCGAACCCATTTCCCTACCAATTCCAGATTTTACAGCCTTAATCTTGCCGGCCGGAGCCTGACGACCTTTTATATTCCTCCCCATCCAATGGACCAGAACTTGTTCTAGTTAAACACGTTCTCAAACCGACACCGAAAACTACGTGACCTGCGCCCGCGATTTCCGGCTGGCGTTAATAAAGATAAAGACGGATTTATCGATGGCACCGTCACACCACCGGAAGAACCCCATCTACACAAACTTTGGACCTGATGTAACATGTTAGTCCGCTCGTGGATCGGCAACTCCCTGACCCAGGAGATTATCATCGGTTTACCCCCAACTGAAATCGCCGAGGAACTCTGGCGATTTATCAAAGAAATGTACGGCCAGTTGGATCTGGCCAAACTCTTCACTTTACGGCAAAATCTTGTCGATGTCAAGCAACAAAACCAGACCGTAATGGCCTATTACAATCGACTTTCAGCCCCATGGAACGAGCTCGATGTCGTCACTAATCCTTTCTGTGGACCATCGGAAACCCTGCAACAATTCCGACATATCAAAGAACAGGATCGTTTAATCCATTTTCTCCTTGGCTTGAAAGAAAATTTTCTGGCCTTTCGCACCCAGATGTTGGCTGCAACCTCACCACTGTCCCTTCGTCGGGCGTACTAGCTTGCTGTCCAGGACGAGAGCCAATGCCTAGCCTCCATGGAATCACCACAGTTGGGTGATTCCATGGCCTTCGCTGCAGACAGGGAGAAAAGAGGTGATGGAGTGCTACGGCTAGGGTTTCCAAATGGGAAAGAAAAACTTTTTTTATACAAAGCCGTGAACGGCCACGATTCACTCGAGCAATCTGACGGCCCACAAGCAGTCAACCAGGTCAACAGTCAACCCGATCAAACCCTTGGCATTCATCTAATGGCCTATATTTTATCAACTCTCAACATGGCTCAAATGGTTCCGGATCTTCCGATCGAGTAAAAAAATGTATTGTGTCTACTGCAAAAGGTGAAATCACAATCGGGCCAGATGTTGGAAATTACATGGTTACCCTAAGAATAAAACGGGCCCTCTGACTGCAAATAATGTGACTATCACTACCACTTCAGGATCTGAGACCCCATCATCCTTGATCAAACCTGAACAAATCACTCAACTTATCCAGATGTTGAATCAACTCCTAACAAACAACGCTTCCGCAAGTTATGCAGGTACATCTTTTTGTTTTAGTAATTCAATTTCCCGTAATTTATGGATTATTGACTCAGGTGCTAGTAATCACATACTTTGTGACCCTAAATATTTCCAATCACACACAAACACTGTTACACAATTATCTGTTCGAATGCCAAACGGCAATATTGCCAATGCAACCCACATAGGGATAGTCAAACTTACTGACAGCATAACTCTCTGAAATGTCCTTTTTGTTCCTGCTTTCAATTTTAATCTCATATATGTATCCAAATTTTGCATTGACAATAATTGCACATTGCAATTCCTTCCGAATATGTGTACCTTTCAAGACCCTTTGACTGGCAAACAGATGGGCTTGGGTAAGGCCCACCAGGGACTACTACTGGGAGCCATTTTCTTTTCTTGGTAATAAAAATTATTGTAATGCCAATTTTAATAATAAATCTCTGATTTTTCATCAAAGAATGGGTCATAGTGCATCTATACCTCACTCTCATTGTCCAATTTGTCCCATTGCTAAACAACCACGGACAAGTTTTCCCATTAGCACATCCTCCACTGACCACCCTTTTGCCCTAATTCATCTTGATATCTGGAGCCCATACTCTGTCCCTAATCATGATGGATCTAGGTATTTTCTTAAAGTCGTAGATGATTTTTCTCGCGGAACCTGGATATTCTTAATGCAATCCAAAGCTCAAGCTTTTTCCCATATTCTTAACTTTCTCTCCATGGTCCAAACATGGGTTCAAAGGGTTAGGACTGACAATGCTTTAGAATTTTTTAACCAGCAATGCTCTTCCTTGTTCCTCTCCCACGGGATTCTCCACGAGAGTTCCTGCATTTATACTCCTCAACAAAATAGGATTGTTGAACAAAAACACCGTCACCTCTTAGAAGTAGCATGAGCCCTCAAACACCAAGTCAATATCCCCGCCAAATTTTGGGGCGCATGTGTAATTACTGCTACCTATCTCATTAATCGCATGCCTTCACCGGTTATTAGAGGTAAAACTCCTTTTGAATTACTGTTTGGAAAGATACCTGATAACTCTCACTTACATGTTTTTGGTTGTTTATGTTATTCCATAATAGTGGGTTCCCCGTGACAAGTTTGCTCCTCGTGCCAGGAAATGTGTTTTCATGGGCTACCCTATGCTCCAAAAAGGATATCACCTTTATGATCCTCAACTTAACAAATTCTTTGTTAGCAGAGATGTTGTCTTTCATGAGAGTGTTTTTCCCTTCTCGGCAACTGACACTGTATCCACTCCATCCGCTCCTGCCTTACTGGATCATCAGCCAGAGTCTCCCATCACTGTGGTTCCCATTCCATTTACTCAACTATACAGTCTGATCATACCATTGCTTTGGATCCTGACTCCATAGTTCCTGATCCAGCTCCAAGCTGTCCCCACACCACGGATCCTTCCCAAGATCCTCCCTCACTTACAGATATGGACCTTCCTACTCCTTCACCAGCTACTGTTCCTTTACACCAGTCTTCCAGAACTACCCGACCACTTGTCTGGATAGCTGACTACATTTGCTCCACTGTGAATGGTACCACTTATCCCATATCCAATTATGTTAGTTTTGATAGCTTATCTCCTGGACACAGATTTTGTATGAGCAATATTTCTGCTGATCGAGAACCAGCCACCTTTTCTGATGCCGTCCCGTATGCTTATTGGCGTCAGGCCATGGAGACAGAATTAAATGCTCTAGTTAGCAACCACACATGGGACCTAGTTTCCCGACTCTCACATAGGAAACTTATTGGTTGTAAGTGGGTCCATAAGATAAAATATCGTACTGATGGTTCCATCAAGAGGTATAAAGCTCGTCTTGTTGCCAAAGGCTTCACTCATCGGGAAGGATTTGACTATCAGGAAACATTCTCCCCGGTAGCCAAACATGTCACTGTCCATACATTCCTTTCTGTAGCTTCTCACCATGATTGGCCACTTCATCAGATGAACTTCCATAATGCCTTCCTTCATTGGGATCTTGATGAGGAGATTTATATAGATATTCCTCCCGATCTTCGCAATCAGGGAGAGCATCTTGTATGTCGATTACGGAAATCTTTATATGGGCTAAAACAAGCATCACGGCAGTGGAATGCAAAATTCACAGAAGCTTTCACAGCCATTGGATTCAATCAATCCAAACATGATTATGCCTTATTTTCTAGACAATAGGGTGAGTCTTTCATCAGTCTCATAGTTTATGTGGATGACATTCTCATTACAGGAAATGACGAGAAAGCAATCACAGAATTTAAAAAGTATCTTCACAGTACATTCCACATTAAAGATTTAGGGACACCAAAATATTTTCTGGGTATTGAGATTGCTCGTTCCTCAGAAGGAATATCCCTCAGCCAACGGAAATATGTACTTGAACTCATTGCAGACTCAAGACTAGCCGCATGCAAACCAAGCGTCATTCCCGTAGAACAAAATGTTAAGCTCACCACACAAGAATATGATGAGAAAAGCCAAAACCCTAAGATTGATCCATTATTAGAAGATAGCTCCAACTATCAATGGCTTGTCAGAAGGCTCATTTATCTTACCATGACTTGACCAGATATCAGCTATGCAGTACAAATCCTCAGCCAATTCATGCATCCCCCAAAGCAATCCCACATGAATGCAGCAGTGAAGGTACTCAAATATTTGAAGGGATGTCCAGGCTTGGGACTTCTTTTGCCAAGGAAAGGAGACCTCAATATCAGTGTTCTGAAAACCAGACTAGACAACCCGGTCGGACCGGTTCGATCGACAACCGGCGGCAAATCCGGTCCGGCATATACAAAAAACCGTTATTTGAAGTTAAACCGGATTGGACCGTGGTTGGACCGGCGAAATAATGTCGAATCATGGTCCAATCGCAGCTAAACCCTGTCGGATTCCGGCATCTTTCGACGGAGAAAACACCTTCATTCGACGGACGGCATCTCCACGACCAAACCCATCTATTTTCAGTCGTCGTCGTCCAACCTTCATCGATCGCCGTCCACCTAAAGTTTACGACTACGTCAGACTTCTTTCGTTGATTCCGACGAGTTCCGACGCCGATGAAACTCTGATTCCAGCTTCGATTGGCTGTCGATCGTCGCTGCCGCCACACTTACCAGAATCTTCGTGTGATAGGGGTGTTTTAGATAGATTTCAAACCTTAAGGGAGTATTATAGGGGTGTTTTTGATGAATTTCAAACTTTTAGGGACTAAAAATAATTTTACAAATTACGGTCCAACCGACCGATCCAACCGGAAACCAGACCCCTAAACGGGTCATTGTCCGGTCTGGTTTTCAGAACATTGCTCAACATCACTGCGTACTACGACTCAGATTGGGGTTCATGTCCAATGACAAGAAGATCCCTCACTGGTTTCTGTGTTAAACTTGGAAAATCCCTTATTTCATAGAAAACAAAGAAGCAATCCACTATATCACTTTCATCAGTAGAAGCAGAATACAGAGCCATGGCCAAAACCACATGTGAAATCACATGGATTCTTGGATTATTACGAGACCTGAATCTTCAAGTGGAAACACCAATTAAGCTTTATTGTGACAACAAAGCGGCCAATGATATTGCAGCCAATCCAGTCTTCCATGAAAGAACAAAGCACATAGAAATTGATTGCCACTTTATCTGAGACAAGATACACGAAGGTATGATTAGAACAGAGCACATCCAAACCTCAGATCAGCCAGCCGACATATTCACAAAACCATTGTGTCAGAACATTCACATTTATTGAGCAAGCTTGGAGTTTATGACATTTATTCCCCACGAGCTTGAGGGGGAGTGTTGACATGTGAATGACTGTACAGACCATATTTAGAAGATTTGTAGTAATCTCCAAATATGTAGTTTAGGTAATTGCCTTGTATGTATTGATCTACATTTATTTCCTTTATTTGGTTTCCTTACATATTACATTTACAATTGTATAAATTGTAACTTCTGTACATGAAAATATGTAACTTCTAACATATCCTAGACTGCTTAGGTGATCATTTATGCGGCTGTACCAGGCTCTAGGTGCCTGCTTTAGGCCATACAAGTCCTTCTCCAGCAAATACGTTTTGCCTTCTTCACCCTTCACTTGATAACCTTTAGGTTGTTCTACAAAAATTTCCTCACTCAAGAAACCATTCAGAAATGCTGACTTAACATCTAGTTGGAAGATTTTCCAACCAAATTGGGCTGCCATAGCAAGGATCAGTCTAATAGTGTCATGTCTAGCCACCAAAGTAAATGTGTCAGAGTAATCCACCCCTTGTTGTTGTGCAAAGCCTTTAGCCACAATTCTTGCCTTGTGTTTATGGACTGTACCATAAGGATTAACCTTCAGCTTGTAAATCCACTTTACCTGAATTATTTTTCTATTTTCAGCTCTGTCAACAAGCCTCTAGGTATTGTTTTTCTCAATCATAGATATCTCCTCCTGCATTGCATTCCTCCAAGCTTCTAACTGAGCAGCTTCAGCATAATTTCTTGGTTCAAGCACTGCCACATTACACCTTGCATATACATCAGCCAAGGTTCTAGTCCCTATAACTGGTGGTTCTTCATCCTCTTCAGTTTCAGCTTCTTCAAGTAAGTTTTCAGTTGGCTGTTGCACTTTGCAGTCAGCATCAATCTTCTTATTCTCCCAATCCCACACTGCATTTTCATCTACCTTTACATCCCTTGTTATCACAATTCTCTTTGACTTAGGGATGTATAATCTGTACCCTTTTGATTGACTACTGTAGCCAATGAATATACCAATCTTAGCTTTATCATCAAGCTTTGTTCTCTTCCCTGCTGGAACCATAACATAACACACACTCCCAAACACTTTCAAGTAGCTCACTGCTGATTTAATTCCATTCCAAGCCTCAATTGGAGTTTGCTCATTGACTACCTTAGTTGGCAGTCTATTCAGGAGATAGACTCTTGTATTGACAGCCTCAACCCATAACCTCTTAGGGAGCTGCTTCTCTGTCATCATACACCTAGCCATCTCCATGATGGTTCTATTTCTTGTCTCACTGACCCCATTCTGCTATGGGGTGTAAGGTGTAGTAAACTGGTGCCTAATTCCAGCCTCTTGACAAATTGAACTTAATTCTTTTGATGTATATTCAGTTCCATTATAACTTCTTATGGATTTAATCTTTGTTCCAGCTTGATTCTCCACCAATAGTTTGAAATTTCTGAATACAGCAGGTACCTCATTTTTCTGCTTCAAAAAGTATACCCATGTCATCCGTGTGAAGTCATCTATGAAGAGCAAAAAGTACCTGCTCCCACTCATTGATTCAGTCTGGATAGGACCACAAACATTAGTATGGATCAGCTAGAGTTTTGTTGTTGCTCTCCAAGCCTGATCTGAGGGAAATGGTGGCCTGCTTAGCTTACCAAGTTGGCAAGCACTACAGAGGGTACTCCTTTCTTCAATCTCAGTTAAGTCATGAACCATATTCTTATTCTTTAACTCTTTGAGACCATTATAGTGGAAGTGGCCAAGTCTTTTGTGCCAGATTTCAAACTCTTCCAGCCTAGATGATAAAGCTAAGTTGATGGAATTTTTCCACTCAACCGGGAAGTTTTTTCCCAACATTTTTACACACATTAATTCAGTCTCTTCAGGATCTAATATGGTGCATGCTTGATTTTGGAAATGTAGAGAATAACCCTTCTCTAACATTTGCCCAACACTTAATAAGTTTTGGCTAATCTTAGGCACATACAATACATGAGAAATGATTTTGATACCTGACAAGGTTTGGACAACAACATCTCCTATGACTTTGACCTCCATGAAATCACCATTTCCTATTTTAACTCTAGAATAATATGAGCTGTCCAGGTTGATGAAACTTTGTAGGTCTACAGCCATATGGTTGGTGCAGCCACTGTCAATTAGCCAAGCTTTATTGCTGGTTTGTGCCATGTAACAAGTGGCCATAAAAAGCTGTTCAGCCTCCTGACGTTGCTGCTGGTCTTCTCCAACCCGAGCTTGCTATGTTGGCTGACTTCCCTTGTTCTTATAGACCTTTTCTATGTGCCCAAATTGTTTGCAACTTCTGCATTGTATCCCTGGTCTGAACCAGCACCTCCTCTCTGAATGTCCTTTCTTTTTATAGTGAGTGCAAGCTGGAAACTCCTTCACTCCACCTGACTTCTCCTACTGATTGCTACTCTTTTCTTTCCCCTTTTTATCCCCAGCATACCTCCTATTTTTTCCTTGTGCAGGCTTGCCTTTATGGTTTGCTACCATTGCTCCCTCACTTGTGTCTTCTTGCCTCAAGAGTCTTCTTTGCTCTTGAGCTTGGAGAGCATGAACAAGCTCAGTCAAAGTGATCTGAGTCATGTCCTTAGAGTCCTCAAAGGAAGAGATTTTGGACTCAAATCTCTCCGGCAAGCCACCAAAACCTTTTCATATCTGTCAACTCCACTCCCATCGACCTTATTTTGTTGACAACACTCATTAATCTGTCAACATAATCCTTGACTTTTTCTGATTCCTACATCCTTTGCATCTCAAATTCTCTCCTCAGATTAAGCACCTGCATGTTCCTTGTTGTGGTGCTGCCCATATACTCTTCTCTCAGGTTGTCCCATGCTTCCTTTGGAGTCTCATACGCCATGATCCTTGTAAATACAAGGTCAGTCACTACTGCATGAATGTGAGAGAGAGCTCTCAGTGCTTTGGCTGTTTCTTCCTCATGCAATCTCATTTGATTCAGAGTGGGATTCTGTCCTAATGGAGGTGGCTGCCTGTTTTCTTCCACGTACTGCCACAGTCCTTGACCCCGGAGGAAGGCCTTCATTTTAACAGCCCATATGTGTTAGTGTTCCCCATTGAACACCGGTGGTGCCATCAAAGCAGATTGGGCTGCCATGGCTCTGTTTTTGTGTCTATCGTAGAGAGGAAAAATGAGTAGATGCAGCCTAGTCTTTTTGTTGAAAATGAAGGGTGTTCTTGAGTTGGAGTTGATGATTGGTTGCAATAGTTTTAGATTTTTGTAAATGGCTTTGATACCACTTGTATGGAGTTGGGCCTAACTCCTCACCCAAAAGGCCTTATTGAGTGGAAGGATTGCCCACTCTTATAAACCCATTGGCTTGAGCGTGCTTAGTCGATATGGGATCTCCAACACTCCCCCTCATGGTCAAGCCCGTATGGTCCACTTGCCTATGAATGGAGGTAGTTTGGTAGCCCACCGTTGGTCAATCACTCAGCTCAAATGGGGCTGACTCTGATACCACTTGATGGTTCTTGGCCGGAGAATGCAAAAGGAAAGATAAAAGAGTAATCAAAGTATGAATATAAAAGTCATAGTTTTTCATTCAACTTAATCAATACATACATCAGCTCAACAACTCTCTGCTGATTCAACAACTATAGCAGACATTTACAAATTTAAATTTAAATCTTAACAACTAATATTTCATACACAAAACACACCATAATACTGACTAAATTACACTTAAGCCATTCAACTATAATACACCAAAATGTTACAGCCATGCACGTTGGACCACTGCAGCAAACTAACTTCAACAGGCTCGAAAAACAATTCCAACTGAACCTGCAATGTTGATGCATTTCTAGCAAAGTATCATTGCATCAACAGTAACAATTAAGGAGTGATTATAAGGTATTATGTACTGAAGGAATGAACAATCAGTACCAGAGGAGCAAACTGATTTGAAGCACGGGATGATAAGGCAACATTTCTTGCTTCATCATAATATCCAGTTCTCAAGCAAAAATAAATCGGTCACACAAAAAAATAAAATGCAGTTAAATGAAGTAAAATAAAAAATGAGTAATCTATCATAAAATCAATAAAACTGATTCAATTTTCCGCAAATCAACCAAATCTATTAATGATCTAAGAAATAAAAAATACACAAGAAAATACAGTGGGTGGCCTTTTTTGTTCTACATTTAAATATCTTTCAAGGAGTGCTCCTTCCTTCAATATAAGCAACCAAACAAATAAAAATAAAAATCAGAAAATAGTCTCTCTACAACAGAAAATGTGAACTAATGCTAACAACAATGCCACTAGAGACTAGAGGTCATAAGTTTCAAAGATCAAGTTTGTGGCTAGTTGAGTTCTTCACATCTTCCCTCTAGCCTATTAGTAAAAAAACAAGGCCCCGAGAAAAATGGAGCACAATGTCACAACAAAAATTAAAGCAAACTACGCTAGTAGCAAATTTACGTAATCCAGAGCAAACATTTATATTTCACTCATAGTGTACAAAGAGTTAAAGACTAGAGGTCACAATTTCAAAAGATTCCAGATATATAACACAAAATTATGCTTCCAAGATTAATATGTATTAATTTATGTAATTATTTAATTAATTTCTTGGCGGCTACTCCAAGATTAAGTATTTCGTAATTTTATGGGTTTAGTTTTGTAATTATCTTATTGGTAGTTAAATATAAATGAAATAAAATCTTAAATAAATTCCTAATATAATATAATATATATTTGGACAGATAATGTTAACAGAGTAGTGTCCTAATAATTCATTTATAAAAATTAAATGATTCCATGTCTAAATCCTAGTTAGTAAATACGGGTACAGTAAAAAAAAGGTACATAAATTTTATGGGTATGATATGGCAAATGGTGAAAAATATATTTGTAAAAATTTGATCATAGAATTCAGATACGGAAAAAATACGATACTAGTATATACGAGTTTAATACGACACATTATTAATAATATGTTTTAAAAAATACGGTAATATAAATCCTAATTTTAACACTTTTCATGGACCACAAGGTTCAAATCAATATAGAATTTCATTGTTTTCATTGTTTCTTGTTACATATTATTAGGTAGTGGGTATACCATATACATAGCCTGACTATTTCTAAAAAGCTAACACTTAAGTTTTATAAATTAAAAGTTTAAAACTTGTATAAAAAAAAACTGTTATTATGCTAAAACGGATATCAAATAGCAAATATAACTCTCACAAACATTTCATCAAACATTTTTTAAACAAATCCATTAATCCACCAACATAACAAATCCATCAATCCACCAGCCTCTACTACTACTCATACACCAGCACAAACACAAGCAAATCACCAACATACGAGATTCAAAGAGAGTTAAAAAGAGAAGAGAAGAGAAGAAATGTGTATCGTGGCCGTGAGGCTTGAAGAGTTGGAAGTCTTGGACTTGAAGCTTGGACCTTGGAGAAGAGAGTTAAAAAGAGAAGAGAAGAAGAGATCAAGACTAAAGACACAAGAGATGAAGAAATGTTGAAGATTTGAAGAACTGTGGCAGAAAACTGAAGAAAAGCATAAGAGAAGGAGAAAAGAAAATCTTTTAATTTTTCATCCAAAACGGCGTCGTTTTGGCTTTTCATTTAAATATTTTTTTTGCCTATAGTAATTCGGCAATAATATGCATATAATTCGCGAATTATATGGATTGGGCATATAATTTGCATATTATACAGCAACCTTGATAAAATATGTAAATTTGAGTTTTATACGCGAATTTACTAACTAGGGCCTAAATTGCTTTCATTTACAAATTTTGCATTCTGTTTTCCTTTCTTTGTCTAATAAATCGTAAAAAATTTGCTCAGCCACCGTTTTTTGAAATTTTAGATGAGAGAACAGATAAAAAGCTTGTTAGAAGAGAAAAACATGAGCCCCATTTTATATGAAAATTTAGAATTTTGATTAAAAATTTATTTTATTCTCTTCCTTTTTTTGCATTTTCTCTTTTTAAAAAAAACAAATTTTTTTCTCAAATGAAAATATTTGTTAGTACAAAATTGCAAGGGGAACAAAAAATTGATATAATTAAGATAAATGTTTTGAGACAAATAAAATAAACCATATTTTCAGGGGGTTTTATCAATTGTGTAGGTGATAAATTTCATATATATTTTTTTTCAATCAAATATATCAAACTCTTTTTTTTTTTTTTTTAATCATTTTCAATATTTTTAAAATACAAGAAATAGATACAAAAATTTCATAAAATAATACATTCCTAGCCTTCTACCAACTTTTGTCTTTTTTTTTTTAATTATTATTATTTTTCTTTTTATGGAAGGCAATTTGGTTAACTCACATAATTCTAGAGTAAATTCTTATTTTCAAATAAAAACCTTAACATTTTCAAAATTAGAACTAGTGAGATGGCTATACAGGGGAATTATCTAAATACTTAGCCCATATATATATATATATAGATTGAATCTTAAATAAAAGGGGTTTCTTAACCCTCAAAAGTTGAATCAAGTAATAAATTTTCTCCTAAAATTTCAAAAATAACATAAATCCTCTCATTGTTAGTATGTCGTTTAAACTTATAACATGAAAGGTTAATAAATATTTATCTAATTATCCTTCATTTTTTATTTTGACCCCAGAAGCTAAAGGGCAAATAGAATTCTATAATTACTATTGACGATAGAGGGATTTTTGTTATTTGGTTATACTTCGCGGAATTATTTTAAACCATTAATACAATCAATCAACTTATTCATTGTTTTTAAACCTGTCTAAGATATTTATCTATCCGGTGAATTCTCAATCCTCTATTTTGCAGCAGAAAACGTAATTCAATATGCATGATTTCAGGTTTTCGATGAAGAATTTGTGTTGCAAAACACCACGAAAAATTCCAAGGAAAGTCATGAAATCTATTAGTAGTAATTTGCTGCATATCTTTACCGTAAATTTGGACTGAAAAACCATGAACGATAAACGCATTATTAATAAACTTATAATGATTTCTGATAATAATGGGCCTATACCTTGGGTCGAGGGCTAAATGGTTGGGTAAAACTTATCTTGAAAAACCGGCTTGTCAAAAAAGAGGTACCCAACTCCTTATAAACCACTTAATCCCTCCATTCCTTTCCAATGTGATCTCCTAACAATTTCAAATATCATTTTAGGTTTTGTAGTCTTTTTGCAATGAATTGGGCGCAGCCAACCCTTAAGCTTTGCAAGATATTTCAACAATGAAATGGGCACAACCAACCATTCCTTTGCCAAGATACTATGTTAAAAAGAGAAATGAAAGAAACGAAACCCTGTAATTCTTTGAATGTGTTTCATATGAGCTTTATGTACACTGCATTTTTGCTTGGTCTGGAACTTGTAGCTGATACAACTCCACATTTTCACTTACTTCCTTCAGAGCACCTTGACCCAGAAACGTTAGAACCTATGGCCACGGACCAAACACCGTAGTAAGAACATCTACAGGTCATCCTTTAAAAACGAAGCTTTTACAGATTTGAAAATAAAAGAAAAACGTTACTCTTAAATTTTTTCCAGTTATTTTAATCCCAGTCCTCTTATTCCAAGCCTTCGAAACAATGAGGACATTACAATTCATGGATGAATAAATAATATATAAGAGAAAGCAATGTCATTTTTTAACTATCATCAGCTCTATCATACCAGTTGGAGAAAGTGCAGAACAAAAGCCAGACGGCGAAGGCGTAGAATAGTGGACATAACCAAATACAATAAAACTACATTATTGCTTAATTCCAAAGGAAAACAGGAAAGCAAACGAAGAAAAGAGAATCAAAAACCTCAATTGCAACATTGAAGCAACAGAACTCATCTTTCTTGGGCCATTGGACACGCCAGCATCTAAAAACTGACAGACTAAATAAAGAGATACTACTTTTGGGGGAATATACAAACAGAATTCAGACTCTATACCTCCAACATGATGATTATCAGCAGACAAGGTATAATATTGTAGTAAAATTTCTGTTTATACTGTTATTACAAAAGATATTGCCTACATTAAGGTTTCACCGCGTCAAGATTTTGCACCATCAATTTGATAATTCACTGCTATCTTTACAATCCTAGATACCACCAATTAAAGCAAAAGCTATAAACTTTGGACTCCTGACAAGCAGGCTTCATCAAATTTTGGTCTTAATCACTGATTAGAGTCACAAGTTTCTGAAGCACATGAAAGGAGTTAATTTATAATTGAAACCTATGCTTTCCAAGATGGCGTGCTAGCTCTCCAGCCAAGGCTTGGCCGGGTATATCACCATCAGTTACCAGGATAATGCAAGAAACCTCAAGATTCATTTATACTTTTAAGAAATAAGATCAAGCAATGAAGAGAGGAAAACCAATAAAAATTTCCATATCAGGTCAAGCATGCATATGTAGTAAGTTTACCTTATCCAAGTGCTCTTTGCAGTTCATATATACCAATATCCAGTATCCTATGTTCCCAAACATGCACAAAAGATATTGTAAGCTAATATTAAAAAGTCATTGTCGAAATGCCAAGTTTGATATGAAAATTTAAAAAATAATGCATAAGAATCCAAAACAGGCAACACTAGATAAACAGTTTCTCTTTCATTATGAAAATCCAATCAAACCTTAGATGGGATGGAAGAACTATTTAACCCACCACTTACATTATGCAATATTTATTGGCAATGAACACATACTATAAAATATACATTAATTCATAGCGAAGTTAGAATAACTTAAATGGGCTACATATTAAATGGAATTAATTGCCTTTTACTTTAAATATTGAAGTCTTTTTTTTTTCCGTAAAATATTTTTCATGTAACCATATTCTTGAGCTATGTTATGCATACTAATATCCCACCTATTTGCCAATTAATTTTTTTTTTGAGTTGAATACATTTATGTAAATCATCATTAAGGGGTCAAAAATTTCCAAGTCTCAAACCAAACTTTTTCCTGTAGTGGTAATTCTTTCGCAGAAACCTTTCGTGGTGCTCCACAAGGAACACTTACACAATTTAGGAAACCAACTGCCTTGATTGCAAGCTTATGCATTTCACCTTCAACCTATGATCAGCAACAATAGACAAAATTCACTAGAGAAAGAAATTTGAATTACTGGGTAAAAGAAGCCAAAATATGATGTAATGATATTTACAATGATAATTTCAGCAGTTTCCTTCATTTCATCAAGTCCAAATGACCATTTCTCTGTGTCCCTCTTCTCCTGAAATGAAAGGAAAACCATCTCAAGCCTGATGCTTGGTACTTAAAACATTCCATTGCCTCAACATATGAAATTTTGACAAGTTATTCTTTTATTGTAACATTTGTGCTAAAACATAAACTAAACCAAAGGCCTGGTACCCAGAGGGGTATGGCCCTCCAAAATGTAAGTTTGAGTCAGTTCGAAACATTTGATCAACAAAATAATGAGGATATGAGAATATGTAATCACTTCATTCCAACTAAGGATCAATCTATCTAGGATTTGGCAGTCAGTTACCATGTAATCTTAATCACCACTCTGGAATTCCTTTTCTAAAAGCCAAAACACATTAATTAGAGCATTTTATGTGGCTGTGCTATATCCCACTTATATCTCTGTCATTCAATTGGTTTATCAAACTATATTTACCCATTCAACAATCCAAGGAAAGGATGAACACAAATACCTGCCAAAAAAATTTCTCCCCACAGGTTCAGTACTTGCAACCAATGACCACCCCATTTTGTCTAAAAGGGAAAGCTTTGACAGCCTGTTAACAAAAATTTTGGAAGTGGTTAAATTGCAAACTTCAAGATGAGGGCAAGATCCATCGTACATTTAAATATTTTTTTCAGAGATAATAGCGTCTGCCGTGTGCATAATTTGAGAATTAAAATTGTTAGGATACTCCATAATTGACAAGTCAAATAAGCTACCAAGACTTGCATCTATAAATATAAATTGCTAGATGTAACATATTACACTGACAAACTATAGGCAAAAACTCAACAGATTAATCAGAATCATGGGACCAAAGAAAAAATCTTTGCATTACATCAACAACTGCCAACGTCCACGAGCCAGTGGGAATAGAGAGGTGACTGAATGCAGTGAGGAGCAAGGTAAATTAACTCTTACAAACCTAGTTCATCAAATCCTACGTTATCATAAAGTGATATACAGTAACAGTTATAGATTTGGAAAAGTTGATCCCAAATGTGAATCCATTTTCATTTCAGAATGATACTTTTGAAGGAGTTTAAAAAGCTACAGCAACAAGTATCTATCTTGCCTACTAGTGGCAATCATTTTCTACACCTTGGCTGCTGATAATAGTATGCATCAATTTCATCAAATTAATCTCTAAAGTTGTATAATCCACTTATAGGGTACAATTCGGCATTCTCAATTACTTCATTCAGTACTTGTGGTCCGAGATACATAAGTACCTGTGAGCATCATATAAAAAATTGTTATTTGTTGAGGTAACGAGCTCAAACAAAATGTTGTAGCAAAATAACTCCAGATTACCAACTAATATAACAATGTCTACAATGAAACACAACCTTATGCATTGGCAACAACATGCATGCCTTTATCACTAATCCACTTGGTCTAGAATCATTTACAATCAATACCTGGGAAAAAAAATGCAGAAATTATGCAAACAGAAAGTAGCTTCCCTGCTTGGTAGACACATAAGCTACAAGCAAGACAGACAAACATATCTAAATTTTTTTTTTTAGTAAAAGAATAATACATTAGTTTTTAGACATATATGTATCTCACTTATAATATACAGACTTTGATATCTGACCTCATTTGCGTCTTTAAAATGATTAACCTCATAGCTCTTTGGCCACTTGACTCGCCAGCATCTGCCATAGATATTGTAGAGAAATATTTTCTTGTATATTCATAATGAAATGTACAATGAATTTATAGCAAAAACAAAAAACTAATCTAGGAAGTAAATTGTTACATTCCTATTATAATTCTATTTCCTATTCCTATTATAATTCTATTTCCTATATTACAATGAGAATAATTCTATTTCCTATATTACAAAGAGAATAATTCTATTTCCTATATTACAAAGAGAATAATTCTATTTCCTATTTTACATTTCAACACTCCCCCTCAAGCTGGAGCATATAAGTCATATGCACCAAACTTGTTACAAATAAAGTCAACACGAGAACCTTTGAGAGACTTAGGGGGTGTTTGTCTAAGCTTATGAAAATTAGCTTATAAGCAACAAGTGCTTATAAGCTAAAATTAGCTTATAAGTATTTGAAATTTTAAGCAATTACGTGTTTGGTTAAAATACTTATAAGTGCCTGATAAGTAGTTGACGTGTTTGGTAAAATGTGGCTTATAAGTACATTTTATTATAAAATAACTAAAAAATGTACTACATTAAATAAGGGTATACTATGGAATTTTAAAATTAAACAAGGATAATGTGGTAATATACTTGGTCAAACTAACTTATAAGCAGAGTGCTTATAAGCAAAAAAAAAAAAAAAGTACCTCCCCCCCAACTTATTTTTTTTGGCTTATAAGCTCAACTTATAAACTCAAAAAAGTTATAAACAAACAGGTCAGCTTAATTTTAGAGCTTATAAGCTAGTTTGACCAGCTTATAAGCTTAGACAAACACCCCCTTAGTGAGGATGTTTGCTAACTGGTCGTTGGAACTGACATAACTAGTTGCAATACACCCTGATAAAACTTTCTCTCGAATAAAGTGACAATCAATTTCTATGTGTTTAGTCCTCTCATGAAACACTGGATTTGAAGCAATATGAAGGGCAGCCTGATTATCACAGAGTAACTTCATTTGTGATACTTCGACAAATCTCAACTCTTGAATTAGTTGTTTTAACCAAACCAGCTCACCAGTGGCTAAGGCCATTGCACGATACTCTGCTTCAACACTTGACCTTGCAACAACCGCTTGTTTCTTACTTTTCCATGAAACTAGGTTTCCTCCAACAAGAACACAAAATCCTAAGGTAGAACATCTATCATATGGAGAACCTACCCAATCAGCATTTGAATATCCGACAATATGCGAATGGCCCTTATTTTCATACAGTAAGCCTCTACCTGGTGCTCTCTTGATATACCTTAAAATCCAGACAACTACATCCCAATGACTATCACATGGAGTTTGAAGGAACTGACTCACAACACTAACAGAAAAGGAAATATCCGGTCGTGTGATAGTAAGATAGTTAAGTTTTCCAACAAGTCTTCGATACCTTCTAGGATCAGTAAGAGGCTCCCTCTGTCTAGGTGAAAGTTTTAAATTAGGATCCATAGGAGAGTCTATTGGTCTGCAATCTGACATCCCTGTTTCCTCTAGAATATCCAATACATACTTCCTCTGAGAAATAACAATACCAGATTTAGACTGAGCGACTTCTATGCCAAGAAAATATATGAGTAGCCCTAAGTCTTTCGTCTGAAAGTGTTTGAACAAGTGTTGCTTCAACTGTCCAATGCCATCTTGATCACTTCCTGTAATAACAATATCATCGACATAGACAACCAGATAGATACACTGCCCTGATGATGTATGTCTATAGAAAACAGAGTGATCAGACTCACATCGAATCATACCAAACTCTTGGATAACTGTGCTAAATCGTCCAAACCAAGCACGAGGAGACTGTTTTAGACCATATAGAGAACGACGAAGTTTACATACCAAACCAGACTCCCCCTGAGCAACAAAACCAGGAGGTTGCTCCATATAAATATCTTCCTGAAGTTCACCATGAAGAAAAGCATTCTTAATATCCAATTGATGCATAGGCCAGTTCCGAATGGCAGCCATAGCAAAGAACAACCGGACGGAAGACATCTTAGCAACAGGAGAAAAAGTGTCAAAATAATCTGTCCCATAGATCTGAGTGTATCCCTTGGCCACCAAACGGGCTTTCAGCCGATCAACCTTACCATCTGGACCAACCTTTATAGTGTAAATCCATCGACAACCAACAGTCGAATGGCCCGGAGGTAAGGAAACTAACTCCCAAGTATGATTATGATGCAAAGCAGACATTTCTTCAACCATTGCCTGACGCCACCCGGGGTGAGAAAGTGCCTCATGAACATTGCAAGGAACAGAAACAGAAGAAAGGGTGGAGACAAAGGCATAATATGAAGGATATAAACGATGATAACTCAAAAAATTGTAGATGGGATGAGGGTTGCATGTAGACCGCATACCTTTACGAATAGCAATGGGAAACTGATCAGCTGGAGACAGGACCGTGGCATTGGAGGAATCGGGCACAGGACCTGCAGTGACAGGGATCTCAGGAACGGCAGCGGGAACATCAGGATCACCTGTAAAAGGAACAAGACTATTGTCGACAGGAAGAGTGGTATTAGTAGTAGACTGAGGTATCGAAACAGACGAAGGTGGGAAAGCAACGTATGGAATTGGTAGAACATCCACTACCGGATCAGACTCCACTGGAGGATGAGGAAAAAATGGAGAAGACTCAAAGAACGTAACATCAGCAGAGATGAAGTAGCGATGTGTGGCAGGAGAATAACACTTGTAGCCCTTCTGAAGACGTGAATACCCTAAGAAAATACATTTCATAGACTTGGCTGACAGTTTATCCTGACCAGGAGGGAAAATGTGAACAAAACAGGTGCTCCCAAAGACACGCGGGGGAAGAGAAAATAATGGACTATCAGGGAATAATATGGAGTGTGGAACCTGGTCTTGTAAGACAGAAGAAGGCATGTGGTTTATTAAGTAACAGGCGGTTAGAACCGCGTCAGCCCAAAACCGGAAAGGGACGTGGCTATGTAAAAGAAGAGTGCGAGCAGTTTCAATGAGGTGTCTATTTTTACGCTCAGCAATGCCATTCTGTTGGGGACTATAAACACAAGAAGACTGATGAAGAATTCCCTGAGATGTCATGAATTTAGTAAAGGAATCAGAGAAATATTCACGAGCATTATCACTTCGTAATATACGAATGGTAGTATTATGTTGAGTCTTAATTTCAGCACAAAATGATGAAAATATGGAAAATAATTCAGAACGAGAGCGCATAAGAAATAACCAAGTGCAACGGGAATAGTCATCAATAAATGTAACAAAATATTTAAATCCCAAAGTAGAGTTAACACGACAAGGACCCCACACATCTGAATGCACTAACTCAAAGGGGGACGCAGCCCTTTTATTGGCACGCTTTGGAAAAGAACTATGAGTATGCTTTCCAAGCTGACACGACTCACAACTCAAGGATGATAATGTAGATAGACCTGAGATCATTTTTCGAAGTTTGGAAAGACTAGGATGGCCCAAACGATTATGAAGGAGATCCGGAGACTCGGAGACAATGCATGCTATAGATGGGATATAGAGATATTAGAGACCCTGTGACTCACATCCTGTGCCAATCATCCGTCCCGTGTCGCGATCCTGTATAACAACAGAGTCAGTATCAAAATGAATAGAGCAATTTAAGGAGCGGGTAAGTTTACTAACAGACACGAGATTAAATGGACATTTGGGAATATAAAACACAGAGTCTAATGCTAAGGAGGGGAGGGGTTTTGCACATCCAATAGCTTGAACATCGACTTTAGACCCATTGGCTAAAGTAACAGGAGGTAAAGATACAGTATTTGTAATCTGAGTAAGTAAACGAGGGTTACCAGAAATATGATCCGAGGCACTTGAATTTAGGACCCAAGGTCCTAGAGCGGAAGACTGAGAAAGGCAAGTAACTGAATTACTCGTTTGAGCGACGGAGGCAATAGATGAAGAAGACTGCTTATGGGTCTGATACTGTAAGTATTCATCATAATCAGTACCAATGAGAGTTAAGGAGGGCTGAGTTAGCACTGTAGAGGACTCGGAATGAAGATCAGAGTGATCAGCCTGAGCAATATTAGCAGCTCGGGTAGGTCGACCATGTAACTTAAAACATTTCTCTTTGGTATGCCCCCACCGATGACAGTAACTACACTTGGGCCGATTTCCTTTGCCACTTCGATCGTCCTGTTCTCGAAAAGTGTGGGACTGAGAAACAAGGACCGAAGAGTCACCTGGGGAATGCACAGTAGTAGGGGAGGAAACCCGAAGTAATCTGGCAAACACTTCATCAAGGGAAGGCACGGTGGATCCAGAAAGAATTTGATCTTGAACAAGTGTAAGATCTGGACCGAGAGCTACAAGTGTCAGGACCATAAAGAACTTGTCCCGTTGAGCCAAATCTTCTGCCGTAGATTTACCAGCTGGTGACAGCCGATTGAATTCTGTCTTAAGGGAAGCCATCTTACCAAGGAAGTCCGACATATGCATATCCTGTTGTTTGAGATGAACTAGGTTGGACACAATAGAATATAAACGTTGAATGTCATTTGTATAGAGAAGTTTAGCCTGACTCCAAATATCAACACAAGAGCGGTAAGATTTATAAATAGGGTGAAGGAGGGGGGGGGGGGGGGGGGGGTGTCAATAGTTTGCCATAACATACTACACAGCATAGCATAGCATAAATTTTAGTCCAGGAAGACTTATCTGACGTAATATCGGCAGCTTTAGTGGTCAAGTGATCCTCCAAACCTTGACCCATACACCATAATTCGACAGAGGCAGCCCATGATGAATAATTAGCAGTCCCAATTAATCGATCAGTGGTGATGGGAGGGAGAGATACAAAAGAAAAAACACTTGGATGCGAAGGAGAGGCTGTTTTTGAAGAATCCATGAAGTCTTGAAACTGACAGAAACTTACGCTTGCCAGAAAACTGAACACTCACCGGAAAAACAGTACACTCGCTAGAAAACAGATCTGAGCAGAAGCTGACGGAAACACCTTGAAGGGGTTTGCCGGCGAGGTGGAGAGGAACAAGATGCCGGTGGCGGTGAGAACTCATGCTCGTCGGAAAAACAGATCGACGCGTGAGGGCACGTGCAGCGGCGGCCGACGACGAAACCACTTGGGTTAGGATGACGAGGAGAAGACGATCAGTCCAGTGTGATTGGACCAGATTCTGATCATTGCCGGAGAGAAGTAGCCGAAAAAAAAAATCTGAGAAAGAGAGAAATTTTTTTGAAATTTCAGATACCAAGCTTTGATACCATGTGGAGAAATATTTTCTTGTATATTCATAATGAAATGTACAATGAATTTATAGCAAAAACAAAAAACTAATCTAAGAAGTAAATTGTTACATTCCTATTATAAATCTATTTCCTATTCCTATTATAATTCTATTTCCTATATTACAACGAGAATAATTCTATTTCCTATATTACAAAGAGAATAATTATATTTCCTATTTTACATTTCAACAATATAAATAACTGATTAGAAGATTGCCTAAAGAGAGAATAATGGTACACAAAATCATCAGTGCATCTTGACTAGATATAGACTTTTCTTTTCCAAGGCGGCGTGCAAGTTCTTCAGCTAAGGCTTGACCAGGCAGATCCCCATCAGTGGCTAGTATAATGCGTGATGCCTGTCAATACCAACATCTTTAAAACCAATGCCTTTATATGTTTATATTAGCCACAACTGAAAGTAATAAGCCTATCATACCAACCTTTTTAAGGTACTCTTTGCAGTTCCACAGATACTGATACTTAGTGTCCTAGCTTTACAAAATACACAGAAGGTGCATTAGATCCAGAATTTTTAGCAAGTGCACAGAAAACACATGTTCTCAAATGATGAGAGAGAATCTCTATTTGTGCTCCAATTTTTTGCCTTCAGAAATATAGTATATATGACCTTCTCAATCACAAAAGATCAAATGCAGCAAAGTGAAGCTTAAATAAAGCAACCACCACTTAAGGGGAAAAGGTTACAGTCAGACCATGTATTAGATAAACCTATTATCTANGACATGAGGCTCATCCCTTTTCTCCTCCAACTGAGTCTCAAAGACAACCATCTTGTCTTGTTGTACTACTGGCTCGGTACCGCCCTCATCCCGCTCAGCTCCTTCATCTAGATCTGCCAAGAAGGACTTGCACATCTCGATTTCCTCATCAGGATCCCATTCGTCCAACTTGCCTGCCTTGAAATCCTCTATTAGCTTAGCTCGGGTCTTGAATATAGCTTCAGTAGCTATAGACTCTAGCCTCTTCAGCAAGGCAGCTTTCTCAGCTTCCCACTCATTCTAATTGGATTCCTATTCGGCTCGGGCATGCTGTAATTGGGACTTGACCTCCGCTCAACTCTCGCGTAGCTTTTTCTCCTTTTCTTCTACCTTAACCAACTGGTTTCTCAACTGAGAGTTTATGTTGCACAAAGCTTGGTTCTGCCTCTTTTGAGCAGACACCAACTTTTTCAAGTGCATCCCCCAGGCAACTACCTATAGTCAAGGATGCCAATTCTAGTAAGCTACATGAAACTTAAGGAGAAAATACCAAAGCAAAAGGAATAACAAATACCTGAAACAAACGAGTGGAAATCTAGTCGGCTGCCTAAGGGACACCAATCTCACTCAGTCAGCGTTCATCTTCCGATAGCAACAATGAATCCATCACCTTGCTCACAAAGGACATGCCATTGTAAGCTAAGGCAGTTGAAGGAATGACTATCTTCAACGTCTCCTCATCATCAAGAATCACAAACCTCTAAGATAACTCCACCTTTTGAGTAGACAGTGGAGAAAAGCCAGACAAGACCGTCTTAATAGTAGTTGACTCGCCTGCGACCGACTTTGGCTGTTTCCTTTTCTTCCCTTTCTCGATTCGGTGTTTCTCTCGAAGCTCTTTAGCGCTCGGCACTTGAAAAGTTCCTTTCATTCTCCCCTCTACAAGAGAGAATTCTTCGAAAGTTAGAGGATGGAAAGAAGACTCACCAAAGATAAGGAAATTGCAGTACTGAACCAATAAGGAGTATAGCAATAGCCCCAAAGGTGGAAACGAGATACCTCGTTGGATATCTGGAACATGGTTCCGCAAGTGGTTTTGTCTTAGGTTTGACTTTTTCAACACACGGTGGTAATCTCTATCTTTCTTAGGGAGCTCGAGTATGGCTTGCCTCTTCTCCTCAGCAAGCAACCTTGAAAATGTCTAGTTGTACGACAAATTTGCTAAAGAAAAAGCAATGAGATTCAGTACACTAACAAATACCAAAAACTCTAAGAGTACTCACCCATTGCCTTCCAAAAGAAAGGGATCTCGTCCGCTCCACTCTCCCCAAAGACCAACTCTTCCTTCATAAAGCAGTATGCGTCCTTCCACCCCTTATTGTAAGTCTTGAGCCCCGACACCAAGTGGTTGTAGCAGTGTTGCAACATAAAGAGATATCAACCATTCTCTTTGTCATGCTTTTTCAAGTAGTAAGAGTAAAGTAGATCCATGGCTCCAAACTCTATGAGAAGTCGTATACACAAACACTTTAATGCCATAAGCAATCTCCATATGTTCGGCATTAACTAGTTAGGGGCAATGAGGTAATGGTTTAGCACCTCAAGAACCAACCTTGGGATGGGAAATCGCATACCATCAATTAGTGTCTACTCATAGATGCTAACTTATCCCAACACGGCCCAATGTACCCTCTCATAACTAGTTGGGACTCGAATGTCTACCGACTCAGGGATCTTATAGAGATATCTAAATTTTGGTACCTCACCATGAGTCAAGCGTGATGGTGGGTTGTCAACTAGCATTCCACCTTTAGGACGACTCTACTCATCCCTATTGCCACCACTTATGGATGGCGTTCCACTTCCCCTATTGACATGTTCCGGTTCAAGTTCATTCTCACCCTCAGGCTCATCACTTGAGAGCCTCCGTTGCTTGAGCAATAATCACTTGGCTCGGCACTCGTTCCTATAGATGGGCTAGTGATAGGTTACTCTTGCAGCAAATGGGCGGTGGTTGGTTTATTATAGGTTAGAGATAGAGATAAAACCCTAGTTTTAATTGTGTCGTCCTATAGATGGGCTAAATCATACCGACCCTAGGCTTTGGGCCTCAATTATAGTATAATATATCCCAATCCTACAAATATTGCTGTGATTTCTTTTTATTATTGTTGTTTATGTATCCAGCATTAGGTTTTAGTCATATAAGTCTATGAGTTTTGTATATATCAATAGGTTCAAAAAGTGACTTTAAAAGAACCTTATTCTTCTTGAAAACAAATTTGTCTCCAATTTTTTTTTTTTTCTTTTTGTGTGAATGAATACACTTAAATCAGTACAAGATATAGTAATTTATAACATTGCATGTAAGAACTAAAATTTCTTCACATATTTATAGTTGGTGAAAAACTTTGTGATATATGAAGAATTCATCATTGTGACAATGTGTTCATGCATGATTGTGTCTAAAAGAATNAGAAGAAGAGAAGAAGATGCAGAGGTAGAGATGCGTTAATGGCGGGAGGAAGAAGAAGGTGTTTGGGTTTGTTTGCAACAATTTCGGGTTTGTGGGAATATAGTATAATTTTGAAAAGATTACATAATACTTCTTTAATCATAATTAAGCACTAATCAAGTTTAATTACCCTTAATCAATAATATGACTATTTAGTTAAAACTTTAAAACTTGATAGCTTTTTAATTAAATTCAAACTTGAGAGGTTGTTTTAATAAACTGCCCTTTGAAGCTAAGTGAAGGCGGAAGACAAAGAAGGTAACCGTGTGTTCTTTTCAAGAACAATAGTGCTACTCACAGTTCCATCTCACAGTTCCATTTCAAATGACATTTGAACTTGAATTCAAAAATGAAAAAAAAAAATTATTATTGAATTAAGTGTACCCGTAAATTTTATTGATAAATATAGAATTGATAAATTAATCAAAATTTTATTTTGTCAAATTTATATATATATATATAATAAAAGAAAGAGAATAAATTGGGGGCAAAGAAAAAGGAAAACGTAAGCAAACACGTTTTATGCGATTTTCTAAGAATCTAAGGATAAAAAATAAAACATAAAATTTGTAAACGAACGGGCCTTATAAAATTTGTGTTTTTTATTTTCTCTTTTCTTTAGAGAATACATAATATGATTTAAAAATGTTAAAAATGAAAAATGTTCGGCATGTATGTGTGAAAACATTATTTAAAAATACGAAAAGTAAAAATATATTCAGCATGTTTATATGAAAATCCAAAAAAAAAAAAAAAATACCTACACAGTCGATAAAACATCTTTAAATTACTACTTATTTTATTTGTCCAGAAGAACGTATCTTAAATATGCTAATACTTACTTCCCAATCATAATTCTGTGTCCAAAATTTTAATTTGAAAAAAAAAAAAAAAAAGTATTTGATGAGAGAGAAGAAAATATAAAAGAAGAATAAGATTATATTAATTGTTTATTATATAAATGAGATAGGTTCACGTGCTTTCCCTCCCCTTGTTTTTCTCTTAGGTGTGTTTGGTTGGAAGTTATCTCCCATTACTATGAGATAATGTCACCTCATATTATTAGATTATCATGTTTGTAGGGGTATTCGGTTTTCAGGTACCCTACATTTTTTTAAGGAACCGAAACCAGAACCGAAGGTTCCTTGAAATTTAGAATCGGAATCGACAGTTCCGGTTCCTAGGTACCCAGAACCGAAACCTGTAACAATAGTTTCGATTCCGGTTCTAGGTACCCTGTAAAATTACATGACCCCTCAAAAGTTTTTAAAATGGCAAAAAAAAAAAAAACTTATGAAGACCCCCCCACTTGGAACTAGTTAACAAAAATAAACTTACAAATTATAAATTCAAAATTAAAAACTCCATTACTTTGTAAAGATAGATTCTCAAAAATTAAATCAACTTACTTTAAATGTTATGAAATATAAATATAAATGTATTACTTTTTCTACAAAAGTTTTTATTAATCCCCTACTCTTTAATTTTATTTTATATTACTCTCGGTTCCCAGTTTCGGTTCCTAATTATAAAAATCGGAACCGAAACCGCACAGTAACGATTCCAAAAAATTTATAATCGGAACCTACCCGTTGACGGCCGGTTCTGGGTAAGAACCGGAACCAAACCCAGGATACCCGCCGGTTCCGGTTCTAATCGGTTTTTTTGAACACCCTTACATATTTGGTTGTTAAGTGATATAAGATTTCGATAATCTTCCAAAACAAGTAGTAATTACCTTTGGTAATATAAGTGGTAATCTAATTACCTCAATTTTTTTTAGGTATTTGAAGATTATTTGGCAATGTAAATTTTGTTACAATTTTAATCCTTATTGATAAAAATTTTGGACAATAATACCCTTAATTTAAAATTAATTTACAAGAACCTATCATCACAATTTTACCTCTAATTAATTAAGTTTTTTAAACAGTAATGTCCTTGTATTTAGAACAAATTGCAAGTCACTTAAAACAAATTGCAGGTCACCTAAGACCACCACCGCTCGCTAGCAACCATCGCCCACCGTCAACAGTCATCACTGCCATCAAAGGCCACCACCAAACGATGAGGCCATAACGATGCACAATTGGCTGGATCTAGTCGGTCATGTGCCGATCTGGCTAGAAACGGTCAAATCCACCATGGATTTAGCTAGAAACGGCCAAATTTATGGCCATAGATCTGGCCGAGGTCAACGGCCAGATTCTGGTTGTAGATTTGGCCAGAAACGGTCATATCGGTAAAAGATTGCCAAATCCAGTCAATTGCACCATTCCGACGACTGTCGGCAGTGGCTTAGGGTGGATGGGGGTGATTTTATCAGAAATTAAACTTTTATGTAACTGGGAAGTTTTGGCAAAAGCTCAAATATAGAGGGTTAAATGAAATGATTCAAAAAATATTATATTAATATTTAAAAACATGAGGTAATTTAGTAATCTATATAATATACCTACCAATTTATTCCTCCAGACCAAACATATCAATATAACATACTCACCAATTTATTCCAATCTAATTAGACTTGGGAAAACGGGTGGGTACGGGCCAAAACGAACTTATTTTATATGGGTCACATATTTTGGACCTGCACCCTACCATATGTAGGTACGGGTCGATCGGTGGGTACCCATTTTTCTCACTCTAATTTTCAAATTTTGCAGTTACACCCCCACAATTTCTATTGTTTTCATTTTTCACAGTTAGATACGAGTCATCAGCTCACTCCGTTTAGTTCCCAATTATGGAAAGGTTTGACTCCAGTTTAACCTTCAAATTTTTGGAGGGTTGTGTTATATAGAAAGCTTGCAGATTTCTTAAATCAGGACCGTTGAATCACCTAAACAGGAGCATTACACGAATTACGAACTTAATCGAACGGTTAGGGATGCATCAGGGAGTTGGATTGACCGTTTTTTTTTTTTTTTTTTCAAAAAAGGCTGACAACCTTTGTTTTGTATGTTAATTTAATGTGTTTGTTGTACTTGATTTCATTGCTTCGCCATAGCTGTTTTCTTCAAGGTGATGATAGCACAAGAATTTTGACCTTGGATTACGTCTAATTGCTCCAAGTCACTTCTTCTTAGGAAGATGAAAGTAATATTTTTATTTCTTCCTTTTGTTATTTTAAAAGTATTTTATGTCTCTATAAACAGATCCTACGAGATTTTATAAGAGATTTACAGATCGAGGCGGGGGGTGATATTGTCAAAATATATACTATTCAATGTACACAGAAATTGGAATAAAAGAAATTGTAATGCAAGGTTTTATTGATGCAATGATGATCGCGTGATTAGCATATGCGATAGTTGAAGATTGAGGGCCTACCGTCTGATTCATATATTGAAACAGTAAGAAATGAGTGAGCGTCAGGTTGGCAAAGGAAAGAATATACTTGGTAACCAAATATTGATCATTGAAGAATTGTAGGTTTTAGGTAAAGCATTGTTGCTGGCTGGCTTTGCGTTTTTTTGAAATGGGATATTTTTTTTTGTTTCAAAATACGGGTACTCATAGGTATACCTAGACTTGGGCATTTGGGACCAGTCCTAAAAAATCAGCTCAAAAAACCAATCTAATGACCGGTCCTCACAAGGATCGATCCTACGAGGCCTGGTCCCAAACTCGAACTAGGCCCATGAAGGAGGGACCAGTCCCTAGATTGGGCCCTCTTCTAAGGTCCAAGCCTAGGACAATCCAAGGCCCGGGCCCAAACCCTCTTGTAGTTTTTCAAAAAAGTCCTCTAAAAAATATCCAAAAACCCCCTATAATTTAAAATTGACAAAAATATTAAGGGTTAAATTGATCTTTTACAAAATTTACTAATCTTCAGGTGTGCAAAAAATTTTCCAAGACCCTAAAAAATACATAAACCCCCCAACATAATTTTTTTAACCCCAATATATAAAAAAGTTGGGGGGTGGAACAGAATTTTCCAGGCCCCGATCTGGGCCATGAAATTTCTCATGGGCCTGGGACATGAGTGACTAGTCCCAAATGGGACCAGTCCCAAATGGGCCTCGACTCGGACTTGGTTGGGACCAGTCCTTGCCCAGGTCTAGGTATACTTGGCCCAACAGTTTTAAAAATGGGTAGGGTTGGGTACGGGTCATATGAAAACGAGTCCTAAAATGCCTATCCATACCTGTTTTCAAAACAGGTGCCTGCGGGTATAGACCCATTTTGCCAGGTCTAAATGTAACCAAACACATTTTCCTAAACATTCCTAGTAATTTTCAAGATGTGTTTGGTTCAGAAAATGTTGTATTAATGGAAATATAGATTACCATGAAGATTATTGGGAATGTTTAGGGAAATGTGTTTGGTTGGTTGAAATAAATTAATGGGTATGTTATATAAATTACAAAAGTGCCCTCCTTTTTAAATATTAATATATTATTATTTTTTGAATAATTTCTTTTAACCCCCTACATTTCAGATTTAGCTAAAACACTTCAGCAACAAAAAAGTTTAAAACTTAACAAAAAACACCCCCACCTACCCCAATCCACTTCTAGTGATGATAGTGGAGATCTGGCCGTGAAACAACAACCGTTTCACTGTCAAATATCTGGCCTTTCACGGCCACATCTTTGGCCATGAAACGACCATAAATCAGGCCGTGAAAGGCCAAATATGGCTATTTTTGGCCATGGATTTGCCAGAAACGACCTTAGCGACGCACAGCCGGCTAGATCCAACCGGTCATGTGCCATTCTATCACTGGCAATTGGTGGTGGTGCCCAGATCCGGCCACCACCCTTGGGTAATTTTTTTTAATTTCAAGGGTATTTATGTCCTAAAAACTTTGTATATAAGGATAAAATAGTCAATTAGTATTTTTGTAAATTGTTTTTAAAACAAGGGCATTATTGTCTTAAAATTTTATTAATAAGGGGTAAAATTGTAACAAAAATAAGATTACTAAGTAATCTTAAAATACTTAAGAAAATTAAAGTAATCAGATTACCTCTTATATTACCAATAGTAACTACTATTGGTTTTAGAAGATTATCAAAATCTTATGTTACTTGACAATCAGACGTGGTAATCAAATAATATGAGATGACATTACCTCAGTAATCCCTTATTACCCCCAACCAAACACACTCTCAAGGTAATCTATCTTTCCATTAATATAACATTCCCAATAATACAACATTCCATAAACCAAACACACTCTTATATCATTAAGATATGTTAAACCAACGTATCTTTCATCAATTCTCATAGACCGGGGTTTGTTCATTTTCTAAGACAACTTAATATTTAAATTCATCTATTTTGTTCAAAAAATATTAAAATACTCTTTTTAGAGGTTATATTTGATATTTCAAAGGCATTTTTGAATTATAAGAATTTTTTTTTAATGATTTTGTACTGTTTGATATTTTTAAGATGTTTTCTGCTGATAATTTTTAGGAAAAATTAATATTTTTTAAACAAAGTGAATGACTTTATTTGTAAGGGATGGTATAGGAGGAAAGATAAACACTAAGAAAATGAATAAATAAAAGGGGTTTTATTTTTAAGGTTTGAAGTATATTACACTACTATGAGATACAAACAATTTAGTCCAGTCAGGTTAGTTTTTTCAATAAAAAAGTTTATAACACCCTTCTTGTTTTATTCACATATTGTTAGGAATGAATCAAATATAAAAAAAATAAAAAGTTTGGATTTTTAAATTTTTTATATTGTTCACTAGAGTTTTAGTTTTAATATCTTTTGTATTTATAATTGTGATGAGCAATACTTAGATGATATTTTCATAAATGTGAAATTAAGCAAGTTTTATAATATACTAAAAGTGGTCCATATTATATTTAGATAACAATAAAACTAGGGACACCGAAAAACTTGCACCGAAATTGTGTACCGGCCTACGTGTAACATGCCTCTGATTTTTTTAACAATTTTTTTTCTAGTGAACGGCCGTCCATCAAATTTGGACGGCCGTTCACTCACATGGACGCCCGTCCATAAGTAAAATGAAATAATTTTTTTTTATAAAAATTAGGGACGGCCGTTCATCCGTTATAGACGGCCGTCCCTTCATTTTGGACGGGCGTCCGCAAATAAGGGACGCCCGTCCTTAATCAAAATATGAAAATAAAAATAAAAAAAATTTGGGGACGACCGTCCATAAATTTTGGACGACCATCCCTTACGTTTGGACGGGCCTCCGTAAGTCCATTATGTATGGACGGCTGTCCATAATGATTGGACGGCCGTCCTTTAGTTTTTATTAACTGTTCTTCCCTCTGAGCTGGAACAACGATTCCGCAAACTTAAATCCTTTCCTGCAACTAATGCTAAAGCTGAATCCTCCGAGGAGAAGTCTCTTCAGCGTTCTAAGAGCGAGTACGACTCACGGGGAGAGTGTGAGCAGGAGCAGAGCCGAGATGGGAGGCTGGGTTTGGAGAAAAAATCTGAGCTTGGTTACGATTCTTTAACGGAAAATGAGATTTTCTCGGACTCCAAACAAAATCCTGATGGGAAATATCTTAAGGAAAAATCCAAACGAGGGTCATCGAAATCGTTTTCTTCTCCATTGAGTTGTGTAAATTCATCACGGGGTTTGCCTTCCCCAACTCGAAAGAGCCATGGATTTGAGTTGCAGAAGGTTACTGTTATTAGTCGTCCTTGCGTTCACTCTTTCAAGGAAAGGGTATTCACAGCCTCTTGTTCCTGCCATCATTACTTTTGGTGATTCTGCAGTTGATGTTGGTAACAACAACTATATTTCAACTCTTTTCAAGGCCAATTACCCACCTTATGGAAAAGACTTCGTCAATCATCAACCCACTGGTATCAGTATCATGGTATCAGTATCCATGGCTTTTTCCTGCTAGATGGCTTTTTGTCGAGTTTTATGCCTATGATGGCTATGATTACTCTTCTTCTTTCCTTTCTGAACATTATCTTCTTTTCCCTCAACATTCTTCTCTGAACCTTTGTGTCTTCTCTCTTTACCATGACTTCTGTGGTGTTTGCTTCTTCTTGAGCTAGTATTGCCTTGACCAGGCATCTCCTCACCACCAATATTCTCTGATTCTAGAGGAAGATCAATATTCTTCTCCTTCCCTTTTCTCCTGCTAGATGGTTTATCAGACTGGTTAGTTAGTGATGAAGCAGGTACAACTTCATTACCTAAAAGAACATCCCGCACTGCACTTTCTCTACGTGGTAGCAGTATCCATGTTTAAAACTTTTTTTTTTTTTTTAAAGTATGGACGGGAATGGACGCCCGTCCAAACATAAGGGACGACCGTCCAAAATTTATGGACGACCGTCCCAAATATTTATAAAAAATTTTTATTGTATTTTATTTATGGACAGACGTACTTTAAATAGGGACGTCCGTCCCTTGTATATGGACGCCCATCTATATAATATTTTTTTTTTTTTTTAAAGTATGGACGGGAATGGACGCCCGTCCAATCGTAAGGGACGGCCGTCCACCCCAAAGATTTTTTTTTTTTTTTTCATATTTTGGTTAAGGACGGGCGCCCGCATAACAGATGGGCGACCGTCCCAAATGTTTATAAAATTTTTTTATTGTATTTTATTTATGGACAGACGTCCTTTAAATGGGGACGTCCGTCCCTTGTATATGGACGCCCGTCTATATAATATGGACGGGCGTCTATATGAGTGAACGACCATCCAAATTTGATGGACGGCCGTTCACTAGAAAAAAATTGTTAAAAAAATCAGAGTTGTTACATGTAGGCCAGTACACAATTTCGGTGCAAGTATTTTGGTGTCTGTAGCTTTATTGATTTAGATAACAATCATTACTTCTGTGAAAAATTAACATTTGTTGGAAGTGTATCGTATACTTTTATTTTTTATATATTTTATTAATTTCTATTAATATGTGAATAAAATAACAAGGGCATTATAGATATTTTAAAAAGTTTCACTTTACTGTAAGTAAATATGCTCTAAACTTATGAACAAAAGTGTAAAAATAAAAGAGTAAACTAACAGGGCCCTGGATTTTTGCGAGGTTTCTAGCAATGTTCTGAAAACTAGACCTGTCTGACTGTCGATCGGTGTCCTCTCCGATTTGAATTTCCAATTTTACTGTTCACACAAATCCCTATTCTTACAATCGACGAACGAGAGGCTACCAAGTGCTAGGGTTAGAGGGCTTTTTTAGAGGGGAGGCCGTGGTTTTGGGGGTGGTGTCGGATTAAATTTTGGTCGTCAGAATTTGGTCGGAAAAATCAACCCAATACGCGAGTCACAGCTAGTGAACTGGGGGCTACCAAGTGCCAGGGTTAGATCAATTTTGTAGAGTGGAGGTTGGTGGTTTAGGTGGTAGTGTTTGATTGAATTTTTTATGTTGAAATTAGCTGAATTTTTTTTGGAAAAATGAACCCAATTGTAGTGGTGTTCGCGAGTCATAGCCGACGAACAAGGTGCTACCAAGTTCTGAGGTTACTAGAGGATGATGGTTCAGGTGGTGATGTCAGATTGAGTTTTGGCTGTCAAAATCAGCTGAAATTTGGTTAGAAAAGTCAAAACCCAAAAAATTGTAGGGTTGTATTTGCTATATTTCAAACCTATAGGGATTGAAAAGTTTTTGAGAGTGTTTTTGCAAGATTTTAAACTTTTTAGACCACCGGAAACTGCTAGTTTAACCGGTCAGACCGGTAAAACCATTGGTTTACTAGCTTTGAATTCCCCTTTTGTCTCGTTTTGTCTATTAAAGAGAGGAGAAAGCGAGATGTCACATAGTTTTGGGTTTGGGTAATCAGATCTCGGTTGGCCCAAATAGAAAAATGCTATCCTTGCTCACTCCCTTACTCACTTTCTCTTACTCACTTTTGTTAAAATGACATATGGTACCCGTACTATACTGTATATTTATAAAAGTAAGAGAAAGTGAGTAAGGGAGTGGGTAAGGGTAGCATTACTCGCCCAAATATAAGTCCATATAATTTTTTTTTCTTTTTATTAAAAGGGGAAATAATCTTTAGGCTTCGTTTATATATATTTTTTGCTTTGATTATTTAACCAAATTAACCTTAAATAAAATTGAGTAATACTACACTTACAAAGACATTTTACAAAGATCTTCATACAAAGTAATGTGACAAAAAATGAGTGGAAAAGTGAATTTAATGAGCTTGACTTTTTGTTTTACTCTTCCATTCATTTTTTGTCACCTCACTTTGTATAAAAATCTTTGTAAGATTTATTTGTAAGTATAATATCATTGAATAAAATTATCAAAAAACACTTGTTGAAGAAACAGTTAGTTCACTCCATTTATTACATTTTTATTGTTTACCGATCATTTTTGTGTTTGATTTGTTACATCTGAGACCGAGATGAAGAATTTGTATTTTCTTTATCGAAACTGAAACATTGTTATTTTGTTGTGTTCACTACAATGATTGATACAAACTTTCTTTTTTGTTTTGTCATTTCGATTATTGATCCATGATAATCAGGGACAACCGATGACTATTATGTCAAAAAAATATGGAAAACCTTCAAGTAACTTCATGGCGAAGAAATCTTTCTATATGTGAAAGTCGAGGAAAAAAAGTTTGCCATCTGTTTGTTTGATGACAAGACTGGCATCATCAGTTATCTTCTATTGATTCAAGAAAAAGTTCATAAACAAGCTATTTGAAAGAAAAAAAATGAAAGAAAAAAAAAGTTTCATATGAGCTTTATGTACACTCCATTGCTCGGTCTGGAACTTGTAGCTGGTACAACTCCGCATTTTCAATTACTTCCTTCAGAGCATCTCGACCCAAAAACTTGGGAAATTAATACATTTGTATAAATCATCATCACAGGCTCCAAAATTTCCAAGTCTCGAACCAAACCTTTTCCTGTGGTGGTAATTCTCTGGCAGAAACCTTTTGTGGTGCTCCACAAGGAACACTTACACAATTTAGGAAGCCAGCTTCCTCCATCGCAAGCTTATCCATTGCACCTTCAACCTATGATCAGCATCAAATCATAAAAATCAGTAGAGAAAGAGATTTAAATTACTCAGTAAAGAAGCCGAAGTATGATTTGGCGGTATTTACAATGATGATTTCAGCAGCTTCCTTTATATCATCAAGTCCAAATAACCATTTCTCTGTGCTCTTCTCCTGAAATGAAAGCAACAATCCAACAAGAAAATCAGCAATGCAGCTACACTTGATTTTAGATTGACAAAACAGGAATGACAGGCACTGAAACTGCACTTTTATGTACTATGAAAAATTCACTATCACCACACAACAAATGAAAGAAATTGTCTCCTTAAGCATAGGAATAAAGAACTTAAACTGAAACCATAGGCAAGAACTGGACATGTAAAATGGGCTGTGCCGACCTATTTTTTCCATATTACTATTCTTACTGGAACTAGGAGTGATCTTAGGATATTGTTTGTGGATAATTCACAGTGCAGTGAGAGAATCAATCAATCTAGGACTTGGGAGTCAGTTACCATGTGATCTTAATCACCTCTCTGGAATTGCTTTTCTAAAAGCCAAAACATATTAATTATAGCATTTTACATGGCCATGCTATATCAAATATTTCCCACTTATGTCTCTGCCATTCCATTGGTATATCAAACTATATTTACCTATTCAACAATCCAAGGACGGGATTAGCACAAATAAATGCCAAATTTTTTTCTCTCGGCAGGTCAGTACTTGCATCCAACGAGCACCCCATTTTGTCGAAAAGGGAAAGCTATGACAGCCTGTTTACAAGTGGTTAGAAAGCAAACTTTAAGATGAGGGAAAGAACCATCATAAATGTAGATATACTATCTGAGGTTTACAGCGGTAACCATGTGCATAGTTGAGAATAAAAATGTTAAGATACTCCACAATCGACAAGTCAAATAAGCTAACAAGACTTGCATCTATAAATATGAATTGCTAGATGTACTATATTACACTTATAAGTTAATATAGCCAAAAACTCAACAGATTAATCAAAACCATGGGACAAAGAAAAAATAGTGCATTACATCAACAACTGCTAACATCCACGTGCCAATAGGAATAGAAAGGAGACTGAATGCAGTGAGGAGTAAGGAAAATTAACTCTTACAAACTTAGTTGACCAAATCCATAGTTATCATATCGTGACATACCCTAACGGTTCTAAATTGGAACAATTGATCCCAAATGTGAATCCATTTTCATTTGATACTTTCAAAGGAGTTTATATACTTCAACAAGAATCTATCTTGCCCACTAGTTGCAATCATTTCCTACACCTTGGCTTCTGCCACAATCACATGGCCAACTAGCTATAAATAAGAATTAGCCCTTTTAACAGGGCACAAGCTTACTCAATCAAATAAATGATAGCAAGATACATTATCTTGTGCTTGTCAAATTTTATGGCTGAACTAATTATACTAAGAACCAATCTTGCGAAAGGGATTCATAGTACCTGATATTAGATTAGGGTTGTTTCAATGCATTTTACTTCAACAAGAATTCCAATAAACTTTTCCCCAACTATAATCTATTTTCAGTCATCCATGGTATCATTCTAAAAATTGTTCAGCCTCAAAATCACTTTTTATAATATAAATGATAAGAAGTATATCAAAAAATTAAAGATAAGAACTAAGTAGCTGCAGTTAAAAAGGAACCTGATCACCAGATAATTGCATAACAGAATTTCTTTGGAGAGTTCCCTCAGATATTATCCGCTCAGCAAAATAAACAATTAGCTGAAACAAAGACAGAATATAAATTCTGAATCATTATCAAGCTCAACGAATAAGGACTCTCAATTAATAGGATTTAGACCCTTGCAAGACATAACTTGGCAATTCCTCGAATATAGTATAATTCAACAAAGAAAGAAAGAAGCTCATAAAAATCAAAAGAAATATAAGAAGAGAAGTCAGCATACATGCCTTGTCACCCAGTGGTTCTAATCCTAAGCTCTTTTCTGTCATTTGTTTCGACGGAAAAACTTCTGTATTGTTGTTGCTGTCTGCAAAGGCCTACAACCGAAGTTATCAATTGACCAACAAATAGCATACACCAAATTTAGGTCAGACAAACACTCATTACAATATTACAAGAAGGAACCGAATTTGGATTTATGAAATGGTTTAGCATACGAATTATGAACTTATAAGAAGGAAAACTTGAAATTTAAGGTTGAGAGCATTTTAACTTGTCTTTTTGATAGCAAAAAGCAGAAGTACTTCAACAAGAAGCAGAAGTATTTCTACAAGAAGGGGTTACCTGGCCTGCCCATCCACAATTAGCTCGAAAACACCTCCACATTGAAAAATCCCTACAACAAGTGAAATCCAACCCAGTCGACCACCACTCACAAAAGATTCTACACAAGAAAATCAAATTAATTTTTTTTTTTTTTTTTTTAAAGGCAGCTTTCTGCTTACCCATCTTGGATTATATGAAGAGACAAACTTCTCTCCATTGACTGACCTCCTTTACACTAAAGCCACAGAAGCACTGAACATTCAAACCAAAATTAAAACAAGAACAACAACATATAAAGATAACAACGAATACAAAAAGTACACACCTGTGGACAAAACAAGCGATTATACAGTCCAGGAATACAAGAATCGTTGCAAATTATCCCAAAAAGCTCCAATTTCTGCTTAACTTTCTCAACTTTCAAATTACTATCAATGCCACTCACTTTATCTGTGAGCTCCACCTTATTATCTTATAAAACAAGAAGAACCCATCAAATTTATGAAGTAATGAGAACAAACAATGCATAATTTTGGGGAAAAGGAACTATCGGACGTGGGCTTGGCAAGACCAAACAGGGTTTAATCTTCTTCTGAGTAATGTTGGGAATGAAAAGTAACACCTGGGAATTATACCAAAGGGCATATTTATTTTGTTCAACTGAGTTTGAAGCTTCAACCTTTAACTCTTCTTTATCATATGAAAATCAGGAAGCTGTTCATGAGATATGAATTGGTATGATAATTTTGTGTTGTTATTGTCTCTGTCGTTTGTTTGTTAGCTAAAATTGGCCGCTCTGCAACCACATGCTATGGCGGAGCTATGGCGGCTAAAAAATAAAGGGTAAATAACGTTTAAGCCACCGTAAATTATCCTCAAGCGCCCTTATGTTCAAAATTTTTTATTTTGATCCCTTTAGAATTAGATATAGTTGATGGAGAAAGAGGAGAGGACAAAATGGACATTTCAAAACGAAATAGAAATTTATTAAATTAATTAAAAAAGAAAATTTTCTGAATTGAAAAAAAAAATTTTAGAAACTTCTAAATTAAAACCAATTATATAATTCAAAACTTAAAAAAAAAAAAAAAAAAATAAATACTAAAAAAATAGAAACAAAACTCCTAACCTTTCACAACAATTTTAAAGTTTTTATTTTTTAAATTTACAGAAATTAAAAATATATATTTAAAGTTGTTAAATTCTCCTGATTATAGAGATTGTAAAAAAAATTAATAATAATCATGTATTCTGATAGTTCTCCTGGTTCCCCTGTTTAATTATGCAGGGAAGTCCTTTGCCTCTTACTATATTTGTCTATGCTAATCATTAATTACAGGTGATAATTAATAAATTAATGATTCTATGAATGGAATTAAAGATTGATGAATTCAGAAACAACAAAAGCTTTACCTGAATGAAAAGTAATTAAAATTTCAGTCTTTTGGGTTGTGGTTCCTCTTCCATGTTTGAGCTGAAATCTCCTTTATGTTGTTTCACTTGTTCTTCAGAATAAAGCCCACACTTCACCACATTGTAATATTTTCCACTGAAATCAAAAGTAAGATACCGGGTTTTTTGGCCCAAGAAACACCGGGTTTTTTTGCCCCGGAAACTAAGCGGATCATTCCACACTATTACATGATCTGACATAAGTCTGTTGTCTTTAGGACGTATCATCCCCAGCCTCCAACCTTCTTCATGGAGTGTCATACCATTTTCATCTATGTCAATCACCTTACAACAAAACTCCAAATTTTGGGGAGCTTTGTTATGGTCTTGAGATGTTACAACAAGACACATTGTCAAATTAGATAAGAGTTTCCAATGAGGTAGTGGTAGCCCCTCGAGAGTTATAGAAGATCCCACATTTTGGAAGCTGAACCACTCTGGAATTTCATTTCCAGGAAAGAGCAAAAGATATCTCGAATAGAACATCCCCCATTGTTTCTATACAAAAAGAATATTTAACAGCATTTGTTAAAATATCAAATAAAAAACATCGATCATTTAAGGAAATCTAGAGAATGGAAGTCATACCTGTCCGTTCTGATCCAGTTTTAAACAGTTACCAAAGTTGGCCTGCGCCACCCACGAGGATAAATCAAAATCATATGACTCCAATGATATACAATTGTATGCTTTAACAATCATAGCACTTAATGGTAAGCATTTAAGCCTCTCACAATAACTTATGTCTAGACAGTCCAATTTAAGTTGTTTGAAGCTTGATGGTATCCATTCAAAATTGTTTCTGCTTAGATTTAACTCTCTTAAAGAGTAAAACTTACCAAGAGTGTCGGATAACCTCATGATTCGACAATTAGATAAATCTAAGTCATCTAGAAAGCTCAAATCTGATAAAAAAGGCCATACTGAATTCACCTTTGGATCTTGAATCCTATATCCGCTCAAGGACAATTTAGAAAGTCCCTTCAATTTTCCTAACTGCTGGGGCAAATTATGGAGTTTTGAGCAACCTTTGAGATTAAGTGCCCTCAGAGTCTTCAACTCACAAATGTTGCTTGGGAGACTTTCAAGCCTTGAACAGTCTTCAAGATCCAAGCATTCTAGTCTTGATGGAAATTCAATCAAGGACAACTCTATTATAGATGTTCCATCAAAATATACTTTTTCCATGCTACATGTGATCTTTGGAGCCTTCTTGAGAGTTGAGCAACCAGAGAGAATGAGAAATTTTGATTGAATGTTGGCAGGAAGACTGTTAAGGTTTTTGCAACCTTTAAGATTCAAGATATCCAGCTTATTTAGATATTGAATTGATGAATGAACCTCAATCAAACTTGTACAACCTTGTAGAATCAAACTCTCAAGATTTGGGGCTAATGAGAGATCTGGAATTCTAATTAGGTGCTTTGAGTGGATGAGGTTGATATGCTTCAACTTTTCTAAAGGCTGCAAACAATAAATTAAGGAGATGAGGAAGTGACATAAATTATATGATCAGCCTTATGATTTTCTACACAAACAAAATATGAAGATAAATATTTATACCTGGAGACCATTCCAGAGTTGTTTGATTTTGCTCCACGGCATGATAAGTGCAAAAAGATTTTCCACCTCAAAATTTGATGGCAATGAATCCAAAGGATATCCAAACCAGCGAAAGAACCTTATGTTACATGGACTGAATTCTAGGCCCTGCAAAGCATGCACCTTATTCACATTCTCTTCATCCACTGTGCAATATTCACAAGACCATTCATCCACTGTGCAACACACGCAATAAAAATGCCTCCTCCCGAAACCATGTCGATTTAGCTTGTCCGGGCAATAAAAGTCCAAGAATCTGAGGTTTTGCATCTTCAAGAAAGCATTGCACTTCAAGTTTATCTCTTTTATTTTAGAAATATCCAAGGAGATGCATTCAATTGCTTCACTTCCCTAACAATTAGATGACAGTAAATTAGTATCTTAAATAAATGTCAAACCCTACTATTATAACACGTAGTTTTAAAATTAAATTCTAATTTTTTTTCTTATATTTCTTTTTTGTAAAATTCAAATGTAGACATGCCCCAAATCTAATTTAACCCTTCGCTGTAGGAACTAATAAATTAGCAAGTATAGAATGTGTACGTACATTATCCATGACAATTAAAAATTAATAATAATAAATGAATGATGTTATCCAATTTATAATAATATAAAAAAATTAATCAGTCAGTCTCTCACCGTGTTTCTTCTTAACACATCATAGATATCATCATGACACCATAATCTGCTGCGTTTATCTTTAGGTTCTTGCTTGACAATTTTCCCTCCCATTTTTTGTAACAAATCATGCATTTGTATACAATCGGAATAATCTCTAGTTATAAAAGACTTGTCAGAATAATCTATAGTTATAAGAGACTTGTCAATGAGATTCTGTACTCCCATTTTGGAATCAAAAGAATAACCATCAAGGATTTCCATTGCAATATTTCTTCCAAATCCCTTAACAAAGCATACTATATCTAGAAATATATCTTTCTCTTGATCATCAAGCCCATAATAACTTATTTTCAGCACATCTTGGATCTCTGTATTTGGATTTGAATTTTTTTCTAGGTTAATCAATGCACTTTCCCATTCTGATTTTTTCTTCTCAAATAGTGAAGAACCCAAAACTTCAAGAGCTAATGGAACACCTTTAGCAAATTTTATTATCCTTATTGATAGATCCATGTAATCTGTAGGGGGATGATCCAGTTTAAATGCATGACGACTAAAAAGTATAAGATCTTCATTAAATGGTAATCCTTCAACCTCATATATGTTACCATGACTTACTCCACAATTTTTAAGCACTTGTTTATCTCTTGATGTAATAATGAATCGACTTCCAGGACCAAAACATTCAAGATCTCCAAGTAACTTTTTTATTTGCTTTGAACTTGTCACATCATCAAAAACAATGAGAACTTTGTTATTGTGAAACCTGCTTTTGGTGAAGGTGGACTCTAAAACAGCCCATCGATCTTCTAATATTGCAGAGAGAAGATCTTCACCCAAACAAATTAATCCAAATTTTTCCGACTTTTCCCTGACATTTTGAAAGTGGACACTCTCAAATTGACTTGAGATTTTGGTGAATAATGCACTAGCAAGAGTTGTCTTGCCTATACCACCCATTCCCCAAATCCCAACACTCCTGCAAACATCTTTTAACTCAAGACATAATAGCGATTCAAGTTTCTCTATTTTTGATTCTATCCCAACGAGGTCCTTGTTTTTACTCGGGGACATTTTATTCAATTCTTTCAATATTTTTTTGACAATTTCCCTTATTAACACAGCTTCAGGCCTAACAAAATATAAAACACTTTAGTAAGTTTAATTAAATCAAAATAGAAACAACAATGCTTTTTAATTACAATATCTATGCAAACAAAGCGTCTGAATTAAGAGAAAACAACATAATGGATACATTCCATAACAGTTACCTAACGTTAATCTAATAATATTCCATTGAAAGAACCATAACAAAAAGTAAAATTCATAGTTTTGTATTTTTGTTTGGCTCATAAGAATGTCCGGTTCAACTCAATTACCACATACTCAATACTAGTTTAGCACAACATTTATCCGTAATTAAATTTATTAAAATAAAATATAAACCGATTTCATTTTATTATTTTTTTAAAACATTTTGAGTCCCCTATTAATTGTATCCTTCCATATATATATATATATTAAATAATCTACCATATCTTAAAATTCATGTACTTTAATTTTTTGAAATATTATAGAATTTATTTTTTTACATTTAAATATTTTACAAGATTTTTTCATTAATGGTCCATATTAAATATCTAAATACTAGCGATATTTTTTGACAGTTTTATATATAATAAATAAATTTCTTTTCACCAAATAAAGAAGAGAAGTCTCCATCCATTGAACAAACTTAAATATTTTACAAAAAGTAATTGTAATTGGGAAATTCAATCAACATACAATTACCTAATGTTACTTGAATCAAATCCGGACAGATTAGCTGCTCCATTCAAAGCATTCCTCCATCTCATCACCTTCTCTGAGTTCTGCTTTTCTTCATGGTTCACAAATGCTTCTCCAAATGTTCCAGTTTGATTCCTTACATCTGATGGATCCACGTGATAGAAAACTGGCACTACCATCAGATCTCTCGTTTTCTTGCATTCAATGATCTTTGCAAGTTCTTCAAGGCACCATCTAGATGTGGCATAACCTTTCGAGAAGACAATAACTGCGATCATTGATTCTTCGATCGCATTCAAAAGTGCTTCTGAAATTTCATCTCCTTTATCAAGCTTATCATCGTCTATGAAAGTGTTGATATTCTTTGAACACAGAGCTGCATAGAGATGGCTTGTAAAGTTGTCACGTGTATCCTCACCTCTAAAGCTAAGAAAAACATGATATTTTTTAGAAACTCTGGAAGAAGAAGAAGATGATGATGAAGCCATTATTACACTTCACACTTGATGAAAGACTACTTAGAGAAGAGATACTTTTGAACTCTGCGTATGTAAGTAATGCACAGAATTTTAAAATTATATAACCAAGACAGTGATATGCTTACGTAATTCAATGAACCTTCCACGAAGTTTTGTGCAAATTTTGAGTAATTTCTCCAAGGAGAAGGAATATGCCAAATTTCCTTGAAATTTCTTTGTGTACGAAAAGCTGATTCACACTTTAATTTTTTGACTTTTTGACTGAAAAGAAGGAGCCGTGTCTCCTACTCTGTTATTAACATACGCTTGGGAGAACGACTTATACATACCCAAGATTTATCGTAACGACAAGTTGGTACTCAAAAGGTTTTGAAATGACAAATAGGTATTTTCTGTCATGTTCTGTTAGTGATTTCTGTTTATTAATAGTGAAAAGACCAAAATGCCCTTAAAAGTTTAAATTTTAGTTTTTTATAAATTTAAAAATTTTAAAAAACCCCCTAAGTTTACAAATTTCACTAAATACCCCAATATATAAAAGTTTTATAAAATAACAAAAACACCCCCCACCGGCAAGTGCCAGATTCCGGCCACCACCGCCGGAATCTGGCCGGAAAGTTGCGTTACGACACAGACCCGTCAGATCTGTGTCGTAACGCGTCGATCTGGCCTTTTCCGGCCAGATCNAAGGAAATTGAAGGTAGTAAATAACCTGACTTCAGGATAATATTTGTCCATCTCCAAAATCTCATTGCCAGAATGAGTGAGGCTAGAAGTCTGACTCTCACCATCCAATCTACCACGTGACAGGGCGCAAATTGCTTCAGAAAGACACTTATTAATTGTATCCAGTGCCATTGAAAACGCCCCAACTCTCTTCTGAATTTCTATTGACTGAATTTTGGTAATAAAATGAACGGTCAGAAACAAAAGCAACACCAAAATGTCAACCAAAAAACTAAATTTAGAGGAAATAAATAGTTGGAGCAAACCCATAAACTAAGTAAAACATACATTTACCAGAAAGGTAAACAAGACACTTGATACAATTGAAAAAGGGCCAACGAAGATATAAAACAATGAGAGAGTACAAAATGACTTGCCAGTAATTGGTTGATACTCATCCTTCATTATGCTTATTTAATATTTCAGATGCAATCCAAAAATAAGACATCAAAATGCAAGGGCAGAAAAATTACTTTGTCATACAGCCCAGCTTCCTGACACTGGCGAGCAGCTTCAAGTAGATACTGCTGTCTTCCTTTGAAATCAGTTAAAAATCGTTTCAATTCACCTTCCTCTCCAGCACCTCTTGAACCAAGTAAAAGATAGATTCCACCATCTCGTAATAATGGCTCAGTAAGAAGTTGCTTTAGCATTAAGCTTTTCTGCCTTTGCTGATCGGCATTAGCTCTCCCAGTCCATGACAACTGTCCCCCGCCAACTGCAGCAGCAGCCTGTGCATAATACTCTAAAGCAATCTGGAGATTACCAAGACGCAAATATGCAGACCCATACTGCCTAATCATGCTGGATGCCTCTGCATAAGCATCCATTAACCCTGGTTTTTTTACAGCATCGGCACCTTCATAAAGGACCCCATGGTCTGCCAGAACAATTGACATGTGGACAGCATCAATGTCACAACAAAAATAAAAGCAAACTACGCTAGCAGCAAATTTTACATAATCCAGAGCAAACATTTATATTTCACTCATAGTGTACAAAGAGTTAAAGACTAGAGGTCACAATTTCAAAAGATTCCAGATATATAACACAAAATTATGCTTCTAAGATTAATATGTATTAATTTATGTAATTATTTAATTAATTTCTTAGCGCCTACTCCAAGATTAAGTATTTCCTTATTTTATGGGTTTAGTTTTGTAATTATCTTATTGGTAGTTAAATATAAATGAAATAAAATCTTAAATAAATTCCAAATATAATATAATATATATTTGGACAGATAATGTTAACAGAGTAGTGTCCTAAAAATTCATATATAAAAATTTTTAATCAATGGAAATGATTCCGTGTCGAAATCCTAGTTAGTAAATACAGGTATGGTAAAAAAAAGTATAGGAATTCTACGATATGATACAGCAAATGGTGAAAAATACATTTGTAAAAATTTGGTTATAAAATTCAGATACGGAAAAAATACGGTATTAGTGTATATTAGGGGTGTTCAAAAGAATCGGTTGGAACTGGAACCGACAGGTACCCTGGGTTTGGTTTCGGTTCCTACCCAGAACCAATTGTCAATGGGTAGGTTCCGATTCCAAATTTTTGGAACCGTTACTGTGCTGTTCCGGTTCCTATAGTTAGGAACCGGAACCAGGAACCAAGAACCGAGACTAGTATAAAATAAAATTAAAGATTAGGGGGGTTAATAGAAACTTTTTGTAGAAAAATTAATATGAATACATTTATATTTATATTTCATAACATTTAAAGTAAGTTGGTTTGACTTTTGAGAATCTACATTTACAAAGTAATGGAGTTTGTAATTTGTAATTTTATTTTTGTTAACAAGTGTCAGGTGGGGGGGTATTTGTAAGTTTTTAAGGGGTTTTTTACCGTTTTTTAAAAATTTTGGGGGGCCAGTAATTTTACAGGGTACCCAGAACCAGAACCGGAACCGTTGTTACAGGTTCTAGTTCTGGGTACTTAGGAACCGGAACCGTCGGTTTCGGTTCCTTCAAACAATACAAGGTACCCGGAACCGAACACCCCTAGTATATACGGGTTTAATACGGCACATTATCAATAATATGTTTTGAAAAATACGGTAATATCAATCCTAATTTTAACAATTTTTATAGACCACATGGTTAAAAGCAATATAGAATTTCATTATTTTCATTGTTTCTTGTTACATATTATTGGGTAATGGGTATACCATATACATAGCCTAACTATTTCTAAAAAGGTAACACTTAAGTTTTATAAATTAAAAGTTTAAAACTTGTATAAACAAAAACTGTTATAACCATACAATACAAAACAACAAAACTAAATAGAATATTATGTTAAAACTTGTATAGAAATGTGTATCGTGACCGTGAGGCTTGAAGAGTTGAAGTCTTGGACTTGAAGCTTGGGCCTTCGAGAAGAGAGTTAAAAAGAGAAGAGATCAAGAGATCAAGACTCAAGAGATGAAGAAAAGAAAGTTAAAGAGGTGAAGAACTGTTGAAGATTTGAAGAATTGTGGAAGAAAACTAAGGAAAACCAAAAGAGAAGGAGAAAAGAAAATCTTTTTTAGTCATACCCAACCCAAAACGACGTCGTTTTGGATTTTCATTTAATTTTTTTTTTACCTATGGTAATTCGGCAATAATACGCATGCTAATTCGCATATTATACAACAACCTTGATAAAATATGTAAATTTGAGTTTTATACGCGAATTTACTAACTAGAGCCTAAATTACTTTCTTTTACAAATTTTGCATTCTGTTTTCATTTTCTTTGCCTAATAAATCGTGAAAAATTTGCTCAGCTACCGTTTTTTGAAATTTTAGATGAGAGAACAGATAAAAAGCTTGTTAGAAGAGAAAAACATGAGCCCCACATTTTATATGAAAATTTATAATTTTGATTAAAAAAATATTTTATTCTCTTCCTTCTTTTGCATTTTCTATTTTTTTTTTTAAAAACAATTTTTTTTCTCAAATGAAAATATTTTTTTGTACAAAATTGCAAGGGGAACAAAAAATTAATATAATTAAGATAAATGTTTTGAGACAAATAAAATAAACCATATTTTCAAGGGGTTTTATCAATTGTGTAGGTGGTCAATTTCATATATTTTTCTTTTCAATCAAATATATCAAACTCTTTTTTTTTCAATCATTTTCAATATTTTTAAAATACAAGAAATAGATACAAAAATTTCATAAAAGAACACATTCCTAGCGTTCTACCAACTTTTGTCTTTTATTATTATTATTATTATTCTTTTTATGGAAGGCAATATGTGGTTTGAACTTATAACATGAAATGTTAATAAATATTTACTTAATTATCCTTCACTTTTTATTTTGACCCCAGAAGCTAAAGGGCAAAGAGAATTCTTTAATTACTATAGACCATAGAGGGATTTTTGTTATTTGGTTATACTTCGCGGAATTATTGTTATTAAACATTTGTCTAAGATATTTACCTCCGACGATACTAATCCAATGAATCCTCAGTGCTCTATTTTGCAGTAGAAAACGTGATTCAATATGCATGATTTCAAGTTTTTGATGAAGAATTAGTGTTGCAAAACACCATGAAACATTCCAAGGAAAAAAGTCATGAAATCTATTAGTAGTAACTTGCTGCATATCTTTACCATGAATTTGGACTGAAAAACCATGAACCATAAACGCATTATCAATAAACTTATGCTAATTTCTGATAATAATGGGCCTAAACCTTGAGTCGAGGGCCTAGATGGTTGAGTAAAACTTATCTTGAAAAACCGGCTTGCCAAAGGAGGATACCCAACTCCTTATAAACCACTTAATCCCTCCATTCCTTTCCAATGTGATCTAACAATTTCAAATATCATTTTAGGTTTTGCAGTCTTTTTGAAATGAATTGGGCACAGCCAACCCTTAAGCTTTGCAAGATATTTCAACAATGAAATGGGCACAGCCAACCATTCCATTGCCAAGATACTATGTTAAAAGGAGAAATGAAAGAAACGATGTTAAAAGGAGAAATGAAAGAAACGAAACCCTGTAATTCTTTGAATGTGTTTCATATGAGCTTTATGTACACCGTTTTTGTTTGGTCTGGAACTTGTAGCTGATACAACTCTACATTTTCAATTACTTCCTTCAGAGCACCTCGACCCGGAAACGTTAGAACCTATGGCCACAGACCAAACACCGTAGTAAGAACGTCTACAGATCATCCCTTAAAAATGAAACTCTTACAGATTTTGACAGAAAATAAAAGAAAAACGTTACTCTTAAATTTTTTTCCAACTATTTTAATCCCAGTCCTCTTATTCCAAACCCTCGAAACAATGAGGACATTACAATTCATGGATGAATAAATAATATATGAGAGAAAGCAATGTCATTTTTTAACTATCATCAGTTCTATCATATCAGTTGGAGAAAGTGCAGAACAAAAGCCATACCGCAAAGGTGTAGAATAGTGGACATAACCAAATACAGTAAAACTACATTATTGCTTAATTCCAAAGGAAATCAGGAAAGGAAAGGAAGAAAAGAGAATCAAAAACCTCATTTGCAACATTGAAGCAACAGAACTCATCTTTCTTGGGCCATTGGACACGCCAGCATCTAAAAACTGACAGACTAAATAAAGAGATAATTGTAAGTATTTGGATACTACTTTTGGGGGAATATATAAACAGAATTCAGACTCTATACCTCAAACATGATGATTACAGCGGAACAGGTACATATTGTAGTAAAATTTCTGTTGATAACTGTATTACAAAAGATATTGCTCCATTAAGGTTTCACGGTGTCAAGATTTTGCACCATCAATGATAATTCACTGCTATCTTTACAATCTAGATACCACCAATTAAAGCAAAAGCTATAAACTTTGGGCTCCTGACAAGCAGGCTTCATCAAATTTGGTCTTAATCACGATTAGAGTCACAAGTTTCTGAAGCACATGAAAGGAATTAATTTATAATTGAACCTATGCTTCCAAGATGGCATGCTAGCTCTCCAGCCAAGGCTTGGCCGGGTATATCACCATCAGTTACTAGGATAATGCAAGAAACCTCAAGATTCATTTTGCTTTAAGAAATAAGAATCGCAATGAAGAGACGAAAACCAATAACATATCAGGTCAAGTATGCAATGTAATAAGTTACCTTATAAAGTGCTCTTTGCAGTTCCATATATACCATATCCAGTATCCTATGTTCCCAAACATGCACAAAGATATTGTAAGCTAATATTAAAAAGTCATTGTCGAAAGCCAAGTTTGATATGAAAATTTAAAAATAATGCATAAGAATCCAAAACAGGCAACACTAAATAAACAGTTTCTCTTTCATTATGAAAATGCAATCAAACCTTAGATGGGATGGAAGAACTATTTAACCCACCACTTACATTATGCAAATTTATTGGCAATGAACACATACTATAAAATATACATTAATTCATAGCGAAGTAGAATAACTTAAATGGGCTACATATAAATGGAATTAATTGCCTTTTACTTTAAATATTGAAGTCTTTTTTTCCGTAAAATATTTTTCATGTAACCATATTCTTGAGCTATGTATGCTAATAAATCCCACTATTTGCCATTAAATTTTTTTTTGAGTTGAATACATTTATGTAAATCATCATCACGGGCTCAAAAATTTCCAGTCTCAAACCAAACTTTTTCCTGTAGCGGTAGTTCTTTGGCAGAAACCTTTTGTGGTGCTCCACAAGAAACGGTTACACAATTTAGGAAACCAATTGCCTCGATTGCAAGCTTGTCCATTTCAGCTTCAACCTATGATCAGCAACAATAAATAAAATTCACTAGAGAAAGAAATTTGAATTACTGGTAAAAGAAGCCAAAATATGATGTAATGATATTTACAATGATAATTTCAGCAGCTTCCTTTATTTCATCAAGTCCAAATGACCATTTCTCTGTGCCCCTCTTCTCCTGAAATCAAAGGAGAACTATCGCAAGCCTGATGCTTGGTACTTGAAACATTCCATTGCCTCGACATATGGAATTTTAACGAGTTATTTTTTTTATTGTAACATTTCTACTACAACATAAACTAAACCAAAGGCCTGGTACCCAGAGGGGCATGACCCTCCAAAATGTAAGTTTGAGTCAGTTTGAAACATTTGATCAACTTCAATCTAACTGAGGATCAATCTATATATCTAGGATTTGGGAGTCAGTTACCATGTAATCTTAATCACCACTCTGGAATTCCTTTTCTAAAAGCCAAAACACATTAATTAGAGCATTTTATGTGGTTTTGCAATATCCCACTTATATCTCTGTCATTCCATTGGTTTATCAAACTATATTTATCCATTCAACAATCCAAGGAAAGGATGAACACAAATACCTGCCAAAAAAATTTCTCCCTGCAGGTTCAGTACTTGCAACCAATGACCACCCCATTTTGTCTAAAAGGGAAAGCTATGACAGCCTGTTAACAGAACTTTTGGAAGTGGTTAGATAGCAAACTTCAAGATGAGGGCAAGATCCATCGTACATTTAAATATCTTTTTCTGAGATTATAGCGCCTGCCATGTGCATAATTTGAGAATTAAAATTGTTAGGATACTCCTTAATTGACAAGTCAAATAAGCTACCAAGACTTGCGTCTATAAATATAAATTGCTAGATGTAACATATTACACTGACCAACTATAGGCAAAAACTCAACAGTTTAATCAGAATCATGGGACCGAAGAAAAAATCTTTGCATTACATCAACAACTGCCAACATCCACAAGCGAATAGGAATAGAGAGGCAACCGAATGCAGTGAGGAGCAAGGTAAATTAACTCTTACAAACCTACTAGATCAAATCCATATTTATCATAAAGTGATATATATACAGTAGCAGCTATAGATTTGGAAAAATTGATCCCAAATGTGAATCCATTTTCATTTCAGAATGATACTTTTGAAGGAGTTTAAAAAGCTACAGCAACAAGTATCTATCTTGCCTACTAGTGGCAATCATTTTCTACACCTTGGCTGCTGATAATAGTATGCATCAATTTCATCAAAGTAATCTCTAAAGTTGTATAATCCACTTATAGGGTACAATTTGGCATTCTCAATTACTTCCTTCAGTCCTTGTGGTCCGAGATACATAAGTACCTGTGAGCATCATATAAAAAATTGTTATTTGTTGAGGTAATGATCTCAAACAAAATGTTGTAGCAAAACAACTCCAGATTACCAACTAATATAACAATGTCTACAATGAAACACAACCTTATGCATTGGCAACAACATGCACGCCTTTATCACTAATCCACTTTATCTAGAATCATTTACATTTACAATCAATACCTGGGAAAAAAATGCAGAAATTATGCAAACAGAAAGTAGCTTCCCTGCTTGGTAGACACATAAGCTACAAGCAAGACGGACAAACATATCTAAATTTTTGTATTTTTTTTATAGAAGAATAATACATTAGTTTTTTGACATATATGTATCTCACTTTTATATATAAAGACATTGATATCTGACCTCATTTGCGTCTTTAAAATGATTAACCTCATAGCTCTTTGGCCACTTGACTCGCCAGCATCTGCCATAGATATAAATAACTGATTAGAAGATTGCCTAAAGAGAGATTAATGGTACACAAAATCATCAGTGCATCTTGACTAGATATAGACCTTTCTTTTCCAAGGCGGCGTGCAAGTTCTTCAGCTAAGGCTTGACCAGGTAGATCCCCATCAGTGGCTAGTATAATGCGTGATGCCTGTCAATACCAACATCTTTAAAACCAATGCCTTTATATGTTTATATTAGCCACAACTGAAAGTAATAAGCCTATCATACGAACCTTTTTAAGGTACTGTTTGCAGTTCCACAGATACTGATACTTAGTGTCCTAGCTTTACAAAATACACAGAAGGTGCATTAGATCCAGAATTTTTAGCAAGTGCACAGAAAACACATGTTCTCAAATGATGAGAGAGAATCTCTATTGGTGCTCCAATTTTTTGCCTTCAGAAATATAGTATATATGACCTTCTCAATCACAAAAGATCAAATGCAGCAAAGTGAAGCTTAAATAAAGCAACCACCACTTAAGGGGAAAAGGTTACAGTCAGACCATGTATTAGATAAACCTATTATCTACAAACAAGGACTTGAGTATAGCATCTGGACATAACACTGGTGCCAAACATGCAACTCCGAAAAATTAGAGACATGCAAACAGTTGTACATGCTCACATTTGTGCATTCATGTTATCAAATCTAAATACTGATTTATGATTATATACTTGTTTGCTTGTACAAAACAACAAAGGTTAAGTAAATCATCAAGCTTGAAATGTTTAGGTTTCATAAAAAAAATAAATAAATAAATAAATAAATTGTGAACCCTCAAAATGTTACTATTTACTTAAAAAATGGTGATGCATTTTGCCACAACTATCCATACATATGTTGGACAGGGGTAGGCACAAGCAATGAGTTTCAAGTGTAACACACCAAATTTTCATCAGGGAAGTGTCCTCCAAATCATACCATCGAAAAATGTTGCAAATAGCAAGTTTTAGCTATAAAAGATAAAAATGAATGGTTCATTTACAAACTTAGTAAATGAAAGTTTAAATTACTTCAATTATAGAAATGTAACTCACATGGGACTAAAGGGATACTTTTATTTGACATTAGACCTAAATTGGTGTTGATGACAGGACATGCTAATAATTGGACCTTAAAAATTATTCATATAATCCCCTAGGCACATATGCATAAACATGGAAATTTTTGAGGTAGTGTTCAAAAAGAGATTCTCTTCGATAAGGTAGTTTCTTATTATTGCATAGTTGAAACTTGAGATTCGAGATCCTAGTTGACATTTCTTGAGTTGTTACATTTTATATGATCTTGTCAAGAGAAGTAAGCAAGCCATGAAATCAATTACTTATGAGATAATGAAAGTGACATGACTCAACATTTTCAAGTCAGCCAAACCTTGTCTTCAGGTGGCAAATCTTTTGTGGAAACTTGAGCAGGTGCTCCATTAGGAACACTGACAATTACAAAAGCCAGCTTCCTCCATTGAAAGCTTGTCCATTTCACCTTCAACCTATAATCAAAAGTTCAACATTTGTAAGTACGGAGGTCAGATTAACAGTTAGCAGAAACTCCTAGAAAAAGAGAGGAAGACATACAATGATGATATCACTTTCTCCCTCTATATCATCCAAACCATAAAATACCTTTTCAGTATCCTTTTCCTGAAATAGAAGATCATTTCAAAATTGATCTAAATAATGGTTAGTATAGTTCATACGCTATAAGCATTCAGAGCATAAGAAGTAATATGAGAATCAGAAAGAGGTACTATCCAATGAATAAGTGAAAATCACTCCATCTCCATGCAGTCAAATTAAACTCAATGTTATGAGGGCTGCACACTCACTGAACAACAGAATATACCTCCACTCAGTTTTATGGACATGAAAATCTCACTGACCAGGTTTATTAATAACCAATTTATGGTTTACATATATATTTGGCACCAGTCAAAGGTAAATTTTACAATAACGTGGCTTCACAGCAAATGAGATCTCCAGGAGGAATATATAGACTAAATACAAAAGCACGTAAAACAAACAAACCTGGGGCTGAGGAGAAGTCATTGGCTTTGGTTTGGGTTTGAGAGTCAAAGGATGATGATTATTACTACTATTATCAATAGATTTTACAACCAAAGCAGGAAGAAGGTGTAAAGAGGATTGTAAGAGGCGTGGATTAGAAGGAAAGAGAAGTATAAGAAGGGGTGCTCTCAAGGTTCTGCGAGAGCCCATGAAGAATGAGAGTCTGTGTTGAAGAAGAAAAAGCATTCTTAGTGTTTGAAACAAATGTGTGAACTAATTGAGGGGTTTGTTTGGTGGGTTTTCAAAATGGTTTAGAACTTTAGACATGGCTCAGTCTGGCATGGAAGCTCAACTGAAACGCTGAAGACAAAGAAAGGAGAGACGGTTTGTTGTTTTGTGAATTTTTGGTGTCGTTTGTTTTCTGATATTTCAAAAGATATTGAAGGAAAACACACCCTTTTTCAAGAAGAAAATGCATGGTAAGTGTTTGGAAAACTGTGTGAATGAATGAAAGGGTTTAGGCAACAGCCATGGCTCAGCCTCACATTGAAGCTAAGTGAAGGCAGAAGACAAAGAAGGGAACGGTGTGTTCGTTTCAAGAACAGTAGTGCCATGTAAATTTTTAAAAAAATTTCAAATGACATTTGAACTTGAATTCAAAAATGAAAAAGAAAAATTATTATCCAATTTGGTGTACCTGTAAATTTTATTGATAAATTAATCAAAATTTTATTTTGTCAAAATAAAAAATAGAATAAAAACTATGAAAATTTATCATCTCCACAATCAATAAACCTTTCCAAATAGCATTTGTTCATCTTAAACATATCAATTTTTTATTTTCATTTGAAATCTTGTGTTAAAAATTTTGATTTTAAAGAAAAGCTTTTGTTTTAAGATTAAAAAAAAAAAAATATATATATATATATATAAAATAAAAGAAAGAGAACAAATTCGGGGCAAAGAAAAAGGAAAACGTAAGCAAGCACATTTTGTGTGATTTTCTAAAGATAAAACATAAAATTTGTAAACGAAAGGGGCCTTATAAAATTTGTGCTTTTTATTTTCTTTTTTCTTTAGAGAATACATAATATGATTAAAAAATGTTAAAAATGAAAAATATTCGATATGTATGTGTGAAAACAGTATTTAAAAATACTGTTAGTAAAAATATATTCAGCATGTTTATAAGAAAATCCAAAAAAATACAAAAAATACAAAATATTACCTAATTACCTCAATTTTCTTAGGTATTTTAAGATTATTTGGCAATGTAAATTTTGTTACAATTTTACCTCTTATTTATAAAAATTTTGGACAGTAATACCCTTAATTTGAAATTAATTTACAAGAACCTATCATTACAATTTTACCTCTAATTAATTAAGTTTTTAGGCAGTAATGTCCTTGTATTTAGAATAAATTGCAAGTCATTTAAAACAAATTGCAGGTCACCCAAGACCACCACTGTCCGCCAGCAACCATTTCCAGACACCAACCATCGACCATCGCTATTGCCATCAACGGCCACCACCAGACGACAAGACTCTAATGATGCGCAACTGGCTAGATCTTGTCAGTCGTGTGCCGATTTGGCCAGAAACGACCAAATCCACCATAGATTGGCTAGAAGCAGCTAGAGATCTGGTCGGCGTCAACGACTAGATTATGGTTGTAGATCTGGCCGGAAACAGCCATATCGATGCACAATCACCAAATCCAGTCGGTTGCATCGTTTCGATGACTGTCAGCCGTGGCTTAGGGTGGATGGGAGTGATTTTGTCAGAAATTAAACTTTTATGTAATTGGGAAGTTTTGGCAAAAGCTCAAATATAGGGGGTTCAAAAGAAATGATTCAAAAAATAATAATAAAAAAATATTTTATTAATATTTAAAAACGGGGGGCAATTTAGTAATCTATATAATATACTCACCAATTTATTCCTCCAGACCAAATATATCAATATAACATACTCACCAATTTATTTCAATCTAATTGGACTTGGCAAAACGAGTGGGTCGGGTGGGTATGGGCCAAAACATATTGATTTTATACAGGTCACATATTTTGGACCCGTACCCTACCATATGTGGGTACCGAGTCGACCCGCGGGTATCTGTTTTTTCTCACTCCAATTTTCAAATTTTGCAGTTACACCCCCACAATTTCTATTGTTTTCATTTTTTGCAGTTAGATACGCGTCATCAACTGACTCAGTTCCCAATTATGGAAAGGTTTGATTCCAATTTAACCTTCAAATTTTTGGAGGGTTGTGCTATACAGAAAGCTTGCAGATTTCTTAAATCAGGACCGTTGAATCACCTAAACAGAAGCATTACATGAATTACGAACTTGATCGAACGGTTGGGGATGCGCCAGGGAGTTGGATTGACCGTTGTTTTTTTATTTTCAAAAAAGGCTGACAACCTTCGTTTGTATATTAGTTAACAATAAAACTATGCTTACTCATCATCTTACTAACCATCTTACTATCCTTTGTAAATATAATGCATAGTATCCATACTATGCGTATAGTACCCGTATTATGCGTAAAGATGGTAAAATGGTTAGTAAGATAGTGAGTAAGCATAGCATTACTCGTTAATTTAATGTGTTTGTTGTACTTGATTTCATTATTTCGCCATAGCTGTTTTCTCCAAGGTGGTGACAGCACAAGAATTTTGACCTTGGATTACGTCTAGTTGCTCCAAAATCCAAATCACTTCTTCTTGGGAAGATGAAAGTAATATTTCTTCCTTTTGTTATTTTAAAAGTACTTTATGTTTCTATAAACAGATCCTACGAGATTTAATAAGAGATTTACAGATCAAGGTGGGGCGTGATATTGTCAAAATATATACTATTCAATGTACATAGAAATTGGAAGAAAACAAATTGTAATGCAAGGTTTCGTTGATGCAATGATGATCGCGTGATTAGCATATGCGATAGTTGAAGGTTGAGGGCCTACCGTCTGATTCAAAGAATATATTGAAACAGTAAGAAATGAGTGAGCGTCAGGTTGGTAAAGGAAATAATATACTTGGTAGCCAAATATTGATCGCTGAAGAATTGTAGGTTTTAGGTAGAGCATTGTTGCTAGTTGGCTTTGCGTTTTTTTGAAGTGGGATTTTTTTTTTTTTTTTTTTTTTTTTTTTTGTTTCAAAATATGAGTACTCTTAGGTATACCTAGACTTGGGCATTTGGGACCGGTCCCAAAAAAGGGGCTAAAAAAACGGGTCCAAGGATCGATCCTATGAGGCCTAGTCCCAAACCCGAACTAGGCCCATGGAGGAGGGACCAGTCCCTAGATCGGGCCCTCCTCCAAGGTCGATCCTAGGCCCGACCCAAATCCCTTTGTATTTTTTCAAAAAATGTCCTCTAAAAAATATCTAAAAAGCCCCTATAATTTTGAAATTGATAAAAATATTGAGGGTTAAATTGATATTTTACAAAATTTACTAATCCCAGGTGTGCAAAAAATTTTCTAGGCCCCTAAAAATTACATAAACCCCTCTATATAATTTTTTTAACCCCTTAAATATAAAAAAAGTTGGGGTGGAACAAAATTTTCCAGGCCTTTAGGACTGGTCCTATGGGCCCAGGATCGGTCCTAGGGACCAGTCTAGGCCATGAAATTTCTCATGGGTCCCAGGCCCATGAGTGAGTAGTCCTAAATGGGACCAGTCCTAATCGGGCCCAGACTCAGACCTGGTTAAGACCGGTCCTTGCCCAAGTCTAGGTATACCTGGCCCAACCGTTTTAAAAATGGATAGGGTCAGGTACAGGTCACATGAAAACGGGTCCTAAAATGCCTATCCATACCCGTTTTCAAAATAGGTGCCCGCAGGTATAGACCCATTTTGCCAGGTCTAAATCTAACCAAACACATTTTCCTAAACATTCCTAGTAATTTTCAAGGTGTGTTTGGTTTAGAGAATGTTATATTAATGGAAAGATAGATTACCAAGAAGATTATTAGGATGTTTAGGGAAATGTGTTTGGTTGGTTGAAATAAATTGATGGATATGTTATATAAATTACTAAAGTGTCCTCATTTTTATATATTAATATATTATTATTTTTTGAATAATTTTTTTAACCCCCTACATTTCAAATTTAGCTAAAACACTCCAGCAACAAAAAAGTTTAAGACTTAACAAAAACACCTCCACCCACCCCAAGCCACTTCCGATGCTGATAGTGGAGATCTAGCCGTGAAATGACGGCCGTTTCATGGTCAAATATCTAGCCTTTCACGGCCACATCTTTGGCCATGAAACGACCATAAATCTGGTCGTGAAAGGCCAAATATGGCTATTTTCGGCCATGGATTTGCCAGAAACAATCTTAGCGGCACACGGCCGGCCAAATCCGATCGGTTGTGTGCCATTCTATCGCTGGCGACTGGTGGTGGTGGCCGGATTGGGTAATTTTTTTAAATTTCAAGGGTATTTATGTCCTAAAAACTTTGTATATAAGGATAAAATTGTCAATTAGTATTTTTGTAAATTGTTTTTAAAACAAGGGCATTATTGTCTTAAATTTTTATTAATAAGGGATAAAATTGTAACAAAAATAAGATTACCAAGTAATCTTAAAATACTTAAGAAAATGAAGGTAATCAGATTACCTCCTATATTACCAATAGTAACTACTATTGGTTTTGAAAGATTATCATAATCTTATATTACTTGACAACCAAACGTGATAATTAAATAATATAAGATGACATCACCTCAGTAATCTCTTATTACCCCCAACCAAACACACTCTCAAGGTAATCTATCTTTCCATTAATATAACATTCCCATAATACAACATTCCATAAACCAAATGCACTCTTATATCATTAAGATATGTTAAACCAACGTATCTTTCATCAATTCTCATATGACAGGGTTTATTTTATTTTCTAAGACAGCTTACATTTAAATTCATCTCTTTTGTTCAAAAAATATTAAAATACTCTTTTTAGAGGTTTTTTTTCTTCATAATTTTATAAAAGAATATTTGATATTTCAAAGGCATTTTTGAATTATAAGAATTTTTTTTAAATAATTTTGTACCGTATGATATTTTTAAGAGGTTTTCTGTTTTCATAATTTTTAGGAAAAATTAATATTTTCTAAACAAAGTGAATGACTTTATTTCTAAGGGATGGTATAGGAGGAAATATAAACACTAAGAAAATGAATAAATAAAAGGGGTTATCTGTACTTTTATCCTTAAGGTTTGAAGTATATTACACTACTGTGAGATACAAACAGTTTAGTCCGGTCAGGTTAGATTTTTCAATAAAAAAGTTTATAACACCCTTCTTGTTTTATTCACATATTGTTAGGAATGAATCAAATATAAAAAAATAAAATGTTTGGATTTTTAAATTTTTTATATTGTTCACTAGAGTTTTAGTTTTAATATCTTTTGTATTTATAATTGTGATGAGTAATACTTAGATGATATTTTCATAAATGTGAAATTAAGCAAGTTTTATAATATACTAAAAGTGGTTCATATTATATTTCAATAATGTTATGTTTACACACGAATTTACTAACCATTTTACTCACCTTTGTTAAAATTACATATGGTATCCATACTATGAGTAATAGTATCCGTACTATGCGTTATATTTACAAATGTTAGTAAAATGGTTAGTAAGTTCGTGAGTAAACATAACATTATTGATTATATTTAGATAACAATCATTACTTTTGTGAAAAATTAACATTTCTTGGAAGTGTATCGTACACTTTTTTTTATTTTTTTTATATTTTATTAATTTCTATTAATATGTGAATAAAATAACAAGGGCATTATAGATATTTTATTAAAAAGTTTCATTTTACAGGAAGTAAATATACTCTAAACTTATGGACAAAAGTGTAAAATTAAAAGACTAAACTAACAGGGCCCTGGATTTTTGCAAGGTTTATAGTAATGTTCTGAAAAGCAGACCGGACTGACTATTGATCAGTGTCCTCTCCGGTCTGAATTTCCAATTTTACTGTTCACACAAATCCCTAATTTTACATTCGACGAACAAGGGGCTACCAAGTGCTAAGGTTAGAAAGCTTTTGTAGAGAGGAGGCCAGTGGTTCAAAGGGTGGTGTCGGATTTAATTTTGGTCTTCAAAATTTTGCCGGAAAAATCAACCCAATACGCGAGTCATGGTTGGTGAACAGGGGGCTACCAAGTGTCGAGGTTAGATCGATTTTGTAGATTGGAGGTTGGTGGTTCAGGTGGTAGTGTTGGATTGAATTTTTGATGTCGAAATTATCTGAATTTTTTTGGGAAAAATCAACCCAATCGTAGTGGTGTTCGTGAGTCATAGCCGGCAAACAAGGTGCTACCAAATTTCGGGGTTACTGGAGGGCGATGGTTCAGGTGGTGGTGTCGAAATGAATTTTGGCAGTCCAAATAAGCTGAAATTTGGTCAGAAAAGTCAAAACCCAAAAAAATCATAGGGGTGTATTTGCTAATTTTAAACTTATAGGGACTGAAAAAGTTTTTAAGGGTCAAAAAAAAAAAAGTTTAAATTAAAAAAAAAAATGAAAGAAAAGCAACCCCGTAATTAATGTGTTTCATATGAGCTTTATGTACACTGCATTGCCCGGTCTGGAACTTGTAGCTGACACAACTCCGCATTTTAAATTACTTCCTTTAGAGCATCTCGACCCAAAAACTTGGGAAATTAATACATTTGTATAAATCATCATCACAGGCTCCAAAATTTCCAAGTCTCGAACCAAACTTTTTCCTGTGGTGGTAATTCTCAGGCAGAAGCTTTTGTGGTGCTCCACAAGGAACACTTACACAATTTAGGAAGCCACCTTCCTCCATCGCAAGCTTATCCATTTCACCTTCAACCTATGCTCAGCATCAAATCATAAAAATCAGTAGAGAAAGAGATTAAATTATTGAGTAAAAGAAGCAGAAGAATGATTTGGTGGTATTTACAATGATGATTTCGGCAACTTCCTTTATATCATCAAGTCCAAATAACCATTTCTCTGTGCTCCTCTCCTAAAATGAAAGCAACAATCCAACAAGAAAATCAGACTACAATGCAGCTACACTTGATTATAGATTGACAAAACAGGAATGACAGGTACTGAAACTGCACTTTTATGTACTATGAAAAAATTCACTATCCCCACACAACAAATGAAAGAAATTGTCTCCTTAAGCATAGGACTAAAGAACTTAAACTGAAACCATAGGCAAGAACTCGACATGTAAAATGGGCTGTGCCGACCCATTTTTTCCATATTACTATTCTTACTGGAACTAGGAGTGATCTTAGGATATTGTTTGTGGATAATTCACAGTGCAGTGAGAGAATCCATCAATCTAGGACTTGGGAGTCAGTTACCATGTGATCTTAATTACCTCTCTGGAATTTCTTTTCTAAAAGCCAAAACTAATTAATTATAGCATTTTATGTGGCTGTGCTATATCAAATATTTCCCACTTATATCTCTGCCATTCCATTGGTATATCAAACTATATTTACCCATTCAACAATCCAAGGACAGGATTAGCACAAATACCTGCCAAAATTTTTTCTCCTCCCGGCAGGTTCAGCACTTGCAACCAACGAGCACCCCATTTTGTCTAAAAGGAAAAAGCTATGACAGCCTGTTTACAAAATTTTTATTAGTGGTTAGAAAGCAAACTCAAGATGAGGGAAAGAATCATCATACATGTAGATATCTTATCTGAGGTTCACAGCGCTCGCCATGTGCATAGTTGAGAATAAAAATGTTCAGATAATCCACAATCAACAAGTCAAATAAGCTAACAAGACCTGAATCTATAAATATTGTGGAGAAATATTTTCTTGTATTTCATAATGAGATATACAATGAATTTATAGCAAAAACAAAAAAAACTAATCTAGGAAGTAATCTAGGAAGTAAATTGTTACATTCCTATTATAATTCTATTTCCTATTCCTATTATAATTCTATTTCCTATTCCTATTATAATTCTATTTCCTATATTACAATGAGAATAATTCTATTTCCTATATTACAAAGAGAATAATTCTATTTCCTATTTTACATTTCAACATATGAATTGCTAGATGTACTATATTACACTGATAAGTAAATATAGCCAAAAACTCAACAGATTAATCAAAACCAGGGGACAAAGAAAAACTAGTGCAATACGTCAACAACTGCTAACATCCACATGCAAATGGGAATAGAAAGGAGACTGAATGCAGTAAGGAGTAAGGTTAAATAACTCTTACAAACTTAGTTGATCAAATCCATAGTAAATCATATCGTGACATACCCTAACAATTCTAGATTGGAACAATTGATCCCAAATGTGAATCCATTTTCATATCCGAATGATACTTTCAAAGGAGTTTAAAAAGCTACTTCAACAAGAATCTATCTTGCCCACTAGTTGCAATCATTTCCTACACCTTGGCTTCTGCCACAATCACATGGCCAACTAGCTACAAATGAGAATTAGCCCTTTTAACAGGGGAAAAGCTTACTCAATCAAATAAATGATAGCAAGATACATTAATCTTGTGCTTGTCAAATTTTATGGCTGAACTAATTAGACTGAGAACCAATCTTGCAAAAGGGATTCATAGTACCTGATATTAGATTAGGGTTGTTTCAATGCATTTTACTTCAACAAGAATTCCAATAAACTTTTTCCTGACTATAATCTATTTTCAGTCATCCATGGTATCATTCTAAAAATTGTTCAACCTCAAAATTACTTTTTATAATATAAATGATAAGAATTATATCAAAAGATTAATGATAAGAACTAAGTCGCTGCAGTTGAAAAGGAACCTGATCAGCAGATAACTGCATAACAGAATTTCTCTGGAGAGTTCCCTCAGATATCATCCGCTTGGCAAAATATGCAATAGCTGAAACAAAGACAGAATATAAATTCTGAATCATTATCAAGCTCAACGAATAAGGACTCTCAATTAATAGGATTTAGACTCTCGCAAGACATAATTTGGCAATTCCTCAAATATAGTATAATTCAACAAAGAAAGAAAGAAACTCATAAAAATCAAAAGAAATATAAGAAGAGAAGTCAGCATACATGCCTTGTCACCCAGTGGTTCTAATCCTAAGCTCTTTTCTGTCATTTGTTCTGATGTTATAACTTTTCTATTGTTGTTGCTGTCTGCAAAGGCCTACAACCGAAGTTATCAATTGACCAAGAAATAGCATACACCAAATTTAGGTCAGACAAACGCTCATTACAATCTTACAAGCAGGAATTGCATTTGGATTTATGAAATGGTTTAGCATATGAATTATGAACTTATAAGAAGGAAAACTTGAAATGTAAGGTTAAGAGCTTTTAACTTGTCATTTTGATAGTCAAAAGCAGAAGTACTTCAACAAGAAGCAGAAGTATTTCTACAAGAAGGGATTACCTGGCCTGCCCATCCACAATTAGCTCGAAAACACCTCCACATTGCAAAATCCCTACAACAAGTGAAATCCAACCCAGTCGACCACCACTCACAAAAGATTCTACACAAAAAAATCAAATTATTATTTTTAAAGGCAGCTTTCTGCTTACCCATCTTGGATTATATGAAGAGACAAACTTCTCTTCATCGACTGACCTCCTTTACACTAAAGCCAGAGAACCATTCAATATTCAAACCAAAAAACAAGAACAACAACATATAAAGATAACAATGAAGCTACAAGAAACACACACCTGTGGACAAAACAAGCGATTATACTGTCCAGCAATACAAGAATCGTTGCCAATTATCCGAACAAGCTCCAATTTCTGCTTTACTTCTCAAGTTTCAAATTACTATCAATGCCTCTCACCTTTTCTGTGAGCTCCACCTTATTATCTTATAAAACAAGAAGAACCCATCAAATTTGCGAAGTAATGAGAGCAAATAATGCATAATTTTGGGGAAAAGGAATTACCGGGGACGTGGGCTTGGCGAGACCAAACAGGGTTTAATCTTCTTCTGAGTAATGTTGGGAATGAAAAGTAACACCTGTGAATTATACCAAAGGGCATGTTTATTTTGTTTTACTGAGTTTGAAGCTTCAGCCTTTAACTCTTCTCTATCATATGAAAATGAGGAAGCTGTTTAGGAGATATGAATTGGTATGGTAATTTTGTGTTGTTATTGCCTCCGTAGTTTCTGTTAGCTCAAATTGGCCGCTCTGCAACCACATGCTATGGCCCTAATGTCCGAAACTTTGCATTTTGATCCCTTTGGATAAGTCAATGGAGAAAGAGGAGAGGACAAAATGGACATTTCAAAACGAAATAGAAATTTCTTAAATTAATTAAAAAGTGAAAATTTTCTGAATTGAAAAAAAAATCAAAATTTTAGAAACTTCTAAATTAAAACCAATTATATAATTCAAAACTTAAAAAGAAAAAAGAAAAAATACAATACCAAAAAAATAGAAACAAAACTCCTAACCTTTCACAACAATTTTAAAGTTTTTATTTTTTAAATTTACAAAAATTAAACATATATATTTAAAGTTGTTAAATTCTCCTGATTATAGAGATTGTAAAAAAATTAATAATAATCATGTATTCTGATAATTCTCCTGGTTCCCCTGTTTAATTGTGCAGAGAAGTCCTCCGCCTCTTTACCATATTTGTCTATGGCAATCATTAATTACAGGTGATAATTAATATATTAATGATTCTATGAATGGAATTAAAGATTGATGAATTTAGAAACAACAAAAGCTTTACCTGAATGAAAAGTAATTAAAATTTCAGTCTTTTGGGTTGTGGTTCCTCCTCCATGTTTGAGCTGAAATCCCCTTTATGTTGTTTCACTTGTTCTTCAGAACAGCGGGGGTGATCATCTTCATCTTCATCTTCCTCTTCCTCTATATAAAGCCCACACTTCACCACATTGTAATATTTTCCACTGAAATCAAAAGTAAGATAACGGTCTTTTTCGCCTAGGAAACGTGGCAGAATACTCCACACCGTTACATAAGACTGTTGTTTTCAAATCTTGTAAACCCCAGCGTCACACAATTTTCATGGAGTGTCTTACCATTTTCATCTATGCCAATCACCTTATAACAAAAATCCAAATATTGGGGAGCTTTGTTTTGGTCTTGAGATGTTACAACAAGGCACACTTTCAAACCAAGGAAGCGTTTCGGAGGAGGTAGTGGTGGCATCTCGAGAGTTATAGAAGATCCCACATTTTGGAAGCTGAACAACTCTTGAATTTCATTTCCAGGATAGAGGAACTGACGGAGCGATCGCCATTTGAACATATCACATTGTTGCTGTACAAAAAGAATATTTAACAGCATATGTTAAAAGTATAAAATAAAAAACATTGATCATTTAAGGAAATCTAGAGAATGGAAGTCATACCTGTCCCAAATTGGCTTTTAGCATATTCTGATCCAGTTTTAAACAGTTAGCAAAGTTGGCCGCGATCACCCGCGAGGATAAATCAAAATCACATGACTCCAATGATATACAATTGTATGCTTCAATAAGCAGAGCGCTTAATGGTAAGCATTTAAGCCTCTCACAATAGCTTACGTCTAGAGAGCCCAATTTAAGTTGTTTGAGGCTTGGTGGTATCCATTCAATATTGTTTCTGCTTAGATTTAAACTGTTTAGAGAGTAAAACTTATCAAGAGTGTAGGGTAACCCCAAGATTCCCCAATTGTATGAATCGAACTCACTTAGAGACATCAAACTTTTTACAAGAGGACATCGTAAACCCCTCACATCTTGACCCATATATTCGCTCAAGCATAATGCATAAAGTTTACTCAATTTTTCTAACAGCTGAGGCCAATTATGGAGTTTTGAGCAACCCCTGAGATTAAGCACCGCATAAAACCAGAAACAGTTACCATGATACGAACATCTTGGTCTTGGTGGATTTTCAATCAAGGACAACTCTGTTATAGATGTTCCATCAAAACATACATTCTCCATGCTATGTGTGATCTTTGGAGCCTTCTTGAGATTTGAGCAACTAGAGAGAATGAGATATCTAAGAAATTTTGATTGAATGTTGGCGGGAAGACTGTTAAGGCTTTTGCAACCTTTAAGATTTAAGATAACCAGCTTATTTAGATATTGAATTGATGAATGAACCTCAATCAAACTTGTACAACCTTGTAGAGTCAAACTCTCAAGATTTGGGGCTAATGAGAGATCTGGAATTCTAATTAGGTGCTTGGAGTGGATGAGGTTGATATGCTTCAACTTTTCTAAATGCTGCAAACAATAAATTAAGGAGATGAGGAAGTGACATAAATTATATGATGAGCCTTATGATTTTCTACACAAACAGAATATGAAGATAAATATTTATACCTGGAGACCATTCCAGAGTTGTTTAATTTTGCTCCACGGCATGATAAGTGCAAAAAGATTTTCTACCTCAAAATTTGATGGCAATGAATCCAAAGGATATCCAAACCAGCGAAAGAACCTTATGTTACATGGACTGAATTCTAGGCCCTGCAAAGCATGCACCTTATTCACATTCTCTTCATCCACTGTGCAATATTCACAACAATCACAAGTCTGACCATGTGTGACTAAGCAATACATGCAATCAAAATGCCAGAGTCTCTTGAAACCACTTTGCTTTATCTTGTCCGGGAAATAAAAGTCCAAGAATCTGAGGTTGTCCATCTTCAAGAAAGCATTGCGCTTCAAGTTTATCTCTTTTATTTTAGAAACATCCAAGGAGATGCATTCAAGTGCTTTACTTCCCTAACAATCAGACGAGACAGTAAATTAGTATCTTAAATAAATGTCAAAATCTACTATTATAACACATAGTTTTAAAATTAAATTCTAATTTTTTTTTCTCGGATTTCTTTTTTGTAAAATTCAAATGTACACAAAATTATACCAAAGGGCATGTTTATTTTGTTTTACTGAGTTTGAAGCTTCAGCCTTTAACTCTTCTCTATCATATGAAAATGAGGAAGCTGTTTAGGAGATATGAATTGGTATGGTAATTTTGTGTTGTTATTGTCTCCGTAGTTTGTTTGTTAGCTCAAATTGGCCGCTCTGCAACCACATGCTATGGCTGAGCTATGGCCGCTAAAAAATAAATAACAAATAACATTTAAACCACCATAAATTATGAATCAAATCAAGCGCCCTAATGTCCGAAACTTTGCATTTTGATCCCTTTGGAATTTGGATAAGTCAATGGAGAAACAGGAGAGGACAAAATGGACATTTCAAAACGAAATAGAAATTTCTTAAATTAATTAAAAAGTGAAAATTTTCTGAATTGAAAAAAAAAATCAAAATTTTAGAAACTTCTAAATTAAAACCAATTATATAACTCAAAACTTAAAAAGAAAAAAGAAACAATACAATACCAAAAAAATAGAAACAAAACTCCTAACCTTTCACAACAATTTTAAAGTTTTTATTTTTTAAATTTACAGAAATTAAACATATATATTTAAAGTTGTTAAATTCTCCTGATTATAGAGATTGTAAAAAAATTAATAATAATAAATTAATGATTCTACGAATGGAATTAAAGATTGATGAATTCAGAAACAACAAAAGCTTTACCTGAATGAAAAGTAACTAAAATTTCAGTCTTTTGGGTTGTGGTCCCTCTTCCATGTTTGAGCTGAAATCTCCCTTATGTTGTTTCACTTGTTCTTTAGAACGGCGGCGGTGATAATCTATACGAAGCCCACACTTCACCACATTGTAAGATTTTCCACTGAAATCAAAAGTAAGATAACAGGTTTTTTCGCACCAGAAACATTGTAAAATATTCGATACCATTACATGATCTGACATAAGACTGTTGTCTTTAAATCTTGTCATCCCCATCCCCATCCCCAGCGTCCTACCATTTTTACGGAGTGTCTTACCATGTTCATCCATGGTAATCACCTTATAACGAAAATCCAAATATTGGGGAGCTTTGTTATGGTCTTGAGATGTTACAACAAGGCACACTTTCAAACCAGGGTAGACATGCGGAGGATGTGGTGGTGGCACCTCGAGAGTTATAGAAGATCCCACATTTTGGAAGCTGAACCACTCTGGAATTTCATTTCCAGGAAAGAGAAAACGATTGAGCGGTCCCAGATGGAACATCCCACATTGTTTCTGCACAAAAAGAATATTTACCAGCATATGTTAAAATATAAAATAAAAAACATCGATCATTTAAGGAAAGCTAGAGAATGGAAGTCATACCCGGACATTCTCATCCAGTTTTAAACAGTTACCAAAGTTGGCATCCTTCACCGAGGATAAATCAAAATCACATGACTCCAATGATATACAATTGTATGCTTCAACAATCATAGCGCTTACTGGTAAGCATTTAAGCCTCTCACAATAGCTTATGTCTAGCTTCTGCAAGTTAAGTTGTTTGAAGCTTGATGGTATCCATTCAAAGTTGTTTCTGCTTAGATTTAACTTCATTAGAGAAACAAAATTACCACTAGTGTAAGGTAAACTCATGATTTGACAATGAGATAAATTTAAGACAGGTAGAAAGCTCAAATCTATTAAAAGAGGCCATTCTGACTTCACAATCCTATATCCGCTCAAGGACAATTCATAAAGTCCCGTCAGAGTCTTTAACTCACAAATGTTGCTTGGGAGACTTTCAAGTCTTGGACAGTCATCAAGATACAACCATCTTAGTCTTGCTGGATTTTCAATCAAGGGCAACTCTGTTATAGATGTTCCATCAAAATATACGTACTCCATGTTACATTTGATCTTTGGAGCCTTCTTGAGATTTGAGCAACCAGAGAGAATGAGAACTGTAAGAAATTTTGATTGCATGTTGGCGGGAAGACTGTTAAGGCTTTTGCAACCTTTAAGATTCAGGATAACCAGCTTATTTAGATATTGAATTGATGAATGAACCTCAATCAAACTTGTACAACCTTGTAGAATCAAAATCTCAAGATTTGGGGCTAATGAGAGATCTGGAATTCTAATTAGGTGCTTGGAGTTGATGAGGTTGATATGCTTCAACTTTTCTAAATGCTGCAAATAATAAATTAAGGAGATGAGGAATTGACATAAATTATATGATGAGCCTTATGATTTTCTACACAAACAGAATATGAAGATAAATATTTATACCTGGAGACCATTCCAGAGTTGTTTAATTTTGCTCCACGGCATGATAAGTGCAAAAAGATTTTCCACCTCAAAATTTGATGGCAATGAATCCAAAGGATATCCAAACCAGCGAAAGAACCTTATGTTACATGGACCGAATTCTAGGCCTTGCAATGCATGCACCTTATTCACATTCTCTTTATCCACTGTGCAATATTCACAAGTCTCTCCATCCTCTAAGCAACACACGCAAAAAAAACGCCACCTCCTGAAACCACTTCCATTTATCTCTGAGTAATAAAAGTCCAAGAATCTGAGGTTTTTCATCTTCAAGAAAGCATTGCACTTCAAGTTTATCTCTTTTATTTTAGAAACATCCAAGGAGATGCATTCAATTGCTTTACTTCCCTAACAATCAGACGAGACAGTAAATTAGTATCTTAAATAAATGTCAAAATCTACTATTATAACACATAGTTTTAAAATAAAATTCTAATTTTTTTTTCTCGGATTTCTTTTTTGTAAAATTCAAATGTAGACATGCCCCAAATCTAATTTAACCCTTTGTGGCAGAACTAATAAATTAGCAAAAATATAGAATGTGAACGTACATGATGCATGACAATTAAAAATTAATAATAATAAATGGATGATGTTATCCAATTTATAATAATATAGAAAAATTAATCACTCAATAACTCACCGTGTTTTTTGTTAACACATCATAGATATCATCAAGACGCCATAATCTAGTGCGTTTACCTGGTTCTTTAGATTCTTGCTGGACAATTTTCTCTCCCATTTGTTGTAACAAATCATGCACTTCTATGTGATTTCTATAATACATAGTACTTATAAGAGACTTGTCAATGAGATTGCATACTCCTATTTTGGGATCACAATCGCGATCATCAAGGATTTCCGTTGCAATACATCTATCACCTCTTTTAAAAATGCATGCAATATCTAGAAATATATTTTTCTCTTGATCATCAAGTCCATTGTAACTTATTTTCAGCACATCTTGGATCTCTGGATTTGGATTTGGATTTTTTTCTAGGTTAGTCAATGTACTTTCCCAGCAAAATTTTTCCCTCTCAAATAGCGAAGAACCCAAAACTTTAAGAGCTAATGGAACACCTTGAGCAAATTTTATTACTCCTTTTGATAGCTTCAAGTAATCTATAGGGGGATGATCCAGTTTAAATGCATGACGACTAAAAAGTAAAAGAGATTCATCAGATGGTAATTCCTCAACTTTATATATGTTACCATGACTTACTCCACAAGTTTTAAGCACTTGTTTATCTCTTCCAGTAATAATGACTCGACTTCCAGGACCCAAACATTTAATATCTCCAATTAACTTTTGTATTTGCTCTGAACATATCACATCATCAAAAACAATAAGAACTTTCTTATTGTGAAACCTGCTTTTGGTGAAGGTGGACTCTAAAACAGCCCATCGATCTTCTAATATTGCAGAAAGAAGTTCTTCGCCCAAACAAATTGATCCAATCTTTTCTGACTTGTCCTTGACATCTTGAAAGAGGACACTCTCAAATTGACTTGAGATTTTGGTGAATAATGCACGAGCAAGAGTTGTCTTGCCTATACCACCCATTCCCCAAATCCCAACACTCCTGCAAACATCTTTTAACTCAAGACGTAATAGCGATTCAAGTTTCTCTATTTTTGATTCTATCCCAACAAGGTCCTTGTTTTCACTCGGGGACATTTTATTCAGTTCTTTCAATATTTTGTTGACAATTTCCCTTATCAACACAGCTTCAGACCTAACAAAATATAAAACACTTTAGTAAGTTTAATTAAATCAAAATAGAAACAACAATGGGTGCGTTTAGTTTATTATTTTGGATAGAATTTTGGGGATAGTATTGGATAATTGAATATGGGAGTATTACGAGGTAAAATTTAAAAATTTATAAAATAACCCCCTAAGTTTGCTAATTTAATAATACCTCAACATGTAAAATGACAAAAATACCCCCACCACCTACAGTGCCAGATTCCAGCCACCACCACCGGAATCTGGCCGGAAAATCGCGTTACGACATAGACCGGTCGGATCTATGTTATAACACGTTGTTATGGCCTTTTCCGGCCAGATCCACCACGGATATGACTGGAAAAGGCCAGATCTAAGGCCTGACTTGGCCGTCGATGGCTGAAAAAGGCCAAAACGACAGTCATCTTTGTCTGTCAGCGACGGCCAAAGATATGGCCGTCGTTTTCGATCAACGATGGCCAAGATTTGGCCGTCGTTGACCTCAACGACGACCATTTCTTTGGCCGTTGTTCACGGCCAGATCGGTAAACTTTCGACAATTTTTGGTCGTTAGGTAGGCCGTTGTACGGTTTCCGGCTTTTACCAACGGTGGTTGCCAGAATCTGGCAAGTATGGGTCACAGGGGTGTTTTTGATAATTTTTAAACTTTTTTTCATGGTGTTTGATGAAATTAATAACCTTATGGGATCTAAAAGTAATTAAAAAATAGAGTAATATTTCTGGAATAATGTGCCAAACATTATTTAGAGAATATGATTGGGAATAAGGATAAAAATAATAAGCCAAACATGGCCAATGCTTTTTAATTACAATATCTATGCAAACAAAGCGTTTGAATTAAGAGAAAACAACATAATGGATACATTCCATAACAGTTACCTAACGTTAATCTAATAATCTCCCATTGAAAGAACCATAACAAAAAGTAAAATTCATAGTTTTGTATTTTTGTTTAGCTCATAAGAATGTCCGGTTCAACTCAATTACCACATACTCAATACTAGTTTAACACAACATTTATCCGTAATTAAATTTATTAAAATAAAATATAAACCGATTTCATTTTATTATTTTTTTTTAAACATTTTGAGTCCCCCATTAATTGTATCCTTCCCAGATATATACATATATAAATATTAAATAATCTACCATATCTTAAAATTCATGTACTTTAATTTTCTTAAATATTATAGAATTTATTTTTTCACATTTAAATATTTTACAAGATTTTTTCATTAATGACCCATATTAAATATCTAAATACTAGTGATATTTTTTTGACAGTTTTATATATAATAAATAAATTTCTTTTCACCAAATAAAGAAGAGAAGTCTTCATCCATTGAACAAAATTAAATATTTTACAAAAAAGTAATTGTAGTTGGGAAATTCAATTAACGTATAATTACCTAATGTTACTTGAATCAAATCCGGACAGATTAGCTGCTTCATTCAAAGCATTCCTCCATCTCATCACCTTCTCTGAGCTCTGCTTTTCTTCATGGTTCACAAATGCTTCTCCAAACGTTCCAGTTTGATTCCTTACATCTGATGGATCCACGTGATAGAAAACTGGCACTACCATCAGATCTCTCGTTTTCTTGCATTCAATGATCTTTGCAAGTTCTTCAAGACACCATCTAGATGTGGCATAACCTTTCGAGAAGACAATAACTGCGATCATTGATTCTTCGATCGCATTCAAAAGTGCTTCTGAAATTTCATCTCCTTTATCAAGCTTATCATCGTCTATGAAAGTGTTGATATTCTTTGAACACAGAGCTGCATAGAGATGGCTTGTAAAGTTGTCACGTGTATCCTCACCTCTAAAGCTAAGAAAAACATGATATTTTTTAGAAACTCTGGAAGAAGAAGAAGAAGAAGAAGATGATGATGAAGCCATTATTACACTTCACACTTGATGAAAGACTACTTAGAGAAGAGATAGTTTTGAACTCTGCGTATGTAAGTAATGCACAGAATTTTAAAATTATATAACCAAGACAGTGATATGCTTGCGTAATTCAATGAACCTTCCACGAAGTTTTGTGCAAATTTCGAGTAATTTCTTCAAGGAGAAAGGAATATGCCAAATTTCCTTGAAATTTCTTTGTGTACGAAAAGCTGATTCACACTTTAAATTTTTGACTGAAAAGAAGGACCCGTGTCTCCTACTCTGTTATTAACATACGCTTTTATGTATTTAATTTTTTGACTGAAAAGAAGGACCAGTTCCCGGAAGGTGCACTCTTGTTGACTTAGATAAATTGGCAAAATCTTTCATCATCTTTCAGAAAGTTGGCTACTAATTAAATGAAAAGAAAATATCATCTCCAATCGTTTAATTTGTAAATTATTTAACATATGAAAATAAAATTTCTTTCTCCATTAAATTGAACCTCATTAACAATTTAATAAATATTGAGGCATGAAAATTTAACATGTATACACCAAGTAAACTAGGTAAAAAAAATAAAATTTGATTAAAGAAACAGGCTTAGAAACACGTTCAAAAGAATCAATTATATAACCAAATAATTTTATATAATTTTTTTTATTTTCTCTTTTTATTCCATTTCCTCCAAGGTAGGTTCCTTTGTAAAAAGATGATTAAATAGTCAAATGGCACTTAAATTTTTGACTTTTGATAAATATTAATTGGCACCAAAAGCTTAATGTGCTTGCTGCTTGCCTACTTTGATGAACCTTCTGAGTAGTTTAATATATAATTATTTTGTTCTTAACTTGTGCATGATGAGAGTTAAGAAATGTTACAAGGCAAATAATAAAATTTGGGTTTATTCTTAACAAAGCTGGAGAGTTAAGCTTGCTGTAGTAGCTTATGTATAATGTCATCAAATACTTATTCTTTTAGAGGAAAAAAATTATTAAAAAAAATGATAGAAGATTGCATAAATTACAAGATAATCAATTTCGATCTCTTTTAATTAAAAAAAAAGTCCTAAATCCACAAAGAATTTTCTTCACAAAATCTTTTAACATTCAAAAGTCTTTCATTTTCTTCCAATTGAGTGAGAAGGAACTAAGAATGCTTTTCAAAATTAATATTCATAAGTATATTAATTGTAAATTAAAATGACTATGTTATAGATTTTAATAATTTTTATCTTACATGAACAGAAAATATGATTCCTTGTTCCTCTTTTTATGTACAAAAGTCCTTCATTGAAGCTTCCAAGAAGTTTTGTTCAAAATTTGAGTAATTTCTTCAAGGAGAAGGAATATGCCAAATTTCCTTGAAATTTCTTTGTGTCCGAAAAGCTGATTGAGTAGTTCAATCACACTTTAATTTTTTGACTAAAAGGAAGGACATGTGTCTCTTGCTCTATTATTAACATACACTTTCATGTAATTATTAAAAATCAAAAAAAGAGTGTATATCCCATTTCCCGGAGGGTGCACTCTTGTTGACTTAAAAGTCTTCTAAGTCTTTCATCATCTTCCAGGAAGTAGGCTACTAATTGAATGAAAAGAAAATATTTTCTCCAATAATTTAATTTGTAAATTATTTTACATATGAGAAGAAAATCTCTTTCTCCATTAAATTGAACCTCATTAGCAATTTAATAAATATTGAGGTATTAAAATTTAACAAAATAAACTAGGGTTTTAAAAAAAAAAAACCAAAATTTTGATTAGAGAAACGGGTTCAAAAACACATTTAGAAGAATCAATTATATAATAAAATATGGGGTTTCAGCAAAACAAAATAAAGATTAAAGACTTCAAAGTTTTTCATTAGAAGTTTATGCAAATATTCAATCAATGTCACTCCTTTGGACTCTAAATTTCTTCTATGAAAAAATGTTCCTTGAAATTTCTTTGTTCACATAAATGTGATTTTAAGAATAATGTTATGAGTAATGTTATATTTATACCACTCTTTTATTATTTTAAATAATTTCACTTATTATATACACTTATACATTATAGCTTCACTTATCATGGGTCGAAAACAGACACTCTTTGCACCATTTAGTGCCCTATAATGAGACAAAATTAATGAATGATAATCCAATTTTTGCTCAAAGGTTCCTAAAGTCCTTTCACACACTAAAGTCTCATTTCACACAATCTTTTCACACAAATATTTTTTTTCCAGGAATTAAGTTGGATGCCTATTTCCATCTACAAAAGTAGGACTTAAGATTGCAAAGATACAAAATTTTGTAGCAATTTTCTCAAGTTTTTTTTTTTTTTTTTAAATCCAAGATACAAAGAAGATGATAGGGTTAAACATCAAAGACTTAGTAATGGTATAGAAGTTAGGTTAAACTGCATATCAAGTGGGTTTGGATAGTAGTACAAAATTTGGATCCATTTTTCATTAGAGCTTTTACTAGCTTTTAAAGAATATACACATTTATTGTTTAATTCCTATTTTGTAACCACTAATCACAAACCCTTACTTTTATGTAAACAGTGCACAGAATTTTAAAATTATATAACAAGACAGTGATAGCTTGCGTAATTCAATGAACCTTTCACAAAAGTTTGGTACAAATTTCGGTAATTTTCAAGGAGAAGGAATATGTCAAATTTCCTTGAAGTTTCTTTACTTTTTTTACTTTGATTTGAAAGGAGGGACCCGTGTCTCTTGCTTTATTATTAACATACACTTCCATGTAATTATTAAAATAAAAAAAATGGGTGTATATCCCATTTCCCGCAAGCTACACTCTTGTTGACTCAAAACTCCTGTGAGTCTTTTAAGAAGAGAAAATTTCGAAACAATAAATAGATAGATTGGCAAAATCTTTCATCATCTTCGAGGGAATTGGCTACTAATTAAATGAAAAGAAAATAATTAATAAAAATTGGTAATTGACATGTAATACATGATATGATAAAGTAATGTTATTATTACATAAACCATGTAACATTATTGACACAATGGAATAAGATTAAATGTTAGATGTCTTTTAGCATAGAGGTTTGAATATATAAACGATATCTTTTGAGTCCACGAGACAAAATATCGAATTCACAACAAAAAAAATTTTGAAGAGAAAATCTTTTGATATGAAAAATATTCATGGAAAAAAGTTATGCAATCTGTTTGTTTGAAGACAAGACCGGCAATTTGCTGCAAATCTTTACCAGAAATTTGAAACGAAAATATGAACAATATAATCAGTTATATTCTATTGATTCAAGAAAAAGTTCATAAACAGCATTGCTCGGTCTGGAACTTGTAGCTGATACAACTCCGCTTTTTCAATTACTTCCTTCAGAGCATCTCCACCCAAAAACTTGAGAACCTATGGCCACAAACCAAACGAAGCAATAATAACATATGCAGATTGTCCTTCAGAAACAGAATAAAAAAGTTACAGTCCAAGCCCTCCAATCAATGAGGACAGTAAGATTCATGAATAAATAAATCATGAGAGAAAGTGCAGAACAAAAACCAGACGGCAAAGGCGTAGAATAGTGGACATAACCAAATACAATAAAGCTACATTATTGCTTGTTCCAGAGGAAAACAGGAAAGGAAAGGAGGAAATGACAATCAAAAACCTCATTTGCATCATTGAAGCAACAGAGCTCATCTTTCTTTGGCCATTGGACACGCCAGCATCTGAAAACCGACAAACAAACTACATGAAGAGATAATTCTAAGTATATGGATACTACTTTTGGGGGGCAATATAAACAGAATTCAGTCTCTAAACCTAAAACATGATGATGATAATCAGACAGGGCGTAATATTGTAGTAAAGATACCATTTTATACTACTATTACTAAAGATATTGCCTACATTAAGGTTTCACCAGGACAAGATTTGGCACCATCAATTTGATAATTCAGTGCAATATAAACCAAAAGCTATAAGTTTTGGACTATTGATAAGTAGGTTGTTGTGCGAGAAAGTGATACACTCTGCTATCAATCACTATGCTACAGCACTAAATCAAAGTAATATTGCAAATGAATTTAATAATTGAAAGCATTTGCATATATAAGTTTCTAGAAGAATGTAAAAGTTTCTGAAGTACATGAAAGGAATTAATTTATAATTGAAACCTCTCTTTTCCAAGACGGCGTGCTAGCTCTTCAGCCAAGGCTTGGCCAGGTACATCACCATCAGTTGCCAGGATAATGCGAGAAACCTACAAGATTTATTAACGCTTTTAAGAAATAATATCAAGCAATGAAAAGAGGAAGACCAATACAAATTTCCATAACAGCTCTATCACTAGAGCATGCATATGTATTAAGTTTACCTTATCCAAGTGCTCTTTGCAGTTCCATATATACTGATATCCCCTGTCCTATGTTCCCAAACAAGAAGCAGAAAAGAAATTGTAAGCAAATATTAAAAAAAAAAAAACCACAACACACAACAAAAAATAACTTTTAATTAAATTCAAGACATTAATTGCAAATCAAAATAAAAAAATAAAACTATCAATGAATAATTTGTTACTCTTTCATAAGGAAGATGCAATCAAACCTTATATAGAATGGAAGAACTATTTTTATCGACCACTTACATTATGCAATATTTCTTGGCAATGAATACATAATACAAAATATACGTTAATTCAAAGCAAATTTTGAAAAACTTAAATGGGCTACAGATAGAATGGAATCAATGGCTTTGTGAAAGAGAAGCTAAATCTAATTCAATATGATATCTTAATTCAAAGCAATAATTTATTGGATACTTAAGAATTTGAGTTAAATGTGAGTATGCATTTACATTCAGGAAAAATATCAAAGTTCTTTCATATTTGCCAATTAAAAAAAGGGCTTTTAATGATGCTACATACTTCTTTGCATAAAGGAAATTAATAAATTTGTATAAATCATCATCACAGGCTCCAAAATTTCCAAGTCTCGAACCAAACCTTTTCCCGTGGTGGTAATTCTCTGGCAGAAGCCTTTTCTGGTGCTCCACAAGGAACACTTACACAATTTAGGAAGCCAGCTTCCTCCATCGCAAGCTTATCCATTTCACCTTCAACCTATGATCAGCATCAAACAATAAAAATCAGTAGACAAAGAGATTTAAATTAGTGAGTAAAAGAAGCCGAAGTATGATTTGGCGGTATTTACAATGATGATTTCAGCAGCTTCCTTTATATCATCAAGTCCAAATAACCATTTCTCTGTGCCCCTCTCCTGAAATGAAAGCAACAATCCCACAAGAAAATCAGACTACAATGCAGCTACACTTGATTATAGATTGACAAAACAGGAATGACAGGTACTGAAATGGCACTTTAATGTACTACGGACAAATTCACTATCTCCACACAACAAATGAAAGAAACTAGCCAATAAGCTTTTTGCCTTTGCTGATTGGCATTAGCTCTCCCAGTCCATGACAACTGTCCCCCACCAACTGCAGCAGCAGCTTGTGCAATAACTCTAAAGAATCGGAGATTACCAAGACGTAGATGCAGACCCATACTGCCTAATCATGCTGAATGCCTCTGCATAAGCTCCATTCACCCAGTTTTTTGTCCGCATCGGCACCTTCAAAAAGGACCCCATGATCTGCCAGAACAATTGACATGTGGACAGCATCAGTTGACCTTCATCTCCTGCTTCCTTTGACAAGTATAGGATAGCTGGTAACAACTGAAACTAAGAGCAAAACATATGGGTACACAAGAGGGTCCTTTCCATTCTTGTATAATTCGAAGGGTTTATTGGTAAGCCTGCAGATCATCAAACTTATGGTGCCAGACCCTCATTCAATATAACGATGAGGCTCCACGGGTACATCCCGTACAGCCGACAATTTGAACCACAGAAATCCTCTATAGTATTGAATAGAGTTGCTAATCTCTAAGCAGGCGACAATTTGCCTGCGAGAACCGATATGATAGCATAGAGTAACAACTTTTTTTCATATGCAGGTCGACCCACACGATCACCCATCTCTGAACATTTTTCACATTCTTCTGAAGCAGCAGCTGCAATCCTGGAGGCACCATACCTCCAGTGTAATCCACTCTGTAAGCTGTCAAAAATGAAGTAACAATAAGGAGTGATTATAAGGTATTAGTACTGACGGAATGAACAATCAGTACCACAGGAGCAAACTGATTTGAAGGACGGGATGATAAGGCAACATTTCTGCTTCATCATAGTATCCCGTTCTCAAGCAAAATAAATCTGTCACATAAAAAAAAAAATGCAGTAAAGAAGTAAAATAAAAAAAGAGAATCTATCATAAAATCAAAAAACTGATTCAATTCTTGCCAATCAACCAAATCTGTTATGATCTAAGAAATAAAAAATACACAAGAAATACAGTGGGTGGCCTTTTGTCTTACATTTAAATATTTTTTAGTAGGAGTGCCTTCCTTCAATATAAAGCAACCAAATAATAATAAAATAATATAAAATAAAAATCCGAAAATGGGCTCTCTACAACAGAAAATGCGAACTAAAGCTAACAGCAATGTCCCTAGAGACTAGAGGTCATAAGTTTCAAAGTCAAGTTTGTGGCTATTTGAGTTTTCACATCTTCCCTCTAGCCTATTAGTGAAAAAACAAGGCCCCGAGAAATGGAGCACAATGTCACAACAAAATAAAAGCAAACACGCTAGCAGCAAATTTTGGCAATGATGTGCACACGGTTACCGTAACAATAAGTTGGTACCTAAAAGGTTTTGAACGAAAATAGGTACCTTTGTCAAATCTGTAGTGGTTTCTGTTTATTAATAGTAAAAAGACTAAAATGCCCTTTAAAGTTTCAATTTTAGTTTTTTATAAATTAAAAATTTCTAAAAAACCCCCTAGATTTGCTAATTTAATTAAACACACCCTAATATAAAAGTTTGTTAATGAACAAAAACACCCCACCACCCCCAGTGCCAGTTCAGCACCATCGTCGGAATCTGGCCTTCGGATCTGTGTCGTAAGTGCCGATCTGGCCCTTCCGGTCAGATCCGCCACGGATCTGGCCGGAAAAGGCAAGATCTGGCCGGCGAAGCAGCAGCCAGATCTGGCCTTTTCTGGCCAGATCAGCCACGGATCTGGCCAGAAAAGGCAGATCGACGCGTTACGCACAGATCCGACGGGTCTGGTCGTAACCAACTTTCCGGCCAGATTGGGCGGTGGTGGCCGGAATCTGGCACTGCGGGTGGCAGGGGTGTTTTTGTTATTTTACAAAATTTTTATTATTGGGGTATTTAGTTAAATTTGTAAACCTATGGGGTTTTTTAGAAAATTTTCAAATTATAAAAACTAAAATTCAAACTTTAAGGGCATTTTAGTCTTTTCACTATAATAAACAGAAATCACTAACGAACATAACGAAAGGTACCTATTTGTCGTTCAAAACCTTTTGGGTACCAACTTATCGTTACGACAACCTTGGGTACGTGTAAGTCGTTTCTCCGCACAAATTTTACATAATCCAGAGCAAACATTTTATTTCACTCCATAGTGTACAAGAGTTAAAGACTAGAGGTCACAATTTCAAAAAGATTCCAGTACATAACACAAAATTATGTCCAAGATTAATATGTATTAATTATGTAATTATTTAATTAATTTCTTAGGCCTACTCCAAGATAAGTATTTTTATTTTATGGGTTTAGTTTTGTAAGATCTTATTGGTAGTTACATAAATGAAAAAATAAAATCTTAAATAATATCCTAATAATATAATATAATTTGGACAGATAATGTGTTAACAGAGTAGTGTCCTAATAATTCATATATAAAAATTTTAATCAATGGAAATGGTTCTGCGTCGAAATCCTAGTTAGAAATACAGGTATGGTAAAAAAAAAAGTATAGGAATTCTACGATATGATACAGCAAATGGTGAAAATACGTTTGTAAAAATTTGGTCATAAATTTATATGCGAAAAAAATACGTGTATTGGTATACTAAGGGTGTTCAAAAGAACGGTTGGAACCGGAACCGGAACCGACAGGACCCTGAGTTTGGTCTGGTTCTACCCAGAACTAGTTGTCAAAAGGGTAGGTTCCGATTCCAAATTGGAACCATTACTGCGCGTTTTGGTTCCTATAGTCCGGAACTGGAACCAGGAACCAGGAACGAGACTAGTATAAAATAATAAAGATTAGGGGGTAATAGAAACTTTTGTAGAAAAATTAATGTGATACATTTATATTATATCTAACATTTAAAGTAGTTGGTTTGACTTGAGAATCTACATTTAAAGTAATGGAGTTTGTAATTTGTAATTTTATTTTTGTTAACAAGGCCAGGGTGGGAGGGTATTTGTAAGTTTTTAAGGTTTGTTTTTGCCGCTTTTTAAAAATTTTGGGGGTCATGTAATTTTACAGTGACCCAGAACCAGAAACGGAACCATTGTTACAGGTTCTAGTTCTGGGTACTAGGAACCGGAACCGTCGGTTTCGGTTCCTTCAAACAGTACAGGGTACCCGGACCGAAACACCTAGTATATACGGGTTTTACTAAACAACATTATCAATAATATGGTTTGAAAATATGGTAATATCAATCCTAATTTTAACACTTTCTATAGACACATGGTTAAAATCAATATAGAATTTCATTATTTTCATTGTCTTGTTACATATATGGTAGGGTATACCAATACATAGCCTAACTATTTCTAATAAAGCTAACACTTAAAGTTTATAATAAAGTTAAAACTTGTATAAAAAAAAAAACTGTTATAACCATACAATACAAAACAACAAACTAAAGGATATATGTTAAAACTTGTATAGAAATGTGTATCGTGACGTGAGGCGTTGAGAGTTGAAGTCTTGGACTTGAGCTTGGACCTTGAGAAGAGAGAAAAAGAGAAGAGAAAGAAGAGATCAAGACTCAAGAGATGAAGAAAAGAGAGTTAAAGCGATGAAGAACTGTAAAGATTTGAAGAACTGTGAAGAAAAACTAAGGAAAACCAAAAGGAAGGAGAAAAGAAAATCTTTTTTTAGTCATACCCCACCAAAACGACGTCATTTTGGATTTTCATTTAATTTTTTTTTTTTGCCTATGGAATTCGGCAATAATACGCTATTAATTCGCATATATACAACAACCTTGATAAAATATGTAAATTTGAGTTTTATACGCGTATTTACTAACTAGGGCCTAAATTGCTTTCTTTTACAATTTGTGCATTCTGTTTTCATTTTCTTTGCCTAATAAATCGTGAAAAATTGCTCAGCTACGGTTTTTTGAAATTTTAGATGAGAGAACGGATAAAAAAGCTTGTAGAAGAGAAAAACATGAGCCCCACATTTTATATGAAAATTTATAATTTTGATTAAAAAATATTTTATTCTCTTCTTTTTGCTTTTCTCTTTTAAAAAAAACAATTTTTTTTCTTAAAAAAATATTTGTTAGTACAAAATTGCAAGGGGAACAAAAAATGATATAATTAAGATAAGTTTTGAGACAAATAAAATAAACCATATTTTCAAGGGGTTTTATCAATTGTGTAGGTGGTCAATTTCATATATTTTTCTTTTCAATCAATATATCAAACTCTTTTTTTCTTTTCTTTTTTCAATCATTTCAATATTAAAAACAGAAATAGATACAAAATATAAAAGAACACATTCCTAGCTCTACCAACTTTTGTCTTTATTTATTATTATTATTTCTTTTATGGAAGGCAATTGGTAATCACATAATTCTAGAGTAAATTCTATTTTTAATAAAAACCTAACATTTTCAAAATTAGAACTAGTGAGATGGGTATAGGGGGAATTTCTCAATACTTAGCCAATATATATATATTATTAAATATTAATTAATTATAATAATATTATATATGAAGTTTTTATCGATTTGAACTTATAATAAAGGGGTTTCTTAACCCCTCGCAAAATGAATCATATAAAATTTCTCTAAAATTTCAAAAATAACATAAATCCTCTCATGTTAGTATCTGGTTTGAACTTATAACATGAAATGTTAATAAATATTTTCTTAATATCCTTCACTTTTTATTTTGACCCCAGAAGCTAAAGGGCAAAGAGAATTCTTCAATTACTATAGACCATAGAGGATTTTTGTTATTTGGTTATACTTCGCGGAATTATTGTTATAAGCAGTTGTCTAAGATATTACCTCCGACGATACTAATCAAGAATCCCTAATGCTCTATTTTGCAGCAGAAAACGTGATTCAATTGCATGATTTCAAGTTTTGATGAAGAATTATGTTGCAAAACACCATGAAACATTCCAAGGAAAAAAGGCATGAATCTATTAGTAGTAATTGCTGCATACTTTACCATGAATTTGGACTGAAAAACCATGAACCATAAACGCATTATCAATAAACTTATGTTGATTTCTGATATAATGGGCCCAAACCTTGAGTCGAGGGCCTAGATGGTTGAGCAAAACTATTTTGAAAAACCAGCTTGCCAAATGAGAGTACCCAACTCCGTATAAACCACTTAATCCCTCATTCCTTTCCAATGTGATCTAAAAATTTCAAATATCATTTAGGTTTTTCAGTCTTTTGAAAGAATTGGGCACAGCCACCCTTAAGCTTTGCAAGATATTTCACAAATGAAATGGGCACAGCCAACCATTCCATTGCCAAGAACTATGTTAAAAGGAGAAATGAAAGAAACGAAACCTGTAATTCTTTGAATGTGTTTTATGAGCTTTATGTACACCGTTTTTGTTGGTCTGGAACTTGGTAGCTGATACAACTCACATTTTCAATTACTTCCTTCAGAGCACCTCGACCCGGAAACGTTTATAACCTATGGCCACGGACCAAACACCGTAGTAAGAACAATCTACAGATCATCCCTTAAAAATGAAACTCTTAAGATTTTGACAGAAATAAAAGAAAACGTTACTCTTAATTTTTTCCAGCTATTTTAATCCCAGTCCTCTAATTCCCAAACCCTCGAAACAATGAGGACATACAATTCATGATGAATAAATAATATATGAGAGAAAGCATGTTCATTTTTAAAATCATCAGTTCTATCATATCAGTTGGAGAAAGTGCGAAACAAAAGCCAAACCGCAAAGGTAGAATAGTGGACAAACCAAATACAGGTAAAACTACATTATGCTAATTCCAAAGGAAAACAGCAAAGGAAGGAAGAAAAGAGAATCAAAACCATCATTTGCAACATTGAGCAACAGAACTCATCTTTCTGGGCCTGGACACGCAGCATCTAAAAAGACAGACAACTAAAGAGATAATTAAGTATTTGGATAATACTTTTGGGGGAGATATAAAACAGAATTCAGACTCTATACCTCAAACATGATGATTATCAGCAGACAAGGTATACTATTGTAGTAAAATTTCTGTTGATACGTTATTTACAAAAGATATTGCCACATTAAGGTTTCACGTGTCAAGATTTGCACCATCAATTGATAATTCACTGCTATCTTTACAATCCTAGATACCACCAATTAAAGCAAAAGCTATAAAATTGGGCTCCGACAAGCAGGCTTCATCAATTTTTGTCTTAATCACTGATTAGAGTCACAAGTTTCTGAAGCACATGAAAGGAATTAATTATAATTGAAACCTATGCTTTCCAAGATGGCATGCTAGCTCTCAGCCAAGGCTTGGCCGGGTATTCACCATCATTCTAGGATAATGCGAGAAACCTCAAGATTCATTCATGTTTAGAAATAAGATCAAGCAATGAAAGAGAGGAAAACAATAACATATCAGTTCAAGCATGCATTAGTAATAAGTTTACCTATCAAAGTGCTCTTTGCAGTTCCATATATACCATATCCAGTATCCTATGTTCCCAAACATGCACAAGAATTGTAAGCTAATATTAAAAAGTCATTGTCGAAATGCCAAGTTTGATATGAAATTTAAAAAAAATGCTAAGAATCAAAACAGGCAACAAACTAAAAACAGTTTTCCTTTCATATGAAAATGCAATCAAACCTTAGGGATGAAGAACTATTTAACCCACCCCTTACATATGCAAATTTATTGGCAATGAACACATGCATAAAATATACATTAATTCATAGCGAAGTTAGAATAACTTAAATGGGCTACATATTAAATGGAATTAATTGCCTTTACTTTAAATATTGAAGTCTTTTTTTTTTCCGTAAAATATTTTTCATGTAACCATATTCTTGAGCTATTTTATGCATACTAATATCCCACCATTTGCCAATTAAATTTTTTTTTGAGTTGATACATTTATGTAAATCATCATCACGGGCTCAAAAATTTCCAAGTCTCAAACCAAACTTTTTCTGTAGCGGTAGTTCTTTAGCAGAAACCTTTTGTGGTGCCCACAAGAAACGGTTACACAATTTAGGAAACCAATTGCCTCGATTGCAAGCTTGTCCATTTCAGCTTCAACCTATGATCAGCAACAATAATAAAATTCACTAGAGAAAGAATTTGAATTACTGGTAAAAGAAGCCAAAATATGATGTAATGATATTTACAATGATAATTTCAGCCGCTTCCTTTCATCAAGTCACAATGACCATTTCTTTGTGCCCCTCTTCTCCTGAAACAAAGGAAGAACTATCGCAAGCCTGATGCTTGGTACTTAAAACATTCCATTGCCTCGACAATGGAATTTTAGAGTATTTTTTTTATTGTAACATTTGTGCTACAACATAAACTAAACCAAGGCCTGGTACTTAGAGGGCACGGCCCTCCAAAATGAAGTTTGAGTCAGTTTGAAACATTTGATCACAAATGATGAGGATATGAGAATATGAATCCTTCAATCCAACTAAGGATCAATCTAATATCTAGAATTTCGGAGTCAGTTACCTCTAATCTTAATCACCACTCTGGAATTCCTTTTCTAAAAGCCAAAACACATTAATTAGAGCATTCTATGTGGTTGTGCTATGTCCCACTTTTATCTCTGTCACTCCATTGGTTATCAAACTATATTTATCCATTCAACATCCATGGAAAGGATGAACACAAATACCTGCCAAAAAATTTTCTCCCTGCAGGTTCGGTGCTTGCAACAAATGACCACCCCATTTTGTCTAAAAGGGAAAGATATGACCACTGTTAACAAGTTTTGGAAGTGGTTAGATAGCAAACTTCAAGATGAGAGCAAGATCCATCGTACATTTAAATATCTTTTCTGAGATTATAGCGCCGCCATGTGCATAATTTGAGAATTAAAATTGTTAGGATACTCTCTAATTGACAGTCAATAAGCTACCAAGATTTGCATCGATAAATATAATTGCTAGATGTAACATATTCACTGACCAACTATAGGCAAAAACTCAACGATTAATCAAACATGGGACGAAGAAAAATCTTTGCATTACATCAACAACGGCCAACAGCCACAAGCAATGGAATAGAGAGGCGACCGAATGCAGTGAGGAGCAAGGTAAATTAACTCTTACAAACCTATTGATCAAATCCATAGTTACTAAAGTGATATATAAAGATAGCAGTTTAGATTTGGAAAAATTGATCCCAAAAGGAGTTTTAAAAAGCTACAGCAACAAGTATCTATCTTGCCTACTAGTGGCAATCATTTTCTACACCTTGGCTGCTGATGATAGTATGCATCAATTTCATCAAAGTAATCTCTAACGTTGTATAATCCACTTATAGGGTACAACGGCATTCTCATTACTTCCTTCAGTACTTGTGGTCTGAGATACATAAGTACCTGTGAGCATCATATAAAAAATTGTTATTTGTTGAGGTAATGATCTAAACAAAATGTTGTAGCAAAACAACTCCAGATTACCAACTAATATAACGATGTCTACAATGAAACACAACCTTATGCATTGGCAACAACATGCACGCCTTTATCACTAATCCACTTGATCTAGAATCATTTACAATCAATACCTGGGAAAAAAACGCAGAAATTATGCAAACAAAAGATAACTTCCCTGCTTGGTAGACACATAAGCTACAAGCAAGACGGACAAACATATCTAAATTTTTTTTTTCTTATAGAAGATAATACATTAGTTTTTCAACATATGTATCTCACTTTTATATATAAAGACATTGATATCGACCTCATTTGCGTCTTTAAAATGATTAACCTCATAGCTCTTTGGCCACTTGACTCGCCAGCATCTGCCATAGATATAAAAACTGATTAGAAGATTGCCTAAAGAGAGACTAATGGTACACAAATACATCAGTGCATCTTGACAATATAGACCTTTCTTTTCCACTGGCAGCGTGCAAGTTCTTCAACTAAGGCTTGTCCAGGGAATCCCCATCAGTGGCTAGTATAATGCATGATGCCTGTCAATACCAACATCTTTAAAACCAATGCCTTTATATGTTTATATTAGCCACAACTGAAAGTAAAGAAAGCCTATCATACCAACCTTTTTAAGTTACTCTTTGCAGTTCCACAGATACTGATATTTAGTGTCCTAGCTTTACAAAATACATAGAAGGTGCATTAGATCCAGAATTTTTAGCAAGTGCACAGAAAACACATGTTCTCAATATGAGAGAGAATCTCTATTTGTGCTCCACTTTTTGCCTTCAGGAATACCATATATATGACCCTCTCAATCACAAAGAATCAAATGCAGCAAAATGAAGCTAAATAAAGCAATCACCACCTAAGGGGAAAAGGTTACAGTCAGACCATGTATAGATAAACCTATTATCTACAAACAAGGACATGAGTATAGCATCTGGACATAACACTGGTGCCAAACATGCAACTCCGAAAATTAGAGACATGCAAACGTTGTACATGCTCACATTTGTGCATTTATGATATCAATCAAATACTGATTTATGATGATATACTTGTTTGCTTGTAAGTAAATCATCAAGCTTGAAATGTTTAGGTTTCATATTAAAAAAAAAAAAAAATTTGTTAAAAAATGGTGATGCGTTTTGCCACAACTGTCCATACATATGTTGGACAGGGTAGACACAAGCAATAAGTTTCAAGTGAACACACCAAATTTTCATCAGGGAAGTGTCCCCAAATCATACCACTGAAAAATGTTTGCAAATAGCAAGTTTTAGCCATAAAGATAAAAATGAATGGTTCATTACAAACTTAGTAAATGAAAGTTTAAATTACTTCAATTATAGAAATGTAACTCACATGGGACTAAAGGATACTTTCAATGATTAGACCTAAATTGTGTTGATGACAGGACATGCTAATAATTGACCTTAAAAATTATTCATATAATCCCCTAGGCAATATGCATAAACATGTAAATTTTTGAGGTAGTGTTGAAAAGAGATTCTCTTTGATAAGGTAGTTTCTTATATTGCATAGTTGAAACTTGAGATTCGAGATCCTAGTTGACATTTCTTGGTTGTTACATTTATAAGATCTTGTCAAGAGAAGTAAGCAAGCCATGAAAACAATTACTTTGAGATAATGAAAGTGACATGACTCAACATTTCAGTCAGCCAAACCTTGTCTTCAGGTGGCAAATCTTTTGTGGAAACTTGAGCAGGTGCTCCATTAGAACACTGACAATTACAAAAGCCAGCTTCCTCCATTGAAAGCTTGTCCATTTCACCTTCAACACCTATAATCAAAAGTTCAACATTGGTAAGTACGGAGGTCAATTAACAGTTAGCAGAAACTCTCGAAAATAAAGAGGAAGACATACAATGATGATTTCACTTTCTCCCTCTATATCATCCAAACCATAAAATACCTTGTCAGTATCCTTGTCCTGAAATAAGATCAGTACAAATTGATCTAAATAACGGTTAGTAGAGTTCATACGCATAAGCATTCAGAGTATAGAAGTGATATGAGAATCAAAAAAGGAACTGTCCAATGGATAAGTGAAAATTACTCCATCTCCATGCAGTCAAATTAAATTCAATGTTATGAGGGCTGCACATCACTGAACAACAGAATATACCTCCACTCGGTTTTATGTACATGAAAATCCCACTGACCAGGTTTATTAATAACCAATTTATGGTTTAATATGTATTTGGCACCAGTCAAAGGTAATTTTACAATAATGTGGCTTCACAGCAAATGTCTCCAGGAGGAATTAGTAATCTCATGTTAAAATTCAACTGTCTAAAAGGCACTTGTATTAGAACTCTTAAGTCATCATTTAATCTTCCATTGATCTAATTAAAAATTAGTTATAAAAACCTGCCAAAATATCTTCATGATGTCCCGATATTTGCAATTTACGAGCTTCCCCCCTTTTCCGATAAGTAAATGCAGTAACAATCTGGCAACAAATTAGATTAGATAGTGTCACATTTGGGCATATTGTAAGTTTTTGTCACATTAAGAAAGCTAACTTGGAGCTGCGCCTAATAGATTTCACTTTCTTCCACATTGCATGATGAAGAAAACTGTTGAGCAACTGTTCTAAACAGAAATAACTTTATTCCAATTGTTAACTATTTTTCAGGTTTTCCACAAAGTTTAACTCTGATAAAGACAATGGTAAGAAATAACAAATTTAACGTATGTTGGAGGAAGTCAATGTGAACAAAAGTTAACTGCTAATGAATTAAAACCATGTACCACCATCTGCCCTCTTTCAATATGGCTTCAGATTATATATATATATAGATATAGTGTGGTTGTGGTTGTGATCATGTGCCCATTCACAAGCCTTTGCACATAGGAGGGCCTGTCGAACTTAAACACTATTCGTAGGCTTTACCTCTTAATTTTACGGACAAAAACTGAATATTATCAAGAACAAAATGAGAATAATTATTTTCTTGTAGTCTAGACATGGTAAAGGCTATCAGCATCCTAGCATAGGATTTATAGTTCAAGATAGTTGGAAACTCATTATTCCAACATCTTACTCAAATATCTTTCTGCATGACACGATTTCTCTGTAGCGTCTCTGATGTATCATTCGCTTGGCAAAATAGCGACTAAGCTGAAACAGGACAAAATGTAAATTTTTTATTAAAAAACTGATGCAAAAGACAAAGATGATAAACTGATCAAGAATCAAAGCCTCAGAATCCTGTAAACTCAATAAAGAGAGGGAGAGAGAGATAATACGAATAACCATGCATATATAGTATACACTTATGAAATGAACAAGAAAAAGCATTTCTTGATGGCTTGAAAGCATAAATTGAAATGCACAAAGGGAGCTTCAGCAACTACACAGCAACAGTTGCCAGAAACCAATTTTTGAGGAAAGAAAACACCAGTAGAAGGCTAGTGCCCCTCAAGCAAACATCTAAAACATGTTTTGAATGAAAATAAAAGTTGTATTAGAAACAAGAAAATTAATCATGTACAATAGAAAACAGCGAATAACAGAATGCTTAAGATCTGTTAAACCCCCCATACGTAAGGTCTATAAGTCCAAGGGCAAGGGAAGGAAGAGGGGCAGGGTACAATAAGTGAGGGTCCAGTAGAGGATGTTGACGTGGCCAAGGAGGGGGATTAGGCAGGGGAATTCTGTTGTGGAAAGGGACACGTACAGGGAAGTTTGTTATGAAAAGGACACCTGGCTGACAGTTTGTTGAAGAATGACTATTTAAGAAGATGAAAGTGAGGAGGGAGGATATCTAGAAATATTATCATTGGCTGGTCTTGGAGGGTCCCAGCTCCTCGAATTGCTGGAATCTATTGATCTTTCTTTTTCTTGTAGTTGTGCTATTTTTCCTATCTTAGCTTCCATTAATATAAACCTCCATTTCTTCACTTGTGCATTTCCTGTGTTTGTGTGCTATGTGTGCATTGTTGTGGTTCTTTTTACAGGGAGTTCCATCAGATTGGTATCAGAGCTGTGTTGCCATCAATTTAACACTGGGGAATGGTCAAATAAAAAGGATAATAGGATGGATAATATGGAAAAAGAGATGAAATCAGTTCAAGAAGATATGAGTTCATCAAAACTAAGTGGGGAGTCTTAAGGAATACTTGGCCGAGATGAGAGAGTTGTTGAGGTTGAGAGAGGAGAGAGAGGAGAAACGTTACCAGAAAAAGAGAGCACCAGTCATCTTCCGAAATGCAGATTCAGGTGATTGGTGTGAACATGAACAAGACACAGGGGGGGACAGTGGAAAAGGGGAAGGAAATCCAGGAAGCTGGAGCTTCCAATCTTCAGTGGGGAGGACCCTTTTGGATGGACTTTCGCGCCGACCGATACTTCGCTATCAACAATATGGACCATCGGAGATGGTGGAGGCAGCGCTGTTTGCATAGAGGGCAGTGCACTAAACTGGTTACCAGTGGGTAGAAGGACGAGATCCCTTCAAGACATGGAAGAGCTCAAGGCTACTCTAATCGCAAGATTCAGACCATCTTTCAAGGGTCTGCACATGAGGCCCTAGTGGCACTAAACAGGCTCCACTGGACTAATACAGGAGATTTGAAGCCCTTACAGCTCCGTTCAAGGATTTGGAGAAGAATTGTTAATGGGGGTTTTCATAAATGGGCTTAGGGAAGAATTAGGCTGAGTTGAGAGTGTTAAGGCCTAATTCACTTCAAGAGGTCATTAACGGCCCACCGTGGAAAAAAAAATTGGGTAAGGAAAAGTGGAGGCCCAAAACATTTAAGGCCCAAGGCACCAGGGAAAATTATTCAAGGGTGTCCAACAGCCCAGACCCAACTCGTCAGACATGGTGGACCAACCCACCCAAGCTAGCAACTCAATCGGATTCGACCCGACCCGTCTGGTGGCCCAACGCAGCAAAATCACCTGAAACAAATCAGATCGCGTCATCTCGCGATTCACGACACCCGATAGACGCGAAAGGCTCAGAAATAGGAACGACGAGCTTAAGCAGGATCAAGTGGCGGTTTCCGGCGGCTGACTGAGGCGAGCTCCAGAGTAAACGTGAAAAGGCCTCTGCTTAAAGTGACGAAAAATTCACCCTAATCACGCGTATCGAAGTAAGTCCCTGCAGATTTTAGCTTTTGGAAGATGACAGTGAGGAGACAGCTGAAAACCCATGGGAAAATGATGATTTTCCTAGCCCAGAGAGTGACAATGTAGCGCTGTCTATGAACTCCATAGTGGATCACATCAGATCACACCTTGAAGGTCAGAGGACAATTGGTAAGAGTGAGGTGGTGGTGCTGGTTGATAGTGGGGCATCCCACAACTTTATTTCACAGGATCTGGAGAGAGGTTGGGCTTACAGTGGAAAAAGGGAAGCGATTTGGGTGATGATAGGGAATGGAGTAACAGTAAAGGGGAAGGGTGTGCCGACAGATTCATCTGAACGTGCAAGAGTACAGATTAACGGATTTCTTTCTTTTCCAGTTGGGGGTGCTGATGTGATTTTGGGGATTACGTGGTTGAGTTCCTTAGGGGACGTGTGCGCCAATTGAAGAAATTGACTATGAGATTTGAATTGGAAAGGGTTAGGGTCAGTTTGCAAGGGGACCCGTCTCTGATAAAGTCGGTGTATCCTTGAAATTCGATGCTACGCTCCATCAACAGTACAGGAGGAGGGATTCTGGTAGAATGTTGTACAATCGAAGAAAAGCCAGCCACATAGACGAAGACATCAACCCGCAAGTTCAGGAGTTTTGGAGATATCGGCATCTCTTCGACCAGCCCTCTAAACTTCCTCCACACCGTCCCCATGACCATGCCATAAACCTTAAGGAAGGAGCCCAAACACCCAACCTTAGACCATATGGAGCTATATTTCCAAAAAATGAAATTGAGAAATATTAGGAAATGTTAGCAGCCCGTCATCATCCAACCAAGTACCAGCCCGTTTGCCAGCCGGTGTTGTTAGTCAAGAAAAAGATGGGAGCTGGAGGTTTGTGTGGATTACAGGCCCTCAACAAGATAATAGTCCCCGACAAGTTTCCCATTCCGACCATCGAGGAACTATTGGACGAACTAGCCGGTGCAACAATCTTCTCTAAACTGGATCTCCATCCGGATACATCAAATTAGGATCAAGGACGAAGACATCCCCAAACAGCTTTCTGGACTCATGAGGGCCATTACGAGTTCTTGGTAATGCCCTTCGCGGTTGACCAACGCTCCTTCAACATTTCAATAACTTATGAACACTATTTTCAAAGTTTTACGTAAGTTCGTATTGGTTTTCTTTGATGATATCTTGATTACAGTAGTGACTTGGAGAACCACCTTAACACCTTGACAAGTCCTTCAAATCTTGGGTGACAATAACGTGGTGGTAAATTGGAAAAAATACTCATTCGGACAGCCTAGACTGGAATACCTGGGGCACCTATTTCAGCACAGGGGTGGAGGCTGCCACAAAAAATTGCAGCTATGGTTTCCTGGCCTCACCACCAATGTTAAAAGTCTCCGCGGCTTCTTGGGTTTAACGGATATTATCGCAGTTGTTAAAGGTATGGCAACATAGCCAACCACACCCAACGGCTCTTGAGAAAAACGGTTTTTAATTGGGATAAGAGGCGCAGCAGGCTTTTCACGCCTTAAAGAGGCTATGGCTCATTCCAGTAGTTGCAGCCCCAGATTTCAGCCTTCCATTCGAGATCCAGACGGATGCTTCAGACCAATGTATGGGAGTGTTTTGGTGCAACACAAGCGACCCATACGTACCCTAAGTAAAGCACTCTCCCTCAGCTAAACAAAATCGTTTATGAAGAGAACTCATGGCGGTGGTTTTCGCTGTGCAAAATTGAGTCCGTATCTATTGGGCAGAAGTTTATCATTCGAACGACCAGCGAAGCCTTCAATTCCTCAAGGATCAGCGGATTAAACACCTGACAGCAGAAATGTTGTCCAGTTGATGGGGTATTCCTTTGACATTCAGTATTTACCCGCGCCACAAATAAGGTAGCGGATGCACTATCTAGGCGAGACGGAACCAAGAATTATCGTCCTTGTCAAAATTCAGGTTTTTTGGAGTATGAGGACTTAGCCAACGAAGCCCACCAGGACCCCAAGCTACGGCAGTTGATTCAAGCATTGGTTTTGGACTCTAACAGCCGACCACATTATAAACTCCACCATGGGTGTCTCATGTACAAAGACAAGTTAGTGTTACCTAGAGGTTCTCGTTTGTTCAAAGCTACTGACTGAACTCCATTCATCCATCAGGAGGCCATTCGGGTTTTTTTCGGACATACAAAGGGTGTCCAATGTGGCTTAACTGGGCAGTATGAAGACAGCTGTCCAGGACTTTGTCCAAAAAATGCACCATGCTGCCAGGTTAATAAACATTAGCCTTGAAGCCCGCAGGGCTACTTCAACCACTTCCGATTCCGGCTCAGGCATTTGATGATTTGACAATGGATTTCATCGGAGGCTCCCAAGAACGAAAGGGTTTGACACATACTGGTTGTAGTGGACCGTTTGACTAAATACAGCCATTTCATACTTCTGTCACACCCTTAACACCCAAGGAGGTAGCCTTAGTTTTCATCAAGGAATAGTAAAGCTTCAGGGTTCCCTAACCATCATCTCAGATAGGGACAGAATTGTTTATGCGTAATTTTGGCAGAAATTTTCAAAATGTCAGGTACAACTCTGAATTCAGCTCGGCTTACCATCCCCAAACGGATTGGCCAAAGCGAAGTGGTGAACCGGTGTCTGGAGACTTACCTCCGCTGTTTCTGCAGCTCACAGCCCGTCCAATGGCCCAACTGGTTATCATGGGCTGAATTCTGGTACAATACGACCTTATCATCCATCCACTAAGATGACGCCCTTTAAAGCATTGTACAGCCGAGGGACCCTCGACTCTCCTTAAACTCTCCGATTACCCTCTGCGGTCGAGGGAAGTAATCAGCAGATCAAGAACTCAATGCCCTTCTCAGACCTTAACATAACCTGGAAGTCGCACAAGCTCATATGAAAACCAAGCGTGACAGCCACCGAAGAGACATCCAGTTTTCTCCAGGAGATTGTTATCTCAAGCTTCAGCCATACAGTTTAAATCTCTAGCCACACGGTTGAATGAAAAATTGAGCCCCGGTTCTATGGACCCTTCCAAGTGGTCAAAAGATTGGTCAGGACATACAAGTTAGAACTACCCATAGCACACGCATCCCCCGTTTTTCACGTATCCCAATTGAAGCTCTGCCTCCATAGTTCATTCCCTGTATAGACCCCTACCATCTGGTCTCACAAAAGACCTGAACTTCAGGTTCAACCCGAGGCAGTGTTGGATGTGCAGAATCTGATAGATGGCTCCACTGAGGTACTATCAAATGGAAGACCTGCCTACTTTTGACCCACCTGGGAATCTTTTGAGGTCATCAATACTCAGTTTCCTAATTCCTCCTTGGGGACAAGGTGGCACGTCAAGGGAGGGGTATTGTTAGACCCCCCATACGTAAGGTCTATAAGTCCAAGGGCAAGGAAGGAAGAGGGGCAAGGGTACAATAAGTGAGGGTCCAGTAAAGGATATTGACGTGGGCAAGGAGGGGGATTAGCAGGGGAATTCTGTGTGGGAAGGGACACATACAGGGGAAGTTTGTTATAGAAAAGGACACATGGCTGACAGTTTTTTAAAGAATGACTATTAAGAGATGAAGTGAGGAGGGAGGATATCTAGAATATATTAATCATTGGTGGTCTTGGAGGTCCCCACTCCTCGAATTGCTGGAATCTGTTGATCTTTCTTTTTCTTGTAGTTGTGCTGTTTTTCCTATCTTAGCTTCCATTATATAAACCTCCATTTCTTCACTTGTGCATTTCCTATGTTGTGTGCTGTGTGTGCATTGCTGTGGTTCTGTTTTATAGGGAGTTCCATCACTATCAAACAATTTTTACAACTCATAACAAAAAAATAATTGCAAAACAGAACAAAGATCACACACAAAACAAAAGGTAAAATCCAGCACCTGGTCACATAGTGGCTCTAGTCTAGACCCTCCTCTGTGACTTCTCTTATTGTCTTCTTTGGGCAATGTGGTTCAATCTTGAACGTGATGAAGTGCTGTCTCCAAAGGCCTGCAAGTGTAGATGCAACATCAATCTAAGAGTCAAATAAAAATACTCACCAACATATAACTGCAAACATTTCGCTAACTGTTACAAAGAATATCTTACACTCGGCAGCCTTTCCATTCACATTTGCACAACACAACACCACATAGCGAGCACATAGAAATTGCCAAAAAATAAATAAATAAAATAACAGAGAGGTAAGTGATGATCTGTTAAGAACAGAAAAGAAGAAATTAAAGGAGGAAACTATAGTAGCATCCCATCAGGGTGATGTAAACAGACAAGCTTTTTCCTCCTGAATCACCACCATTGCCCTAATATACAAAGAACAATGAAAACAACAAAACCAACATTATGTGTTAATCCATAAGATTGATAAGAATGAAACATGAAGATCTGAAAGCAGATCTACATCAGACAATTAAATCAAGAATTAGTTCAAGTCTACCGGCAGAGCTTCATGGCACCAACACATCACAGTAAGTCATCTCGCGAATTGTAGTAAAGCAACTCAAATTGGTTAGTCATCTGGAGTTTCTTAATTGTAATTGGTTTTTTCTAGTACAATTATTACATTACACAGCAGTTAATTCATATCTACAAAAACCTCAAAAAAATGTCCATATCATGTGCATAAACCATGACATTCAGAAAAACAAGAGAAACAAACAAAACCCGATCCCATAAATTGAACAAAACAAAACCCGATTCGCAAAATTGAACACAGGAACACAACTTACAGCTGGGACAAAGACAAACTATACTAGCCAGGACACATTTCTACATATCCATCCCCAGCTCTTCAAGTAATCGTCAAAAACATGCAAACGGCCGCAAACAACGCGCATTACTATATCCTCAGAAAGAACCACAAAACAAACACAAACATCAGTTTCACAGACACTCTTTAAATGTACTCAAACCTATAAATTACTCCTTCTCTATCCTCAACGAGATATTAATTTACAAATCCCTTTAAATGAATAATAGACTAATACAAAAAGCACGTAAACAAACAAAACCTGGGACTAAGGAGAAGTCATGGTTTGGTTTTGGGTTTGAGAGTCAAAGGATGATGATTATACTACTATTATCAATGGATTTAAGCCAAAGCAGGAAGAAGGTGTGAAGAGGATTGTAAGAGGCGTATTACGAAGAAAGACGAGTGTAAGAACGGTGCTCTCAAGGTTCAGCGAGAGACATGAAGAATGAGAGTCTTGTTGAAGAAGAAAAAGCATTCTTAGTGTTTGAACAAATGTGTGAACTAATTGAGGGTGTTGGTGGGTTTTCAAAACGTTTTAGAACTTTAGACATGCTCATCTGGCATGGAAGCTCAAAACTGAACTCGTGAGACAAAGAAAGGAGTGACGGTTTGTTGTTTTAGAATTTTGGTGTCTTTTGTTTTTCTGATTTTTCAAAGATATTTGAAGGAAAACACACTTTTTTTCAAGAAAATGTTGGTAAGTGTTGAAAAACGAGTGATGTGAATGAATGAAAGGGTTAGGCAACAGCCCATGGCTTAGCCTCACATGAAAGCTAAGGGAAGGCGGAAGACAAAGAAGGGAACGGTGTGTTGTTTTTCAAGACAATCAGTGTTAGTCACAGTTCCATCTCAAGCTTTCTATAGCTGGAGATGTCTCGTAGATAAGACCACAAGCAGCAAAATCCTCGTGTACAAATCTGTTCAGTCGTGAAATAGAATAAAAACTGGTTTTATTATTTCATACCTATTCCCAATCTTAGTATTTTTCCTATTTTCAAAATAAACTGTTTGTTTTATTATTTGGGGAAATAATATTATATTTTATTAATTATTTTTAAACCCTTTAAATTTACTAATTTAAATAACAACCCCTAAAAAAGGTTTAAAAATTAACAAAAAAACTCCCACCCACCTATATTGCCAAATTCCAGCAACCACCGTCGGTGGTGGCCGAAATCTATCACAACAACCTAAAAACAATCGAATTGGCCGTTAATTCAACAATCTGACCTTTTCTAACCAGATCCATGGTGGATTAGGCCAAAAAAAGCTAGATGTGGTCGTCAGCGACAGCCAAAGAAATGGCCGTCGTTAACCATCAACGATGGTCATATCTTTGGCTATCTCTAATGGAAGCATTTTTTGTGCAATTTTCTAGGAAAAAATAAAACATAAAATTTGTAAACGAACGGGACCTTAAAAATTTGTGCTTTTTAATTGTCTCCTGCTCTGTTTTAATTTGAAAATATTTTACGTACGAAAAGAAAAATCTCTTTCTCCTTAAATTGAACTCATAATTGAAAGAACGTCAAGTAAATTAATGAAGGATAAACCATTTGCCTCAAGGTTCCTAAAGTCTTTTCACACACTAAAGTCTCATTTCAAGGATGGAAAGGTCTTTGTTCACAAAATCTTTTCCACACAAATAAGTCTTTTATTATTCCAGGAATTAAGTTGGATGCTATTTCCATCTACAAAAGAAGGAATTAGATTTTGTTGCAGCTTTTCACAAGATCTTTTTAAATCTAAGATACAAGAGAAGATTGATAGGGTTAAACACATCCAATGACCTTAGTAATGGCACAACATTTGAATCCCCGCTTATTACTTAATAGGTTTTTACTACTTCGGGATAATCATGGGACACAACAACATTATATAGGCTTTTACCTGTCCATCCCTCCATTGGGCGTTCAAGTGGCCAGTACAGAATGATAATTAGTATTAACATAAATAACATAACACATACAAATAATAATGCCATAACATACCATGTAACTTAGACATAACGGCAATCAGATTAAATATATTAGATGTCTTTTAGTTTAGGAGGTGTGACTTATAAACGTATCCTTGAGTCCACAAACAAATATCGAATTCCATGACAAAAATAAATTCAAGAGGAAAAGTTTTGCTATGAAAAAAATTCTAAAAACTTTCAATATTTTTGCATGCAGGAAAGAGAAGAATTACTTCCATCTCAAGAACTTCAAACTCTTCTTGAATCTCCAATAATTCAAGAAAAATTGTACTCAGAAGAGAAGTGTTTGGTTCGAAGAGAAATTCTGCAAACCCTAAAAGATGATCCTGAAATTCAATCAAAATCAGCCATTTTTGAGAGCATTGATGAGCTGCTGGAAACAAATAATGGCTGATTATTATTATTATTATTAATGACCATATTTATTTTATTCTGTTGTAGATTTTGACCTAGATGGTAGTTAATTAACCCTTGACTTGTATTGTAGGTATTAGAGACTAACCATTTTCTTTTCCAAGAAATGGAATATTAGTGTTTTTGTTTCGTGTCAATTTTAGTTTGATTATTGCCATAATTTAGACATTAATATGTATTAATTTATGTAATTATTTAATTAATTTCTTGGCGGCTACTCCACGATGAATATGTTTCCTAATTTTATGTGTTTAGTTTTGTAATTATCTTATTGGTAGTTAAATATAAATGAAATAAAATCTTAAATAAATTCCTAATATAATATAATATATATCTGGACAAATAATGTTAATAGAGTAGTGTCCTAATAATTCATATATAAAATTTTTTAATCAATGGAAATGGTTCCATGTCTAAATTATGTTAATCTATTATGACAAAATTCAAAGATTTTATGAAACATTATATGCAAAATAGAACATGTAATAATTAAAAGTTTAAGTGAGGATCCCAAAAACTTTGGAATAAAATGTTATACTTGCAATTAATTGAAAAATCATGATCAATTTATATGTTACATATATACGTTATTTTCTCTCTTATTTAATTCAGTATTATAGTTTTTAAACAAATATCACACATAAACATAAATTCTTCAATTAATTCATATAGTATCTTATTCTATACTATCATAAACTTCTCAACATTCCTTCACTATTAAATTATTGGAAAAATTACTCAGACACAATCCATTTTAAAAATCGCAACATTACAATTAAATGATGAGAAATCAAACTTAAGACTGTACACATATCCACACAATAGATATGGAACATGTTTAAGCTGATATGTTCCACATTTTTTTATTTAATATTTTTTAGTATTTAACTATTTATAATGGATGAAAAAAAAAAAAAAAAAACTTATTGTGTATTAATTTATTGGAATCAAGGATGAATAAGGTATTTATTTGGCTTAAGAAGATTGAAGGGAACACTTAAAATAAGGGTATGGAAGTGGAGAAGAGAAAGGGGTGAGCAAGAAGAAATATAAAAAAAGAAAAGAACAAAAAAGGAATAATCTTATTTAATTTTTAATATTGAAAAGACAGTAATATTCCTAAATTATACAGGACCTAATTTTTGTCTCAGGATAATCAGTCATTTTAACTTTCAAAAGACAGAATTGCCCCTTAGATGATAAGGGATTTTAAACGTCATCTGCATCCGGGCTGGATTGTGAATAATTTTCGAAATCACAGGCCTCTGATTGTAATACTAGAAAACACGGAGGTAGTAACTATTATTATTTTATAGGAAACTTATCGTATGTATGCGTGAAAAAAAATAAATTTGATAGTGGATCAGGTATCCACTGCTACAAAAAGTTGGCTAAAACTGATATAAGGAAATTGAAGGTAGTAAATAACCTGACTTCAGGATAATATTTGTCCATCTCCAAAATCTCATTGCCAGAATGAATGAGGCTAGAAGTCTGACTCTCACCATCCAATCTACCACGTGACAGGGCGCAAATTGCTTCAGAAAGACACTTATTAATTGTATCCAGTGCCATTGAAAACGCCCCAACTCTCTTCTGAATTTCTATTGACTGAATTTTGGTAATAAAATGAACGGTCAGAAACAAAAGCAACACCAAAATGTCAAACAAAAAACTAAATTTAGAGGAAACAAGTAGTTGGAGCAAACCCATAAACTAAGTAAAACATACATTTACCAGAAAGGTAAACAAGACACTTGATACAATTGAAAAAGGGCCAAAGAACATATAAAACAATGAGAGACTACAAAATGTGTGAGCTAGAAGTACATGACCACAAATATCAAAGACAATGTCAGAGTTATTAACCTATATGACTTGCCAGTAATTGGTTGATACTCATCCTTCATTATGCTTATTTAATATTTCAGATGCAATCCAAAAATAAAGACATCAAAGTGCAAGGGTAGAAAAATTACTTTGTCATACAGCCCAGCTTCCTGACACTGGCGAGCAGCTTCAAGTAGAAACTGTTGTCTTGCTTTGAAATCAGTTAAAAATCGTTTCAATTCACCTTCCTCTCCAGCACCTCTTGAACCAAGTAAAAGATAGAATCCACCATCTCGTAATAATAGCTCAGTAAGAAGTTGCTTTAGCATTAAGCTTTTCTGCCTTTGCTGATCGGCATTAGCTCTCCCAGTCCATGACAACTGTCCCCCACCAACTGCAGCAGCAGCTTGTGCATAATACTCTAAAGCAATCTGGAGATTACCAAGACGTAGATATGCAGACCCATACTGCCTAATCATGCTGAATGCCTCTGCATAAGCATCCATTAACCCCAGTTTTTGTCCAGCATCAGCACCTTCATAAAGGACCCCATGGTCTGCCAGAACAATTGACATGTGGACAGCATCAATGTTGTATCCTTCATCTCCTGCTTCCTTTGACAAGTATAGGATAGCTGGTAACAACTGAATACTTAAGAGCAAAACATATGGGTACACAAGAGGGTCCTTTCCATTCTTTGTATAATACGAAGGGTCAAATTTATTTAGGTAAGCCTGCAGATCATCCAAACTGTATGGTGCCAGACCCTCATTCAATATAACAGATGAGGCTCCACTGGGTACATCCCGTACAGCCGACAATTTGAACCACAAGAAATCCTCTATAGTATTGAATAGAGTTGGTATATCTCTAAGCAGGCGATCAATTTGCCTGCGACAACCAGATATGATAGCATAGAGTAACAACTTTTTCTTGTCATATGCAGGTCGACCCACACGATCACCCATTCTGAACATTTTTTCACATTCTTCTGAAGCAGCAGCTGCAATCTCTGGAGGCACCATACCTCCAGTGTTAATCCACTCTGTAAGCTGTCAAAAATGAAGTAACAATTAAGGAGTGATTATAAGGTATTATGTACTGACGGAATGAACAATCAGTACCACAGGAGCAAACTGATTTGAAGGACGGGATGATAAGGCAACATTTCTTGCTTCATCATAGTATCCAGTTCTCAAGCAAAAATAAATCTGTCACATAAAAAAAAAATGCAGTTAAATGAAGTAAAATAAAAAATGAGTAATCTATCATAAAATCAATAAAACTGATTCAATTCTCTGCCAATCAACCAAATCTGTTAATGATCTAAGAAATAAAAAATACACAAGAAAATACAGTGGGTGGCCTTTTCTGTTCTACATTTAAATATTTTTTTAAGGAGTGGTCCTTCCTTCAATATAAGCAACCAAAATAATAATAATAATAATAATAAAATAAAAATCCGAAAATGGTCTCTCTACAACAGAAAATGCGAACTAAAGCTAACAGCAATGTCACTAGAGACTAGAGGTCATAAGTTTCAAAGATCAAGTTTGTGGCTATTTGAGTTCTTCACATCTTCCCTCTAGCCTATTAGTGAAAAAACAAGGCCCCGAGAAATATGGAGCACAATGTCACAACAAAAATAAAAGCAAACAACGCTAGCAGCAAATTTTGGCCGAATGACTTGTGCACACCGGTTTACCGTAACAATAAGTTGGTACCTAAAAGGTTTTGAAACGACAAATAGGTACCTTCTGTCATATTCTGTTAGTGATTTCTGTTTATTAATAGTAAAAAGACTAAAATGCCCTTTAAAGTTTCAATTTTAGTTTTTTATAAATTTAAAAATTTCTAAAAAACCCCCTAGATTTGCTAATTTAATTAAACACCCCTATATATAAAAAGTTTGTTAAATGACAAAAACACCCCCACCACCCCCAGTGCCAGATTCCAGCCACCATCGTCGGAATCTGGCCTTCGGATCTGTGTCGTAAGGTGCCGATCTGGCCCTTTCCGGTCAGATCCGCCACGGATCTGGCCGGAAAAGGCAAGATCTGGCCGTCGAAGCAGCAGCCAGATCTGGCCTTTTCTGGCCAGATCAGCCACGGATCTGGCCAGAAAAGGCCAGATCGACGCGTTACGACACAGATCCGACGGGTCTGTGTCGTAACACAACTTTCCGGCCAGATTCTGGCGGTGGTGGCCGGAATCTGGCACTGCGGGTGGCAGGGGTGTTTTTGTTATTTTACAAAATTTTTATATATTGGGGTATTTAGTTAAATTTGTAAACCTATGGGGTTTTTTAGAAAATTTTCAATTTATAAAAAACTAAAATTCAAACTTTTAAGGGCATTTTAGTCTTTTCACTATTAATAAACAGAAATCACTAACCGAACATAACGGAAGGTACCTATTTGTCGTTTCAAAACCTTTTGGGTACCAACTTATCGTTACGACAAACCTTGGGTACGTGTAAGTCGTTCTCCCGCAAATTTTACATAATCCAGAGCAAACATTTATATTTCACTCATAGTGTACAAAGAGTTAAAGACTAGAGGTCACAATTTCAAAAGATTCCAGATACATAACACAAAATTATGCTTCCAAGATTAATATGTATTAATTTATGTAATTATTTAATTAATTTCTTAGCGCCTACTCCAAGATTAAGTATTTCCTTATTTTATGGGTTTAGTTTTGTAATTATCTTATTGGTAGTTACATATAAATGAAATAAAATCTTAAATAAATTCCTAATATAATATAATATATATTTGGACAGATAATGTTAACAGAGTAGTGTCCTAATAATTCATATATAAAAATTTTTAATCAATGGAAATGGTTCTGCGTCGAAATCCTAGTTAGTAAATACAGGTATGGTAAAAAAAAAGTATAGGAATTCTACGATATGATACAGCAAATGGTGAAAAATACGTTTGTAAAAATTTGGTCATAAAATTTATATGCGAAAAAAATACGGTATTAGTGTATACTAAGGGTGTTCAAAAGAACCGGTTGGAACCGGAACCGGAACCGACAGGTACCCTGAGTTTGGTTCTGGTTCCTACCCAGAACTAGTTGTCAATGGGTAGGTTCCGATTCCAAATTTTTGGAACCATTACTGCGCAGTTTTGGTTCCTATAGTCCGGAACTGGAACCAGGAACCAGGAACCGAGACTAGTATAAAATAAAATTAAAGATTAGGGGGGTTAATAGAAACTTTTTGTAGAAAAATTAATGTGAATACATTTATATTTATATTTCATAACATTTAAAGTAAGTTGGTTTGACTTTTGAGAATCTACATTTACAAAGTAATGGAGTTTGTAATTTGTAATTTTATTTTTGTTAACAAGTGCCAGGTGGGAGGGTATTTGTAAGTTTTTAAGGGTTTTTTTGCCGCTTTTTAAAAATTTTGGGGGGTCATGTAATTTTACAGGGTACCCAGAACCAGAACCGGAACCATTGTTACAGGTTCTAGTTCTGGGTACTTAGGAACCGGAACCGTCGGTTTCGGTTCCTTCAAACAGTACAGGGTACCCGGAACCGAACACCCTAGTATATACGGGTTTAATACAACACATTATCAATAATATGGTTTGAAAAATATGGTAATATCAATCCTAATTTTAACACTTTCTATAGACCACATGGTTAAAATCAATATAGAATTTCATTATTTTCATTGTTTCTTGTTACATATTATTGGGTAATGGGTATACCATATACATAGCCTAACTATTTCTAAAAAGCTAACACTTAAAGTTTTATAAATTAAAAGTTTAAAACTTGTATAAACAAAAACTGTTATAACCATACAATACAAAACAACAAAACTAAATGGAATATTATGTTAAAACTTGTATAGAAATGTGTATCGTGACCGTGAGGCTTGAAGAGTTGAAGTCTTGGACTTGAAGCTTGGACCTTTGAGAAGAGAGTTAAAAAGAGAAGAGAAGAAGAGATCAAGACTCAAGAGATGAAGAAAAGAGAGTTAAAGCGATGAAGAACTGTTAAAGATTTGAAGAACTGTGGAAGAAAACTAAGGAAAACCAAAAGAGAAGGAGAAAAGAAAATCTTTTTTAGTCATACCCCACCCANTTTTTTTTTTTTTTTTTGCCTGCAATAATTAGGCAATAATACGTATATAATTCACGAATTATACGGATTGGACATATAATTCGTGTATTATACAACAACCTTAATAAAATATGTAAATTTGAGTTTATAGACAAATTTACTAAGTAGGGTCTAAATTGCTTTCATTTACAAATTTTGCATTCTGTTTTCATTTCTTTGCCTAATAAATGGTGAAAAATTTGCTCGGCTACCCTTTTTTTAAATTTTAGACGAGAGAACAGATGAAAAGCTTGTTAGAAGAGAAAAACATGAGCCCCACATTTTATATGAAAATTTAGAATTTTGATTAAAAAATTATTTATTCTCTTCCTTTTTTTTTTTTTTGTATTTTCTCTTTTTTTTTTTAAAACAATTTTTTTCTTAAATGAAAATATTTGTTAGTACAAAATTGCAAGGGGAACAAAAAAACCGATAAAAACATAAAATATATACATATTATGTTTTTATTGGTTGAATCTTAAATAAAAGGGGTTTCTTAACCCCTTGAAGGTTGAATCAAGTAATAAAATTTCTCCTGAAATTTCAAAAATTACATATATCCTCCCACAGTTATTATGTCACTTGAACTTTTAACATAAAAGGTTAATAAATATTTACCTAATTATCCTTCACTTTTTATTTTGACCCCATAAGCTTAAGGGCAAAGAGAATTCTATAATTTTATAATTACTATGAACTTCAAAATCCCTATAGACCATAGAGGGATTTTTGTTATTTAGTTACACCGCGTGGAATTATTGTTATTAAACCGTTAACACAATCAATCAACTTATTCATTGTTTTTAAATCTGTCTAAAATATTTATCTCCGACGATACTAATCCGGTGAATTCTCAATGCTATATTTTGCAGTAGAAAACGTGATTCAATATGCATGATTTCAGGTTTTTGATGAAGTATCTGTGCTACAAATTACCATGAAAAATTCCAAGGAAAAAAGTTATGAAATCCATTAGTAGTAATTTGCTGCATATCTTTACCATGAATTTGAACTGAAAAAGCATGAACAATAAAAGCATTATCAGTAAACTTATGCTGATTTCTGATAAGAATGTGCCTAAACCTTGAGTCGAGGGCCTAGATGGTTGAGTAAAACTCATCTTGAAAAGCCGGTTTACCAAACAAAGGTGTCCAACTCCTTATAAACCACTTAATCCCTCCAATCGTTTCCAATGTGATCTCCTAACAATTTCAAATATCATTTTAGGTTTTGTAGTCTTTTTGCAATGAATTGGGCACAGCCAGCCCTTAAGCTTTGCCAAGATCTTTCAACAATGGATACTATGTTTAAAAGAGAAATGAAAGAAACAAAACCCTGTAATTCTTTGAATGTGTTTCATATGAGCTTTATGTACACTGCATTTTTGCTTGGTCTGGAACTTGTAGCTGATGCAACTCCACATTTTCTATTACTTCCTTCAGAGCACCTCGACCCAGAAACATGAGAACCTATGGCCACAAACCAAACACCGTAGTAAGAACACCTGCAGATCATCCTTAGAAACAAAACTTTTACAGATTTTGACAGAAAATAAAATAAAAACGTTACTATTAAATTTTTTCCAGCTATTTTAATCCCAGTCCTCTTATTCCAAGCCCGTGAAACAATGAGGACATTACAATTCATGGATGAATATATAATAAATGAGAGAAAGCAATGTCATTTTTTAACTATCATCAATTCTATATACCAGTTGGAGAAAGTACAGAACAAAAGCTAGATGATGGCAAAGATGTTGATTAGTAGACATAACCAAATATGGTCAAACTACTTCATTATTGCTTGCTTCGAAAGAAAAACAGAAAAGGAAATGAGGAAACAAGAATCAAACCTCATTTGCATCATTGAAGCAACAGAACTCATCTTTCTTATGCCATTGGACACGCCAGCATCTGAAAACCGACAAAGTACATAAAGAGATAATTGTAAGTATTTGGAAACTACTTTTGGGGGAATATATAAACAGAATTCAGACTATAAACCTCAAACATGATGATTATCAGTAGACGAGGTATACTATTGTAGTAAAATTTCTGTTTATAGTGTTACTACAAAAGATATTGCCTACATTAAGGTTTCACTGCGTCAAGATTTTGCACCACCAATTTGATAATTCAGTGCTATCTTTACAATCCTAGATACCACCAATTAAAGCAAAAGCTATAAACTTTGGACTACTGATAAGCAGGCTTCATCAAATTTTGGTCTTAATCACTGATTAGAGTCCCAAGTTTCTGAAGCACATGAAAGGAATTAATTTATAATTGAAACCTCTGCTTTCCAAGATGGCGTGCTAGCTCTTCAGCCAAGGCTTGACTGGGTATATCACCATCAATTACCAGGATAATGAAAGAAACCTCAAGATTCATTTATGCTTTTAAGAAATAAGATCAAGCAATGAAGAGAGGAAAACCAATAAAAATTTCCATATTGGGTCAAGCATGCATATGTAATAAGTTTACCTTATCCAAGTGCTCTTTGTAATTCCATATATACTGATATCCAGTATCCTATGTTTCCAAACATGGACAAAAAAGTCATTGTCGAAATGCCAAGTTTGATATGAAAATTTTAAAAATTATGCATAAGATACAGATACATAATGTCCTAGCTTCACAAAATACACAGAAAGTGCATTAGATCCAGAATTTTTAGCAAGTGCACAGAAAACACATCTTCTCAAATGATGAGAGAGAATCTCTATTTGTGCTCCACTTTTTTGCCTTCAGAAATACCATGTGTATGACCTTCTCAATCACAAAAGATCAAATTCAGCAAAGTGAAGCTTAAATAAAGCAACCACCACTTAAGGGGAAAAGGTTACAATCAGACCATGTATTAGATAAACCTATTATCTACAAACAAGGACATGAGTATAGCATCTGGACGTAACACTGGTGTCAAACATGAAACTCTGAAAAATTAGAGACATGCAAACAGTTTTACATGCTCACATTTGTGCATTCATGACATCAAATCTAAATACTGATTTATGATGATATACTTGTTTGCTTGTAGAAAACAACAAAGGGTAAGTAAATCATCAAGCTTGAAATGTTTAGGTTTCATAAAAAAAAATTGTGAACCCTCAAAATGTTACTATATACTTAAAAAATGGTGATGCGTTTTGCCACAACTGTCCATACATATGTTGGGCAGGGGTAGGCACAAGCATTGAGTTTCAAGTGTAACACACCAAATTTTCATCAGGGAAGTGTCCGTCAGATCATACCACCGAAAAATGTTGCAAATAGCAAGTTTTAGCCATAAAAGACAAAAATGTATGGCTCATTTACAAACTTAGTAAATTAAAGTTTACAGTTTATAAGATCCTAGTTGACATTTCTTTAGTTGTTACATTTTATAAGATCTTGTCAAGAGAAGTGAGCAAGCCATGAAAACAATTACTTATGAGATAATGAAAGTGACATGACTCAACATTTTCAAGTCAGCCAAACCTTGTCTTCAGGTGGCAAATCTTTTGTGGAAACCTGAGCAGGTGCTCCATCAGTAACACTGACACAATTACGAAAGCCAGCTTCCTCCATTGAAAGCTTGTCCATTTCACCTTCAACCTATAACCAAGAGTTCAACATTTGTAAGTACGGAGGTCAGATTAACAGTTAGCAGAAACTCTTAGAAAACAGAGAGGAAGACATACAATGATGATATCACTTTCTCCCTCTATATCATCCAAACCATAAAATACCTTTTCAGTATCCTTTTCCTGAAATAGAAGATCAGTACAAAATTGATCTAAATAATGGTTAGTGGAGTTCACACGCTATAAGCATTCAGAGCATAAGAATTAATATGAGAATCAGAAAAAGGAACTGTCGAATGGATAAATGAAAATTACTCCATCTCCATGCAGTCAAATTTAAACTCAATGTTATGAAGGCTGCACACTCACTGAACAACATATTATACCTTCACTCAGTTTTATGTACATGAAAATCCCACTGACCAGGTTTATTAATAACCAATTTATGGTTTACATATATATTTGGCACCAGTCAAAGGTAAATTTTACAATAATGTGGCTTCACAGCAAATGAGATCTCCAAGAGGAATTAGTAATCTCATGTTAAAATTCAACTGTCAAATAGGCACTTGTAGTAGAACTCTAAGTCATCATTTAATCATTCCATGGATCTAATTAAAAATTAGTTAATAAAACCTGCCAAAATATCTTCATGACGTCCCGATATTTGCAATTTAGGAGCTTCCCCTTTTTCCGATAAGTAAATGCAATAACAATCTGGTAACAAAATTAGATAGATAGTGTCACCTTTAGGCATATTGTAAGTTTTTGTCACATTAAGAAAGCTAACTTGGAGCTGCGCCTAATAGAATTTCACTTTCTTCACATTGCATGATGAAGAAACCTGTTGAGCAACTGTTCTAAACAGAAATATAACTTTATTCACAATTGTTAACTATTTTTCAGGTTTTCACAAAGTTTAACTCTGATAAAGACAATGGTAAGAAATAACAAATTTAACATATGTTGGAGGAAGTCACATGGGAACAAAAGTTAATCGCTTAAATGAACAAAAACCATGTACCACCATCTGCGCTTTTTCGATATGGCTTCAGATTTTTTTTACATATTCCATAATCATTCCATAACTTATATATATATATATATATATAGTTGAGATTGTGATCATGTTCCATTCACAAGCCTTGCACATAAGGAGGCCTGTTAGAACTTAAACACTATTCCTAGGCTCTGCCTCTTAATTTTATGGACAGAAACTGAATATTTATCAAGAACAAAATGAGAATAATTATTTTCTTGTGGTCTAGACATAGTAAAGGCCATCAGCATCCTAGCATAGGATTTATAGTTCAAGATAGTTGGAAACCTCATTATTCCAACATCTTTTCTGCATAACACGATTTCTCTATAGCGTCTCTGATGTTATCATTCGCTCGGCAAAATAGCGACGAAGCTGAAACTGGACAAAATGTAAATTTTTATTACAAAACTGATGCACAAGACAAAGATGATAAACTGATCAAGAATGAAAGCCTCGAATCCCGTAAACTCAATAAAGAGATGGAGAGAGGGAGAGAGAGAGAATAATACGAATAACCATGCGTATAATAGTATACACATAAGAAATGAACAAGAAAAAGCATTTCTTGATGGCTTGAATGCATAAATTGAAATGCACAAAGGTAAGTTTCAGCAACTACACAGCAACAGTTGCCAGAAACCAACTTTTGAGGAAAAGAAAAGACCAGTAGAGAGGCTAGTGCCCCTCAAGCAAACATCTAAAACATGTTTTGAATGAAAAATAAAAGTTGTATTCAGCACAAGAAAATTAATCATGTGCAATAGAAAACAGCCAATAACAGAATTCTTAAGCTATCAAACTATTTTTACTAAACTCATAACCAAAAAATAATTGCAAAAACAGACCAAAGATCACACACACACAAAAAAAAAAAAAAAGGGTAAAATCCAGGAACCTGGTCACATAGTGGCTCTAGTCACAGACCCTCCTCTGTGATTTCTCTTATTGTCTTCTTTTGGGCAATTTTGTTCAAACTTGAACGTGATGAAGTGCTGTCTCCAAACGCCTGCAAGTGTAGATGCAACATCAATCTAAGAGTCAAAATAAAAATACTCGCAAACATATAACTGCAAACATTTCAGCTAACTGAGACAAAGAATATCTTACACTCGTGCAGCCTTTCCATTCACATTTTGCACGACAACACACCCATATAGCTGTGACTCTGAGCACACAGAAATTGCCAAAATAAATAAATAAAATAACAGAGAGGTAAGTAGTGATCTGTTAAGAACAGAAAAGAAGAAATTATAAAGAAGGGAGGTATAGGTAGCATACCTATCAGGGCTGATGTAAACAGACAAGCTTTTTTCCTCTGAATCACCACCATTGCACTAATATACAAAGAACACTGAAAAACAACAAAACCAACATTATTGTTAATCCATAAGATTGGATAAGGAATGAAAAACGAAGATTCAAAAGCATATCTACATCAAGAAATTAATCAAGAATTAAGTTCAAGTCTACCGGCAGCTTCATGGAACCAACACATCACAGTAAGTCATCCTCACGAATTTTTAGCAAAGCAACTCAAATTTGGTTAGCCTCTCTCAGTTTCTTAAATTGATATTTGTTTTTTCTAGTACAATTCTCATTACACAGCAAGTTAATTATATCTACAAGACCTCAAAAAAATGTCCATAACTCATGTGCATAAACCGTGACATTCAAGGAACACAAAGAGAACAAAACAAAACCCGATTCCCATAAATTGAACAAAACGAAACCTGATTCGCATAAATTGAACTCAAAGAACACAACCTACAGCTGGACAAAGCAAACCATACTGGCCAGGGACACATTTCTCCATATCCATCCCCAGCCCCTTCAACTTAATCGTCAAAACATCCAACGGACGCAAACCCAAACGCCGATTACTTTATCCTCAGAAAGAACCACAAAACAAACACAAACATTAGTTTCACAGACACTCTTTAAATGTACTCAAAAACATATAAAATTAATTCATTCTCTATCCTCAAAGAGATATTAATTTTACAAATACCCTTTAAATGAATATATAGACTAAATACAAAAGCAAGTAAAACAAACAAACCTGGGGCTGAGGAGAAGTCATTGGTTTTGGTTTTGGGATTGAGAGTCAAAGGATGATGATCATTACTACTATTATCAATGGATTTCAAAGCCAAAGCAGGAAGAAGGTGTGAAGAGGATTGTAAGAGGCGTGTATTAGAAGGAAAGAGGAGTGTAAGAAGGGGTTCTTTCGAGGTTCTGCGAGAGCCCATGACGAATGAGAGTCTGTGTTGAAGAAGAAAACGCAATCTTAGTGTTTGAAAAAAAATGTGTGAATTGATTGAGGGGTTTGTTTGGTGGGTTTTCAAAAGGGTTTAGACATGGCTCAGTCTGTCATGGAAGCTCAACTGAAACGCTGAAGACAAAGAAAGGAGTGATGGTTTGTTGTTTTATGAATTTTGATGTCTTTTGTTTTCTGTTTTTTCAAAAGATATTGAATGAAAATACACTTTTTTAAGAATATGTGAAAACACGAAAAATAAAAATGCAGTCGGTGGAATACTTGAATGGTCGATTCTTTTTTTCGTTTTTTCTCGAATAAAAACATAAACAGAGGAATGTCTCATTAATTACATTTTTATTATAATCCTTTCTTTAAGGCCGATGCCATATAACATAAACAAAAAGGACTCAAATTCCAATTATTAAATATTAATTAATCGTTTAGAATATAATAGCTATAACAAATCATTCCATTAATTTAGAATTATCTTCTAATTCTAAGTATTTAGTCTAACTCTAATTATTTAGAATTAGAATAAAAGATGTATAATTTATATAAGGTAAAAGAAGAATCTAATATTCTATTAGATTTAAAATTTGAAATATATATTCTTATTCTATTATGTATACTACATATATAATAAATAAGAATAGAATAGATTCATAAAATTAAGTAATATATGATTTCGATAATTTTCTAAAACTAATGGTAATTATTCTTGATAATATAGGTGGTAATATGACTACTTTCATTTTCTTAAATATTTTAAAATTACTTGGCAATGTTAAATTTGTTACAATTTTACCCTTTATTAATAAATTTTTCGAATAATGATGCCCTTATTTTGAAATTAATTAAATTAATTTACAGGAACCTATCATTATAATTTTACCCTTAATTAATTAAGTTTTTGGACAATAATGCCCTTGTATTTAAAACAAATTACAGGTCACCCAAGACCACCACTGCTTGCCAACAACCATCGTCGGTTGCCGACCACTACTACTATCGTTGTTGGGCAAAACGACGCACAACTGGCCAGATGTGGCCGGTCGTGTGCCGATATGGCCAAAAACAACCAAATCCACCATGGATCTGGCCAGAAAAGACTAGATCTACGGCCAGAATCTGGCTATCAATGACCAGATTTTGGTCATAGATCTAATCGTTTCTGGCCATATCCATGGTGGATCTGGCCGAAAACGATCATATTGACGCACGACTGACCATATCCAATCGGTCGTGTGTCATTCCGACGACTACCGACAGTAGCTTGGGGTGGATGAGAATGATTTTGTTATAAATTAAACTTTTATGTGGTTGGGGTGTTTTAGCAAAATCTCAAATGTAGGGAGTTAAATTAAATGATTAAAAAAATAATAATTAAGATCATATTATATTAATATTTTAAAATGGGAGCAATTTAGTAATCTATAATTTCTATATAACATACTTACCAATTTATTCCTCCCAACCAAACATATCAATATAACATATCCACCAATTTATTTCAATCTAACTAAACACATTTTCCTAAACATTCCTAGTAATCTTTAAAGTAATCTATCATTCCATTAATATAACATTTCGGGGGCATTTGGTTCAGGAATGTTAGATTACTGGGAATGTTGGATTACTGGAAAGATAGATTACCTTGGAAGATTATTGGAAATCTTTAAGAAAATGTGTTTGGTTAATTGGTGGGTATGTTATATTAATATGTTTGGTTATGGGGAATAAATTGGTGGGTATGTTATTCAAATTACCAAATTGTCCCCTTTTCAAATATTAATATAATATTATTTTTATTATTAATTTTTGAATAATTTCTTTTAACCCCCAATATTTTAGATTTAGTTAAAACACCTCCGCTTATATAAAACTTTAATTTATTACGAAATCACCCCTACCTCCTGCCGCCGCTGCTGTTTAATAACTACTTTCTACTAGTATACTTTAGAATATATACGAAGAAAAACATACATACTTCGCATATGAAAAATAGTTGGGCCCAAATTTTTTTTTACTTATAAAATATAATTCTTTACATATACCAAAATAACATGTACAATAACTTTAGCAACGGTGGACAGTGATGCCATTTCTCTCTGTTTCTCGACGTCCATCTGACTGCTTCTCACCTAATTTCTGCAAAACATGGAAAAACAATGGAGTGAGCACAAAAATGCTCAATAAGTAAATCCTCTACTCCTTTATCCCCGCAACTTATTCTTTGGTTCTTTTCTTACTCTATTCTTTCTCTTCTTCATTATTTCTTTGTTCTTTCTCTGTTTCTAGTTCTCACTGTTCTTTTCTTTCTTCCTAATTCTTTTTGTTATTTCTTTCTATTCTTTCTACTCTTTCTTTCTATTCTTAGTTTCTTACTAACCATGATGGAAACCATGGTAATATGCATGAATGCAATGCATATGCAATAATGCATAAAAAATGCATTTTCTTTCTTCTTTTCTATTTCTTATTCTGTTTCTTTTCTTGTATGCTCAAGCTCTTCTTTTCTTTTCTTTTCTTTTCTTGTATGCTCAAACTTTCTCATTCTTTCTTATTCTTATTCTTTCTTTCTTTCTTTTCTTTGTCGATCGGACTCAGTTGATGCATGGATTCGGAACCCTGACCATGTGAGTGAGTACAGTCCTCATCTACATGCACTCTTGTGGACTGTACAAATTCTTTCTTTCTTTTTAGGCCACTCATTTAAGGTGGCGTGCATGTAGGAATTCTTCTTAGTGCAACCCTCATCCACTTACACTCTTATGGGTCGTACATATTCTTCAAGGTGACGTGTATGTGGGAAATTCTTCTTAGCATCCACGGGTTTCCCATCACAACAACCTATTCTTTTCTCTTCTTTAGCACTTTTCTTTCTTTAATTCTTTAGTGCTTTTTTTTCTTTTTCTTTATTTTTAAAGTTCTATATTCTTTCTTTAGGTTCTCATGCATATGTAAGTATATGCATATGGATGGCTTATGCTTATGTTTCTTCCTTAAGTGCAATTATGCAATGCAATTATGCTATATTGCACAAAAATAAGTTTCTCTACTTATGCATAAGCTTCTCTTAGGCATTTCATCAAACATCATGCATGCATACTTCAAGTCTACTTTAACTATACTTCTCCTTCTTTCTTACACCATCCATAATGAGAGTAAAACTCCCTTGAATCATCTCAAAGCCTAGCCAAGAAAATACACTTCATAAATGCTCTTAAACTCCCTCTAAATTCAACCCAACTTCTATCAACTCAACCAACCCTTCTCATGAAGAAAACCCATTCATGGATCATCATCAAACTCAATAACAAGTTTCATACACAAATCTTAAGCATATGGACTTCATATAATATTCACATAAAACAATCCTTATGTTTTACTTGCTCAAACAAGGGGTTAAGGTTGGATTTACTTACCTTATACTTGAAGAATTGTACTAAAGTTCTCTATCCTTATTGAACTTGTTCTTCCTCTTAAACCCTAAGCATAAACTTAATAAGAATTCAACATTAACACAACTTAATCTTATGTCTAGAACAAGAATCCTTACCTCTTGATATTTAGGATCAAATCCTTATAAGAATCCAATTAAAAGGCCTCAATTTCTTTTAGCAAATAGATGAAGAGATGAGAGAAATGGAGAGTGAAGTTGGCGTGAGAGGGAGAAGAGAATGATAGAGTCTTTGTGCTTGAACCCTTAATATCTCATATTATAGGCATACTTTCCCATTTTGCCCTTACACTTTATTGGAAATTCCATCCTTGTCCCTTAGTCATTTGCACTAATGCCCTTACCTTTATTACATTCTTCATCAAATTTTCTTATTTTTCACTCCCCACGTTTTCAACTAATTAGGGGTAGAATGGTCATTTTGCCCCTAAAGAAGATTTTTCTAGAATTTTCTCACTGTTCTTCGCCTCGATGAAAAAATCCAGAGAGTACTTCGCCTTGGCGAAGTTCTGACACCAATTTGGGAAAAGTTCATTACCTCGGCGACAAGATTTCTTTGCCGCGACGAAGTTTGCAAATGTCGATTTTTCAATCTTTCTCCTTGAAATAAGCAAAACTAAGGGCATAAAAGCAACAATAACACATATCCATTTAAACATTAAAAGGCAAATAAACTTGAATAAATGATGTACCTCAAAGTGGGCGTTACATGCCGCCATCGCAAACCATTGCTGGAAGTCTCTGAAAGTCCCCGTCAGTCACTCGCCGTGACCAAAAGGCTCCGATATGGCCGTTAATGGCTATGGACTTGGCCGTTAGCAGCCAAATCTATTCCGGCCAAAATAGATATGGCTATTAATGGCCATGTCCGTGGCCGTTAACGGCCAGATCTCACCATTAATGGCCAGGGATCTGACCGTTAACGGCCAGATATGGCCTGATATGGCCATTTTCGGCCATCAATATGGACGGAGAATGCCATATTGATGCCTCCCGAAGCCTCCCACTGAATCTTGTTCTTTTTTAGGGACTTCGATGACCTTTCGATGGCGGTCCATGGTGGTTGGCCTGTTGTCGGTAGTGGTGGATGGGTGGCAGTGGTGGTGGTGGCTGGGTGGCAGTAGTGGTCTGTAAATTGGTTTAAATATAAGGGCATTATTGTCCAAAATTTTAATTAAACAAGGGTAAAATTGAAATAGGATATCAATGTAAATTTCTTTTAAAATAGGGGCATTATTGTCCAAAACTTTTATTAATAAGGAATAAAATTGTAACAAAAGAAGATAACCTTGGTAATCTTAAAATACCTAAGAAAATGGAGGTAATCAGATTACCTCCAATATTACCAATAGTAACCACTATTGGTATTTGAAAATTACCGGTATCTTATATTACTTGACAACCAAACATGGTAATCAAGTAATATAAGATTACTTACCCACAGTAATGTCAAATACTCCTTTCCAGTAATACAACATTCTCTAAATCAAACAAACCCTTATCCTTAAGATATGTTAAACCAATTATCTTTCATCGATTCTCATATGAGAGAACGGGGTTTATTTCATTTTCCGAGACGGCTTAATATTTAAATTCATCTATTTTGTTCAAAAAAATATTAAAATACTCTTTTTAAAGGTTGTTTTTCTTCATAATTTTATAAAATAATATTTGATATTTCAAAGGCATTTTTGAACTATAAGAAATGTTTTTTTTCTTCATAATTTTGTAGTCTTTGATATTTTTAAGGGGTTTTCTTTTTTGATAATTTTTAGGAAAAAATTTAATATTTTCTAAACAAAGTGAACGACTTTACTTCTAAGTAATGGCATAGGAGGAAACATAAACACTAAGAAACTGAATAAATAAAAGCGGTTATCTATAGACTTTTATCCTTAAGGTTTGAAGTATATTACACTTACCTCCAATACTATAAGATACAAACAGTTTAATCCAGTCACGTTAGATTTTTCAATAAAAAGTGTATAATACCCTTCCTGTTTTATTCACATATTATTAGGAATGAATAAAAAATAAAAAATTGGCTTTTTAAAATTTTTATATTGTTTGCTAGAATTTTAGCTTTAATATCTTTTGTATTTATAATTGTGATGAGTAATACCTAGATGATATTTAAATTGTAAGTTTTACAATATACTAAAAATGGTCCATATTATATTTAAATATCAATGATTACTCTTGTGAAAAATTAACATTTGTTGGAAGTGTGTCGTACACTTTATTTCTTATATATTTTATTAATTTCTATTAATATGTGAATAAAAAAACAAGGGCATTATAGATATTTCATTAAAAAGTTTCACTTTACTGTAAGTAAATATGCTCTAAACTTATGGACAAAAGTTTAAAAATAAAAGAGTAAACTAATGGCGCCCTAGATTTTTGCGAGGTTTACAACAATGTTCTGAATACTGGATTGGACAAGTCGATCGGATTGGTTTGACTTGTTAGTAAATTGATGGGTAGACGCAGCGGAAAAAAAAAATTATTTTCCATCGATTACTCTGATTAACCCAAGATCAAGGTTATATATATTACATGCTTAAATTGAAAACATCAAAGATAACATCAATCCAAACAAGGACAAAAAATCTTACACATGTTTGGAGGTTTCTTCAAATGTCTTTAGATTTACTTTGCTACCGATTCAACGTAGAACTGAACGAACGGTGATTCACACAAAGAGTCTTAGACAAACTGAATAACTAAGAAGGGATCTGCTAGATCCACTTAATGGCTTCAAGAAACAACTTGAATCAAAGAAAATCTTTGATTCACACACAAAGGGAAATGTGAGAGAAAGGAGAGAGAGTTGCCTCTTTTTCAATAAAATGAATTCAATCAAATTGAATGAATTTCTTTAACACACATGCACTTGTATAGTGCATGTGCCAAAACCCTATTCCTATAAGGAATAGGCATGGGCTCCAACCCTAATCCACCCTTGTATCCAAACACCTTTCTTATGGTATTTTATTTTTAATTAATTATTATTATAATTAAAATCAATTAGTATATATTTATAAAATATATTAACATGTAATTAACAATAATAATTCATTTAAATATATGCGTACGTATATTTAAATATAATCTTACTAATTTAATTTTAACATTAAATTAAATATAGGCAACAATCTCAACAAATTTAATTACACTGTACGTGAGATTACCAAAATACCATTTCATCTTAAAAAACGAAATTACCCCTTGCATAAAAAGATTCTTAAATTATTTTCTAAGTGTGTGACCCATAGACTTCTCATCATACTGGCAGTAAGTAATATCGCGATTAACACCAATTAATCATCTCACTATATACATACCAAGATTGACCCCTAGCAAGGCATCATGGTCACCCGATAGATTCAGATTTAGCAAAATAGCTACCTATCAACGATATGGTTACCGTGCAATCAAATTCTTTCATCATCTGTTATCTCATCGAGACTGAGGTACAAAAATAGTGTCAACCTCAGTTATCCTCGATATCTTTGTATTCAGTTACTAGACCAATGACCGAAATAATAAATTAGATTGAGCAACAACTCAATCCCACTATGACAACATCTTCAGTGTCATTACCATTTACTGAATTGCGTCGTAAGATAACTTCTCTCGTACCTTAGAGTGATGAATCCTCTGTTGATCTATCATTGTCTTGATACACTCCTCAATGCAGCCAATCACTATTGTATTGATAGCTTTGAATAGAACTAATTTTGGGCTAGTGTCAAACTACACCAATCGGTGCACAAGACGCTCCGATGATCTCAAGTCTAAGGATCACATGCACCACTATTCGTTAGATGAATTGTTCCATAGACACTGGGGTTACCATCTATATAGAATCCTCTGGTAGGTCGACAGGGTCGTTCAACACTATGATAGTCTTACTGTATTATTTGTGCCCTTGGTCAGGATAATATTGGGGCTACGGAAATTTCTAGAATGGCCATCATATGTGATCATAGGGTTCTCACTATCAAAATTTGAAAACTTGATACACTCGTCACGGTTTTACCATCCTAAGGACATATATCAATACATACTACTATGATTTACATGATATAGTAGAAAATGCATTTTATTGATTGATTAACATTATTACAAAGAGTCAATTCCACAAAAATTGATTGGCTCTAGGCACCTACTCCAACACGACTGTCGACCGGCGTCCTTTTCCATCTAAATTTTCAATTTTATTGTTCACCCAAATCCCTAATCTTACCACTGGCAAACAAGAGGCTACCAAGTGCTAGAGTTAGAGGACTTTTGTAGAGGGGAGGCCGGTGGTTCAGGTAGGTGGTGTTGGATTGAATTTTGGACACTGGAATCAGCTGAAATTTGGTAGGAAAAATTAACCTAATATGCGAGTCCCAACTAGTGAATGGGGGGCTACCAAGTGTCGGGGTTAGATGGATTTTGAAAAGTGGAGGTTGGTGGTTTAGGTGGTGGTGTTGGATTGAATTTTTGATGTCGAAATCAGCTAGAATTATCTGGAAAAATCCACCCAATCACAGTGATGTTCGTGAATCACAACCGGCGAACGAGGGGCTACTAAGTTTCGGGGTTATAGGGGTTTTGTAGAGTGGAGGACGGTGGTGTCGGATTGAATTTTGGCTGCTAGAATCAGCTGGAATTTGGCTAGAAAAGTCAAAACCCAAGCAGATCGTAGGGTTTTATTTTTTATATTTCAAACCTATAGTGACTGAAATAGCTTTTAGGGGTGTTTTTGTAAGATTTTAAACTTTTTAGACCACCAGTTTAACTACCGGTTTAATCTGTCAAACCATGAACTGAGCCCTTCCCAGGTCAAGGCTCGATCCGGTTTTTAAAACATTGGTTTACAGGCTTTGAATTCCCCTTTTGTCTCGTTTTGTCTATTAAAGAGAGGAGAAAGCAGGATGTTGCATAGTTTTGGGTTTGGGTAATTGGATCTCGGTTGGCCCAAATACAAGTCCATATAATTTTTTTTTCTTTTATTAAAAGGGGAAATAATCTTTAGGCTCCCTTTATATACATTTTTTGCTTTGATTATTTAACCAGATTAACCTTAAATAAAATTATCAAAAAAACTTGTTGAAGAAACAGTTAGTTCACTCCATTTATTTTGTTTACCAACCATTTTTGTGTTTGATTTGTTACATCTAAGACTGAGATGAAGAATTTTTGTTTTCTTTATCGAAACTGAAACATTGTTTTTTTGTTGTGTTCACTACGATGAATGATACAAACTTTCTTTTTTGTTTTGCCCTTTCAATAATCAGGGAAAACCTTTGAATAACTTTATGGCGAAGAAATCTTTCAATACATGAAATTCAAGGAAAAAAGTTTGCCATTTGTTTGTTTGATGACAAGACTGGCAATCGCTGCAAATCTTTACCAGAAAATTGAAACGAAAATATGAAAAATAAAGGCATCATCAGTTATCTTCTACTGATTCAAGAAAAAGTTCATAACCAAGCTATTTGAAAAAAAAAAAAAAAAAAAAAATTCAATTAAAAAAAAATGAAAGAAAAGAAACCCTGTAATTAATGTGTTTCATACATTCATATGAGCTTTATGTACACTACATTGCTTAGTTTGGAACTTGCAGCTGATACAACTCCGCGTTTTGAATTACTTCCTTAGAGCATCTCGACCCAAAAACTTGGGAAATTAATACATTTGTATAAATCATCATCACAGGCTCCAAAATTTCCAAGTCCCGAACCAAACCTTTTCCTGTGGTGGTAATTCTCTAGCAGAAGCCTTTTGTGGTGCTCCACAAGGAACACTTACACAATTTAGGAAGCCGGCTTCCTCCATCGCAAGCTTATCCATTTCACCTTCAACCTATGATCAGCATCAAATAATAAAAATCAGTAGAGAAAGGGCTTTAAATTACTGAGTAAAAGAAGCAAAAGTATGATTTGGTGGTATTTACAATGATGATTTCAGCAGCTTCCTTTATATCATCAAGTCCAAATAACCATTTCTCTGTGCTGCTCTCCTGAAATGAAAGCAACAATCCAACAAGAAAATCAGACTACAATGCAGCCACACTTGATTTAAGATTGACAAAACAGGAATGACAGGTACTGAAATGGCACTTTTATGTACTATGGAAAAATTCAGTATCCCCACACAACAAATGAAAGAAACAGTATCCTTAAGCTTAGGAATAAAGAACTTAAACTGAAACCATAGGCTAGAACTGGAAGTGTAAAATGGGCTGTGCCGACCCATTTTTTTCCATATTACTATTCTTACCGGAACTAGGAGTGATCTTAGGATATTGTTTGTGGATAATTCACAGTGCAGTGAGATAATCCATCAATCTAGGACTTGGGAGTCAGTTACCATGTGATCTTAATCAACTCTCTGGAATTGCTTTTCTGAAAGCCAAAACACATTAATTATAGCATTTTATGTGGCCGCGCTATATCAATTATTTCCCACTTATATCTCTGCCATTCCATTGGTATATCAAACTATATTCACCCATTCAACAATCCAAGGACAGGATTAGCACAAACACCTGCCAAATTTTTTTCTCCCGGCAGGTTCAGTACTTGCAACCAACGACCACCCCATTTGTCTAAAAGGGATAGTTATGACAGCCTATTTACAAAAAAATTATTAGTGGTTGGAAAGCAAACTTCAAGATGAGGGAAAGAACCTTCATACATGTAGATATCTTATCTGAGGTTTACAGCGTTTGCCATGTGCATAGTTGAGAATAAAAATGTTAAGATACTCCGGAATCGACAAGTCAAATAAGCTACCAAGACTTGCATCTATAAATATAAATTGCTTGATGTATTATATTACACTGATAACTAAATATAGATAAAAACTCAACAGATTAATCAAAACCATGGGCAAAGAAAAAATAGTGCCTTACGTCAACAACTGCTAACATCCACATGCTAATGGGAATAGAAAGGAAACTGAATGCAGTGAGGAGTAAAGTGAATTAACTCTTACAAACTTAGTTGATCAAATCGTGACATACCCTAATAGTTCTAGATTGGAACAATTGATCCCAAATGTGAATCTATTTTCATTTCCGAATGATACTTTCAAAGGAACTTAAAAAGCTACTTCAACAAGATTCTATCTTGCCCACTAGTTGCAATCATTTCCTACACCTTGGCTTCTGCCACAACCACATGGCCAACTAGCTATAAATAAGAATTAGCCCTTTTAACAGGGCCACAAGCTTACTCAATCAAATAAATGATAGCAAGATGCATTATTTTGTGCTCGTCAAATTTTATGGCTGAACTAATTATACTAAGGATCAATCTTGCGAAAGGGATTCATGGTACCTACTATTAGATTAGGGTTGTTTCAATGCATTCCACTTCAACAAGAATTCCAACAAACTTATCCCTTACTATAATCTATTTTCAGTCATCCATACGATGGTATCATTCTAAAAATTGTTCAATGTCAAAATGACTTTTTATAATATAAATGATAAGAATTAAATCAAAAGATTATTGAAAAGAACTAGGTAGCTGCAGTTGAAAAGAAACCTGATCACCAAATAACTGCATAACAGAATTTCTCTAGAGAGTTCCTTCAGATATCATTCGCTCAGCAAAATATGCAATTAGCTGAAACAAAGACGGAATATAAATACTGAATCATTATCAAGCTCAACGAATAAGGACTCTCAATTAATAGGATTTAGACTCTTGCAAGACATAACTTGACAATTCCTCGAATATAGTATAATTCAACAAACAAAGAAAGAAGCTTATAAGAAATATAAGAAGAGAAGTCAGTATACATGCCTTGTCACCCAGTGGTTCTAATACTAAGCTCTTTTCTGTCATTTGTTTCGATGAAAAAACTTTTATATTGTTGTTGCTGTCTGCAAAGGCCTACAACTGAAGTTATCAATTGACCAAGAAATAGCATACACCAAATTTTGGTCTGCCAAACGCTCAATACAATATTACAGGAAGGAACCGAATTTGGATTTATGAAATAGTTTAGCATACGAATTATGAACTCATAAGAAGGAAAACTTGAAATGTAAGGTTGAGAGCTTTTTAACTTGTCTTTTTGATAGTCAAAAGCAGAAGTACTTCAATAAGAAGCAGAAGTACTTCTACAAGAAGGGATTACCTGGCCTGCCCATCCACAATTAGCTCGAAAACACCTCCACATTGCAAAATCCCCACAAGAAGTGAAATCCAACCCAGTCGACCACCACTCACAAAAGATTCTACAAAAAAAAATCAAATTATTATTATTATTATTATTTTTTAAAAAAGGCAGCTTTATGCTTACCCATCTTGGATTATATGAAGAGACAAACTGCTCTCCATGGCTGACCTCCTTTACACTAAAGCCACAGAACCCCTCAACATTCGAACCAAAATTAAAACAAGAACAACGATTAAGTTTTTAAACTTAATGGTGGTTGATTCTTGATTCTAATCCAATCAAGTCCTTATTGTCACCTGGGAAGATACGATTAAGTTTTTTCAAAATAATTCATCTTCATTCGATGGAATTATGCAGAGAAGTCCTCTCTGCCTCTAACCATATTTGTCTATTCTATGCCAATAATTAATTTATTAATTACTAATGATTCTATGAGTGGCATTGAAGATTGATGAATTCATTACACGTAAAATCTAATTTTACGAATTCAGAAACAACAAGAGCTTTACCTGAATGAAAAGGAATTAAAATTTCAGTCTTTTGGGTTGTGATTCCTCCTCCATGTTTGAGCTGAAATCTCCTTTGTATTGTTTCACTTGTTTGACTTGTTCTTCAGAACAGTAGCAGTCATTTATATGAAGCCCACACTTCACCGCATTGTAATATTTTCCACTGAAATCAAAAGTAAGATACCGGGTACTTTTTTTGGCCTCAAAACTTGTGACAACAGTCGACAACATTACATGTTCTGACATAAGACTGTTGCATTTAAATCTTGCTACGTGTGCCGTTTTTATTGTTGTGTGTGTCAGTTCTTCCATCCCCTGCCTCTTACCATTTTCATCTATGCCAATCACCTTATAATGAAAAACCAAAGATTGGGGAGCTTTTTCATGGTCTTGAGATGTTACAACAAGGCAGACTTCAATCACAGAGAAGAGTTCACAATGAGATAATGGTGGCACCTCGAGAGTTATAGTAGATCCCACATTTTGGAAGCTAAACCACTCCGGAATTTTATTCCCAGGATAAAGAAAAGCACCTGGCAACCCATACAGACTCTGTACAAAAAGAATATTTAACAGCATATGTTAAAATATAAAATAAAAGACATCGATCTTATAAAGGAAATCTAGAGAATGGAAGTCATACCTCTCCCAAATTGGCTTTCAGCTTCTGATCCAGTTTTAAACATTTACCAAAGTTGGCCCTTACTGACGAGGATAAATAAAAATCCCATAACTCCAATGATATACAATTGTATGTTTCAGCAGTTGAAGCGCCTAATGGTGAGCATTTAAGCCTCTCACAATAGCTTATGTCTAGATACTTCAATTTAAGTTTTTTGAAGCTTGATGGCATCCATTCAAAATTGTTTCCGCTTAGATTTAATATTCTTAGAAAGTAAACTTTACCAAGAGTATCGAGTAATCTCATGATTTTACAATCAGATAAATCTAAATCATATAGAAAGCTTAAATATGATAAAAGAGACCATTTTGAACCCACCTTTGGATCTTGACCCCTATATCCGCTCAAGGATAAGCTACAAAGGCTCTTCAATTTTCCTAACTGCTGGGGCAAATTATGGAGTTTTGAGCAACCCTTGAGTTTAAGACTACAAAGAATCTTCAACTCACAAATGTCGCTTGGGAGAATTTCAAGCCTTGAACAGTTTTCAAGATCCAAGCAACGTAATCTTGATGGATATTCAATCAAGGGCAACTCTGTTATAGATGTTCCATCAAAATATACATTCTCCATGTTACATGTGATCTTTGGAGCCTTCTTGAGATTTGAGCAACCAGAGAGAATGAGATATCTAAGAAATTTTGATTGAATGTTGATAGGAAGACTGTTAAGGCTTTTGCAACCTTTAAGATTCAAGATAACCAGCTTATTTAGATATTGAATTGATGAATGAACCTCAATCAAACTTGTACAACTTTCTAGAATCAAACTCTCAAGATTTGGGGCTAATGAGAGATCTGGAATTCTAATTAGGTGCTTGGAGTGGATGGGGTTGATATGCTTCAACTTCTCTAAATGCTTCAAATAATAAATTGAGATGAAGACGTAACATAAATTATATGATCAGCTTTATGATTTTCTACAAAAAGAGAATATGAAGATAAATGTTTATACCTGGAGACCATTCCAGAGTTGTTTAATTTTGCTCCATGGCATGATAAGTGCAAAAAGATTTTCCAACTCAAAATTTGATGGCAAAGAATCCAAAGGATATCCAAACCAGCGAAAGAAGCTTATGTTACATGAACTGAATTCTAGGCCCTGCAAAGCATGCACCTTATTCACATTCTCTTCATCCACTGAGCAATATAAACAGGTCTTAACCTCGAGGAAGTCGGAAATGGAACACATGCAATAAAAACACCACCGTCTACAGTTACTGCCCCAGAGAACACGTCGACTTAGCTTGTTCAGGCAATAAAAGTCCAAGAATCTGAGGTTTTGCATCTTCAAGAAAGCATTGCACTTCAAGTTTATCTCTTTTATTTTAGAAATATCCAAGGAGATGCATTCAATTGCTTCACTTCCCTAACAATTAGACGACAGTAAATTAGTATCTTAAATAAATGTCAAACCCTACTATTATAACACGTAGTTTTAAAATTAAATTCTAATTTTTTTTTCNCGATAGACCCGTTCGGGAGATTCGTGTACCATTGGAGCGCCGAGCTGGACAAACTAGAACCGAAACTTTTGCATATGCAGGCTTCTCTAAGAGGTCGGGGTATGGAAACAGTGAACATCCGCTGCTTGTATGAGGCTATATGGTCGTCCGGGTCAGTGGTACCGTCATATGGTTTCATGTTGGGGATAGTGAATTTCTGCGGCATGTCAGCCAGGGCGATCTCGTCCGCAAAAGATGAATCGGCGTAACAATTCGGTCTGCTCTTCTTGGTTGGGATTGGCATTCCTAGGATACGCCTCATTACTACCTCAACGTCGGCCAGTCTCTTGGCCAGTAACTGTTCCACAGGGGAAGGGGATACTATTGGGTCATCCCGTCTTATCGGGTCTGGTACGTCTCGTGTGGTCATCCCTCGGGGGGTAGACTGATAGATTAGTCCGTCATGCGCTCCTTGGTAGCATGTGTCTTCGTTCATCCCTTCTGGTTGGATGACTCCCATTGTCACTGTTCTGTTGTTCTTCCCTACATGAACGGTCAGGGGAGTTGTCTGGTAGTCGTTCAGTCTTTCGGGATGGATGGGCTCAAGAGCTGGAGTTGGTTTGGTTTGGCCGTTCACCCCGCTGAGGGTGAGCCAGGCAGGAGGGAGTTTGTGTTTGGGTTGACTGGAGGGGAAGTGGTATGGTGGAGATGGGTTAATCCTTCGGGTTCTCTATTGTTGGATCGTTTTGATCATGAGGCTGGGATGGGTCGACTGGACCGCGCCCTGTTGTATCTTTATCTCCGTTAGTCAGAACGGAGTAGTCGAGCGCCAATGCGTTAAGTGGACGCGGCCCTTTACCAAAATCCGAGGGTTGATGCTCTGGTGTGGATAGGGGTTGCATGGATGGGATAATGGTGCGGAACCGATTGGGGGGTGCTTGGTCGGGCAGAAACTCGAGTTCATAGAATCGACTTACTTTCTCTTTTAGCGACTGGTTCTCGACCCTGATGGATGTGTTTTCGGCTTCCAGTGCGGCCACCTTGTCTAAGTTTTGTTGCATGAGAGCAGTCAAAGCCTCCAGTCTGGCCTCGAGGCCTGAGTTAACGTTGTCTGGATTGTCAGCCATGGAATATTCCTCCACTTAGCAAGGTTCGTCACGCTGAATGATTGCTAGAGGTCCCACGGTGGGTGCCAAACTGTAGACGTAAAAATCTACCTGTACGGAAAGAGGGGTCTGATCCCGTGAGGTTGAGGCCACTAGCGATCTACTGTACGTACACACGTAGAGAAACACACGCGTGAAGCGAACGGGAAACACCAAGGTGGTGTTTGCCGTAGGCACTCCGACGCTCAAGTCAGCAAGGCTGAAAGGCTAATATAGTAAGGGCTAGGGAATAAGAGATTACCGGAAGTCTAGTCGGGGACTATGACTATGGCGAATAAGTGAAACTCTTGAGTAAAGAGTCTCGGGTGTGAAGGTGTAATGTCGATGTCCCTTATGAGAGGGCTGGCCTCTGCTTATATAGTGGTCGTCTGGTCTTCCAATCCTGGTGGGAGCAGGAGTCCTAGTGTGACTGTGATGCCAACCCTAGAAGAATCAGGGCCGTAATCAGCTGTCCTTATCAGTGTCTAAATAGGAAGTTAATTCCATTTAGGAGAATGACCCTCAAGTAGGAAAGTCGCCAAGAAAGAGGAAGATGACCTTGAATAGGGGATTGATCAAGAATGGGAAAATGTTGAAGGGGCTATGGGCTCTGGGCTCACCTATAGGCATAGATATTGGACAGAGCTTAATAGGCTCGCGCCCATGTAGTTCGGGCCAGTTATACTTCGTGAGAGATAGGGCTAATCCTAATTGGGCCTTTGCAAGATTGGGCCTGGTCATTCTTCACCAGTGATCTTGTTTCCCTATTTGGGCCGAGGACGATTTTTGGCCCTAACAAATCTCTACACCAAGGCTCCAGAACCTGCAGTGATTTTCTTCAGACTGCTAAATCACTATTTGATCAGCTGGCTATTGTTGGAAAGCCTGTTGATGATGATGATCTGATATCTTATTTGATCAGTGGCTTAAACTCCTCATTTTATGCCTTTGTTATTTCCTATTCTTTTGCAACACGCCAAACATCACTTTCATTTGATGAATTTCAGACAGAACTGCTCAACTATGAACTCATGGTCCAGAGTCATAATTCCACTACAAAGTCAGGAGGGTTTGCTTTGTTTTCTCACCAGAAGAAATATAATCCCAACTCTCACAAGAAGCAATTCTCTGGAGGTCACTTTAAGCCCAACCAGAATTACCATTCAAAAAACCTGAGACAGCAAAGGACTCTCGATCTAATGCTTCTTCTACAACAAATTCTCCTCGACCTCAGTGTTAAATTTGTGGCAAACTTGGCCACTTGGCTATTGACTGCTATCACTTAATGGACTTTGCATACAAGGGACGTCATCCTCCAGCTCAACTTGCTGCAATGGCTGCAACACCCAATAATCTCAGCCCTGAAAATCAGACTTGGCTAGCTGATAGTGGTGCCAACAGTCACATAACCTCTGATCTCAATAACCTGCACATCAGTGAACCTTATCAAGGTGAAACTGAAGTAGCAGTAGGTAATGGCTCAGGTTTGCACATTGCTCATATTGGTTTCACCAAACTTCAAACCTCTTCCATGCCTCTTTGTTTAAAGAATATTTTACACTACCCTACTGCTGCCACTAACTTCCTTTCTATTCAAAAATTTTGTCAACAACTGCTGGTTTAAACTAACTGCTGATTCATTTGTTGTGAGGACAACCTCACGGGCCAGATTCTTTTACAAGGGCCAAGTAGAAATGGACTATATCCAATTTCCCTTGCCACCTCTCTTAACAACTCAGTCCACAATAAAATCTCTGCCTTCACTGCCCACAATAAAATCTCTGCCTTCACTGCCCAACTTGGAGTTGCAGCAAACCTATCTACCTGGCACCTGCGTTTGGGACATCCAGCTTCTCAAGTTGTCAAAGTCTTAGAGTCTAGGAGTCATATCTTTGTCAAAGGCCATGCACACAATGGTTCACTTTGTGAACCTTGTCAATTGGCTAAAAGCAAACGATTAGTTTTTCCTGTTTCTAGTCGCGTGTCCAAGTGTCCTCTTGAAATAATCCACACTGATTTGTGGTGTTCTCTTGTTTCTTCAATAAGTGGCTGTCGATATTATATAATATTCATTGATGATTTTTCTCGCTTCTCTTGGCTATATCCATTACATACTAAATCAGAGGCCTTTAATTGTTTCCTTAAATTTAAAGGATATGCTGAAAATCTCCTTAACACAAAAATCAAATGCCTACAATCCGATGGAGGTGGTGAATTCACCTCACATCAGTTTAAGGACTTTCTTCAGTCTAATGGTATTCTTCATCACATGTCATGCCCTCACACTCCCCAACAAAATGGGGTTGCCGAGAGGAAGCATAGACATGTGACTGAAACTGGATTAGCCATGCTGGCCCATGCTCATCTGCCTCTTAACTATTGGGTAGAAGCTTTCAATACAGCCATTTTTCTCATTAATAGACTTCCAACCGCTGTCCTAAATCACATAACTCCATTTCAACTCCTACTTAACAAAACCCCAGACTACTCTTTCATCAAAGTATTTGGCTGCACCTGTTACCCACTACTCAGACCATACAATTCCCACAAACTCCTCTATCGATCCAAAAAATGTATTTTCCTAGGATATAGTTCCAATCACAAGGGATACAGGTGTCTTGATCCTTCCACCAATCGTGTTTATCTCAGCCGCCATGTTTTTTTTTTTTTTGATGAAACTCAATTTCCAGCACACTCATCAGGTTCTTCTTCTACTCAGCCTCTAGCAAAGAATCCTAGCTCGATGCTGGAACCTTCTTCACATAAGTCATCATCTATTCTCCAGGTAACCATTTTTCCTTCATTTTCTTCATCACCTTTACTTCCACATACATCCCTTGCATCATCAACCCATGACTCTCCACCTCCAGAAGCTACCAACTCACCCATCACCACTCACACACCTATTTTTGAATCTCAACATTCAGAACCTGATGTCACACCACTCAGCTCTAGCTCACCTATCTCTGAATCTCCCAATCCAGAATATGACATGCCTGACCACAGCACCTCCCCATCACCCATAGAGGAACCATTAAACAATCATCCCATGTTGACCCGATCCAAAACAGGTTCCTCTCAACCCAAAACCTTTCCTGACTTCCACCTCTATTACTCCACCAAATACCCTTTATGTGCACTTATCTCATAGGCCATTCCTACTGCTCCTTCCACATTTCACCAAGCTGCTAAGGATCCTATCTGGTGTGCAGCAATGCATGAAGAATTTCGAGCATTACAGGTTAATGGCACCTGGTCCTTATGTCCCAGACCAACCCATGGTAATGTCATTCGAAATAAATGGGTTTATAAGGTCAAACAAAAGGTTGATGGCTCAATTGACAGGTTTAAATCCAGGTTGGTAGCAAAAGGATTTCAATAATTGGATGGATTGGACTACTTTGAAATTTTCAGTCATGTCATCAAACCATCTACAATCCGAATCATTTTGACACTAGCAGTTCACTTCAATTTGCCCTTAAGACAATTGGATGTTTCCAATGCCTTCTTACATGGGTACCTTAAGGAGAAATTCTTTATAGAGCAACCACCTGGCTTCATTGATGCCTCTTTTCCCAATCATGTATGCAAATTGCACAAGTCACTCTATGGCCTAAAACAGGCACCTAGAGCCTAGTTCCATCGGCTCTCTCAAACTCTACTTCAATTTGGATTTTCTGAATCACATGTTGATTACTCCCTATTTACCTATCACAAATCTAGTGTTCATATTTTTGTCCTTGTATATGTTGATGATCTAATTGTTACAGGCACTCATCTGTCCTTCATCATGAATCTTATTACCAAGTTGAAGAAGAGTTTTGCCATGAAGGATTTAGGTTCCCTAAATTACTTCCTCGGCATTCAAGTTGTTAGAAATCAGTTTGGACTCTACCTCTCTCAATCAAAATACATTACAGATGTGCTCCATCGAGCAAACATGGCAGGAGCTAAAACCCTGTTCCACACCCTTAGCTGCAGGTACAAAGCTGTCCCGAAATGATGGTGATCCAATTCAAGACATTACCACTTACAGACAAGTGGTTGGTGCTCTTCAATATTGCACTCTCACCTGGCCTGAACTTGCCTTTGTGGTCAACCAACTTTGTCAATTTATGCATGCACCTACTTCCCTACATTGGTCTGCAGCTAAGCGTGTATTGAGATATCTCAAAGGGACACTTCATCACAACCTCTACTTCACCAAAGGTCTATTACAACTTCAAGCATTTAGTGACTCCGACTGGGCAGGTGATGTCATGGATCGTTGATCTACAATTGGCTATGCAGTGTTCCTTGGTCCCTGCTTGATTTCATGGAGTGCCAAAAAGCAACCAGTTGTCTCCAGGTCCAGTATAGAATCAGAATACAGAGCCATGGCCTTTGCCACTGCAGAGTTATCTTGGCTTCGAATGCTCCTTGCTGATTTACACGTTTCACTCTTTGCTCCCCCTACTCTTTGGTGTGATAACATTGGAGCTTTGTCACTTGCTACTAATCTAGTGTTTCACGCCAGAACTAAGCATATTGAAGTTGATTATCACTTCATACGTGAGAAGGTTGCTCAAAAAGATTTAATTCTTCGATATCTGTCCACCTATGTTCAGCTGGCTGACATATTCACCAAAGGCCTCACCTCTTCCCGCTTCATTTATCTTCGAGACAAGCTTTCAGTTCGTCCACTCCCTATCAGCTCGAAGGGGGACATTAAGGATAAATATGGCATTCAAATTCAAACGTGTGACAGAGAGGATAAGTCAAATTAATAGGATCAATCTGTTACAACAGATTCTAGTTTGTTCATCTTGTTATTATTTGTATTTGAATTATAGAGATAAGACTTTGTACGCATTTCTGATTTCATGTAACCGTAGTTTGTTATCATTTAACTCTATATATATGAATCAATACAACAGTAGTAGCATAAAGCTACATTTTCATATTTACGTCTCTTTCTTAAATCTTATACATGATAGCTTCCTCAACTGAGCTGTGTCCCAGTCCAAGAAGATGCCCAATTTCATGCAATGCGACGCTCTCCAAGTCAATTGCACCTTCTACCGCACCCACAGACCATGTCTCATCCGCATCGTAATGGGACCTCCCATCGTCTGGGGCAAAAGCATGATCCAAGACTCCACCATGCCCATCAAAAGGATTGCCATCTCCATGATCTCCATGGTGGAAACCAATCGTGAGATCTGCGTTTCCAATGCCCTGAGTCACTGAGAATGTGAAATGAGTGTTTCCAGCCCATGTTGTAAAAGCTTTAGCAATAGGGTTCATGGCATCCGCAGGGACCCTGCAAGGAATGCACATGTGAGATGGTACTTGTTTGCTCGCCACTTAGGGTTTCCAGGTAAAAACTCATAGTGAGCGACAGTATGGAAATGGCCATAGGCATTTCGCCTTTTGTGGCCAGACCGCATCCGAGTTTTACCATTGACAATATCTGCCATTCCATATCGAGGCATTATCATTTTGGATACAGTTTTGGCATCCAAAACTCCAGCTACCTTTAGATGCTAATTAAGCTGGTAGGTTTTGATAGCTGGTTCCAATAGCTCATCAAAATCATCATCATTCGCATGCTTTTGATTTTTGTAAGAGCTATAGTTCAAGTAACCAAACTTTTCAAGGTATTTTTTGAGCTCATTGATGCCTTTAACTTTGTCGCCTTTATGACAACCTTGGAGATGATTGATGAACTCAAATGGTGATTGTTTTTTGTCATTGGTGTTGTCTGCTAAAACTGAATATTGAGAGAGGAGAAAAAGGAGAATTACAAATGAGAAGAAGGGAAAAGCTTTAGATGCCATTGCTAAAATCAATTAACTTGGTAGAGAATGTTAATTGGCTGTGCTTGTATCTCACATTTTGATCTCTATATACAGAGTTTTTATAAGATCATTCGTTTCCCCAAGTTGAGTGAGTCGGTCCACACACTGTAGTATGACTTTTACCATTTAATGATATTCATTTTTATGTGAACAAATTATCATAAAATTTACATTAATTCAAAATTAATTTTTTTGTAGAACAAGTTTCCTATATATTATCAAGAGAAGACCTCTAGCGAGCAGGTATGGTTAATTGTATATTTCGTTATCATTAGATTTCTTACATGTATATTTGATTTTGCATTATGAGAATTAGTATTAGAACCTACATTTAAAGGTTATTATAATGAAGGCTCATTTACATTATTGGGGAAGAGAAATGTTATTCTCTGGTGTAGTCCTCCATAAATATTGATGGTATTACAATAAATGATTTTGACATTGTACAACCATATGTGTAATCGACAGAAGAGCTACAAAGTCTTATATTTTTATTTTTTATTTTTACAGAAACCAAATAATAGTTTACTAAATAATCCTGTTCAGTACCAATCAGGTGCTGCTGAATCAGAAATTTCATTTTCTGAAGGCCAGTGCATTATATTCACCGAATGATTTGTAAGATTCAATGGAAAAGGGAGGCCCGAGTATAAAAATTCATATAGCAGTATGTGTTTCTATTTCTCCCTAAACTTTGGACAAGTACCCCCGTTATTAAACAGTTTTTGGTCATATATTTTCAATAAAAATGTGTGAGAACAGCAAAAGTAAGCTCTAGGAGGCTGGCATTCATTAGTGATTACATTGCAGACCTAGCAATATCTTTTTCTTTAGGTACTGAAAATGCTGATAATTTGCCACTGGGATTTAATTTAAATGTCAGACATAGAGACAGAATATATATAGTTTTTGGTATGACCCCTTTGCTATGACTGTGTCTCTCACAGAAATTTAACACAACATGCTTTGATGTCAATGCATTTTGATCCAATCAACTCAGAAAGAAGCAAGAAGTTTCACTCAAGTCAACTAGTTTACACCTGCTCTTTTATTTATAATTTGATGCACCCTTTCAACAATGTCAGTTTAATCTTGTATAACTGCAAGTTAATTAATGGAAGTATTCTCCAATCCCTGTGGATTCTCTGCTGCTAACAGGTTGCTTGTAGCCAGCCAAGGTAACAATTTGTATATTTTAATGCCGCAATTGCAAGTATGATTCATATTACCACTTTGAGCAATTATCTATCTTTATCTTTTAAAATAGTACCCGTTCATGTAAAATCAAGGTCCCCATCACAATTCAAACAATATTAATATATATTATGTAGTACTTAGTGTATTCATTAGGTTGATGGAAAATTACAACCATCTTGTACTGTTCTTTTTTTTTTTTTTTGCTTGGGGGGGGGGGGGGGGGGGGGGGGGGGGAGAGTTCATTAGAAAAGAGAGAAAGAATGTAATAGGCGACAAAATAATCTCACCTCATTTGGTGGAAATAATAGGGCTCCAAACCTTTACAAGAACTCTGGGACATTTTCCATTAAAATGAGCCAAGAACACTAATCAGACCCATTCTCAACTTCTAGCACAAAGCGCAACACATAAAGCCCACTCCATTTGCCTAAGATTTTGGATCATCCCAAAAATTTATATAGTATGATATGATGAATAATACAAAAATAATGTACTGCTATGTTCTTTAAGTTCAGACAAAATTTTTTTGCAAGGAATAAAAGAAGATCAAATTTGATGGGTTCCAAAATTTTCAACCATCAACAAGAATTACATTAAAAGGGTTCAGAGCAATATTTATGTAAACAAATAACATAATCAATTCTACCGCGAAGATAGATGAACTCGCAATGGATTTTTCATCTTTATGGTGATGTCTATCTTCTCTGATAAATCAATATCTTCACCATCCACAGCACTCCATTCAAAATGCCAAATCAAATTTGCCACAAAATACTCTAAATGAAGAATAGCAAAACCAAGACCAGGACAAATCCTCCTCCCTGCACCAAATGGCATCATTTTAATCTCTCTACCTCTTATATCAAAACTTTTGTCTCCATGGCTAAACAGAAATCTCTCTGGCTTGAACTCCACAGGATCTTTCCACATATTCGGATCTCTTCCCCTGTCCGCTATCAAGAAGTTCACTGTTGTACCTTTGGGTATAAGGTAGCCACCCAATTCGGTATCTTCGGTCACCACATGCGGTGTCGCCGCCTGGTAAGTCGGCGGGTGACGTCTTAATCCTTCAAGAACCACTGCTTTCAAATAAGGCAACTTCTGCAAATCATCTTCTTTGATCCATTTTCGTCCTTGTTCAACAACACCTCTCATTTCAGCCAAATTTTTTTCGTGAATTCGAGGGTACTTGACCACATTTGCCATGATCCATTGCAATGCTGTTGTCGTATCAGTTCCAGCACTAATAAATTCATCGCTTAAAGATACTATGTCGCCTTCTTCAAACTTCTTGTTCTCATTTGGAACTTGTAATTCCAATAAGGTACCAACGTATGACACAAACTGATCTATGTTTTCTCCCTTATTTTCACCTAGTTTCATTTTCTTTCTGGCTCTAATCAAGGACAAAAACATATCTTCTCGATCTTTAAGCATATTTACAAACTCATTCCATCGATTTCTAAATAAGATCTTCCCCAAATTTGGCATGATAAGAAAGACTTTCACTTTAGGAAAACAAGTAAAAAATTTGTTTTGTGAGCATTCAAGCTCCCTAATTGTATTCTCATCAAGATTATTCCCGAAACACATGAGAACTACCAAAGAAAAAATTGTGTACGTAAAATGATCAACTACATGAACGCCTCCGCCATGTTCAGAATCCTGTTTAAAGCGATGAATTAAATTGTCCAAGACACGTTTACGGATATGAGAGCAGGATATAAGACGAGAAGGGTGGAGAACTCCTGATGTACCTGTAAGGTTTCGGCGGAGGGAGCACCAAGTTGCGCCATAGGGCAAGAGGCTTACGCCTTCACGTTTGTTTGGAAAGATTCGATCGGCAAATATGGTTTTTGGGCGGTCTGCGAAGATGGCACCATTTAGAACGAGTGCTTGGTAAGCGAGAGTGTTGTTGGTGATGAAAATGGTGGGTTCGGCGCCCCTTTTTATGGTGATGATCGGACCCTACCTTTTGCGAAGATTAGAGACGATTTTTCCAAACTCAAAGAAAGGTCTTCGATGCCATAAGAAGTTGGCAATGAGGTGAAAAGTGGGAGGTCCTGGTGGGAGCTTTCTGGTATTTGTGGTTTTTGAGGAGAAGAAACGACTGAAAATGAAGCTAATTAGTAAACAAATGCAGAGAGAGATGAGGATAACGATACAAGTCTGCAAATCCATGGGATAATCAAGCTTGTAATTAAGGACAATGCCTAAGTATGTTTCGAAACCTGATATATAAAAAGCTTTCGGATGAATGTTCAATTAGCCTCATTGACGTATTCATGTTTAATGTTTTCTTAGTATGCATTTGGTTGCTACGTTAAATACTGATTCTTTTGCGGGCTATTGAGGTGTCTATGAATATATATAAACAACAAGATGAAAACTTCAGGAATTTTTTATTTCATTAGTCATTATATTGTAATTTTATGTGCTAATTAAAAAGAGATCTCTTTCAACTTGAATCATTCTTTTATTTATGTGAGGACCAATGGAATAGTATTATCAATATTAGTATATATATATATGTATATATGAACCAATCAAGACGTTCTTCTAAATTAAGTGAACACATTTCCAATACCGAAAAAACATAAAATATAAAGCAATGGTGATCATTTACTAGTGTATATGGTTTTTATTCCTGATAATTAAAGTATCATTTTGTTTTGAAATTTTGAAGCTAATGAAATATGGAAAGTACAACTGACTGTCTTTCCCCCTTGATTTATTCGGTAGCATAAGTCTCATTTATTCTTATCTCACGGTAGGAAATCTTGAAATAACTCCTTAAACATTATATAAAGCCCTGATGCCTTGAATGTCATCTCCATGCAAACCCTTTGTCACTCCAGCAGGAATATAAGGGAACATGATAGCCCCCTCAACTGAGCTATGCTCAAGTCCAAGAAGATGCCCAATTTCATGCAATGCAACAGTCTCCAAGTGAAATGAGCCTTGGGTTGCACGCACAGACCATCTCTCATCTGCATCGTAATGGAACCTTCCGTCCGTTGGGGCATAGGCATGAGCAAGGGTTCCGCCAGGGCCATCAAAGGGGTAACCATCTCTATGATCACCGCTGTGGAAACTAACCGTGATATCGGCATTTCTAGCGTCCTGAGTCTGTGTGAATCTGAAATGTGTATTTCCAGCCCATGTCGTGAAAGCTTTAGCAACAGGGGTCATGGCATCAGCTCGAGTCCCTGGAAGAAATGCATAGGTGAGACGGTACTTGTTTGCTGGCCACTTAGGTTTTCCAGGGAAAAATGCATAGTGAGCGACCGTGTGGAAATGGCTGGAGGCATTGTGATGTCTTTTCTGGCCAGACCGCATCCGAGTTGCGCCATTAATAATATCTGCTACTCCACATCGAGGCATTGTCATCTTTGAAACAGTTTTGGCATCCAAAACTCCAGTGGCTTTAAGATGATAATTAAGCTGGTAGGTTTTGATAGCTGATTCTAATAGCTCATCAAAATCATCATCATTCGCATGCTTTTGAGTCGTGGAAGAGCTATAGTTCAAGTAACCAAACTTTTCAAGGTATTTTTTGAGCTCATTGGTGCCTTTAACTTTGTCGCCTTTATGACAACCTTGGAGATGGTTGATGAACTCAAATGGTGATTGTTTTTTGTCATTGGTGTTGTCTGCTAAAACTGAATGAGAGAGGAGAGAAAGAAGTAGGATTACAAATGAGAAGAGGAGAAAAGCTTTAGACGCCATTGCTAAAATCAATTAACTTGGTAGAGAAATGTTGATTGGCTGTGCTTGTATCTAACGATCTTTTTTCTCTATTTATAGAGTTCTTCTGAGATCATTCGTTTCCCAAGTTGTGTGAGACGGTCCATACACGGTATCATGACTTTTTAATAAAGAGAGATGAAGCAATAAAGAGGTGCATTTTTAATAGTCAAAAATGGTGTTGCCTTGAGCTCTTGGTTTCCTCAATTAAACCAGCAATTAATTTATTTTTTCAGCTAACTCTACTCTACGTTCAAGTAACCAAACTTTTCAAGGTATTTTTTGAGCTCATTGATGTCTTTAACTTTGTCGCCTTTATGACAATCATGGAGATGGTTGATGAACTCAAATGGTGATTGTTTTTTTTTTATTGGTGTTGTCTGCTAAAACTGAATGAGAGAGGAGAGAAGGGAGGAGGATTGCAAAGGAGAAGAGGAGAAAAGCTTTGGACGCCATTACTAAAATCAATTAACTTGGTAGAGAATGTTAATTGGATGTGCTTCTATCTAACAATTCTTTTTTTTTTTTTTTCTCTATTCATAGAGTTCTTTTGAGATCATTCGTTTCCCAAGTTTAGTGAGATGGTCTATGCACGTTATCATGACTTTTTAATAAAGAGAGATGAAGCAGTAAAGAGGTGAGTTTTTAATAGTAAAAAAAGATGTTGCCTTGGGGTCTTGGCTTCCTCAATTAAACCAGTAATTAATTTATTTTTCCAGCTAACTCTACTCTACAATATAGGTACTTGTAAAAAGAAAAACCAGTTCATACCAAAGTGGTATTAGAGCTCAGGCATGGATAAGAGAGTGGAGCAATTGGAGAAGGAAGCGCAGTCCCTGTCAGGGGGATAGCAAGCCATCATCAATCAACTAAAGGAATTATTCTCCCAACTCAATTCCCGAACTGATCAAATTTCAAGGCAAGAAGGAGAGAGTTCTAGAGCTAAGACCCGCCTCAGTGGGGCTCATGGTAGTAGCAGTGGGGATGGCTCTCACTCCAAGTACACACCAAAGTTAGTCAAATTGATTTTTCCTCATTTTAACGGCCAAGAAGACTCTACTAGTTGGATATGCCAAGTTGAGCAATTTTTTCAATTTCATGACACTCCATCAACTGATAGAGTGTCGCTTACATCCTTTTATTTAGAAGGAGACACCCAATTATGGTATCAACTCCTGAAGTAGGAAACACCAGTTATTAGTTGGGAAGAATTCAAATATGGGCTTCACTGTCATTACAGTCCAAACCAATATTTTGATTCCTTACACAAACTCACCAAATTGCAGTAGCAAGGATCTGTTGAGGAATATCAGACTAAGTTTGAAAAATTGCTTTCCAAAACTAGACATTTGGCACTAGAAAAGCAGGTCAGTTGTTTTATCAATGGCTTAAAGGAAGATATCAAAATTGAAGTTCAAGCGGGAAGGCCTTCAACATTATCCTCAACCATTGGGTTAGCCAAGCTTTACAAAGCTAGGAACAAAGCCCGTGATCTCGTCTCATCCAAAGTTTCCTCCACAAATTATGAAGCTCAAAGTGGTCCAGCAACAATGCCAATCAAAAGACTAACAACGGAAGAAATAGATGAAAGAAGGAAAAGGGGATTATGCTTCAAATGTAATGAAAAATTTGGTCTCGGACATCATTGGCAAAAGTTTTTCATGATTCTAGCTTGTCTCAATGACAATGATGCAAATGAAGAGATGAAAATTACTAGTGGAAGTCCTGAAATTCCATGGCCACCTTAGTTGAATTAAACCCTTGAGGACAAGGGTGTTTTCAAGGGGAAAAGAATATTACGTTCTTAAAAAATAAATGCATTTTTAATTAAATTATCTAGTTTTTAATGAGTTATAGTTGAATTAGTTAAATAAGGATAATATTTGACTGTGGCAAACATGATTGTTGGAGTGATTATCTCCTATTTTCTAGGCATTAGTTCCTATTATTTTTATATTTTGTTAATTGTAAGCTTTTATATAAGAGAGATGAAGCAATAAAGAGATGCGTTTTTAATAGTCAAAAAAGGCGTTGCCTTGGGGTCTGGGCTTCCTCAATTAAACAGCAATTAATTTATTTTTCCAGCAATTCATTAATTATCAATAGATTTCTTACATGTAGATTTGATTTTATACTATGAGAATTAGTATTAGAACCTACATTGAAAGGTTATTATAATGAAGGCATTTGCATTATAGGGTAAGAGAAATATTATTCTCTGGTGTAGTCCTCCTTAAATATTGATGGTACTACAATCAATGATTTTGACATTGTACAACCATATGTGTAATCGACAAAAGAGCTATCAATTTTTATGTGAACAAGCTGAGTGAGTCGGTCCACACACTGTAGTATGACTTTTACCATTTAATGTTATTAATTTTTATGAGAACAAGTTATCCTAAAATTTACATTAATTCAAAATCAATATTTTTGTAGAACAAGTTTCCTATATATTATCAAGAGAAGACCTCTAGCCAGCAGGAATGGTTAATTTTATATTTCATTATCATTAGATTTCTTACATGTAGATTTGATTTTACATTATCAGAATTAGTATTAGAACCTACATTTAAAGGTTATTATAATGAAGGCGCATTTGCATTATTGGGGAAGAGAAGTGTTATTCTCTGGTGTAGTCCTCCTTAAATATTGATGGTATTACAATCAATGATTTTGACATTGTACAACCATGTGTAATCGACAGAAGAGCTATCAAAGTCTTATATTTTTTTTTTATTTTTTTTTACAGAAATCAAATAATAGTTTACTAAATATCATAACAGGATGTTGATCACTACCAATCAGGGGCTGAATCAGAAATTTCATTTTCTGAAGGCCAGTGCACTATATTCACCGAATGAGTTGAAAGATTCAATGGAAAAGGGTGGCCCAAGTGTGAAGATTAAGTCTAACAGTGACGTTTTGAGGTTATAGGACAGTTCAAAGCACTGTCGTTTTGAGTAAGCAAGTAGCTGAGAATTCAGCTCCAAAATGATGTCGTTTCATGTCTGTAAAATCAGTTATAAAACTGATTCTTGCACCAGTTTTCAGTTAGTTAGTTCAATACATAAATCAGATAGCCAAATTCGTTTTTGCTTCTTCTTCTTTACTCTCAACAGATTCTTGCAAACCCTAGTCTTTACATGGTATCAGAGCAACCTTGATTAACAGTGGCGGACCCAGGATTTTTGTCCAGGGGGGCCCCCTCGCTCTGCCACTGTTTGCCGATCAACTGGTGAAAACATAAGAAAATAACATCCAATTCACAAGGAAACATAAGAAAATTGTTACGTGGAAAAACCTCTTCAATATGAAGAGATAAAAAAACCACGGGAATCTAACGATCCACTTAAATTCAATATAATCAAAAGAGTTTACTGATGCGTATTTTTGACAAACATACAAATGTAGCAAGTGTACTAGTCTAAAAAAGTAATAAAGTGATAAGTAGAGTATCGTTTCCACGCAGATAGTGTTACTCAGTACCGATTTCTCTAGTTTAAGTCCTAATTGAAGCAACAATAAATTGGATTGATGGAAAATTAACGAACTAAATACAATTTAAGAAAATATAAATGAATGATAATGAAATTAAAGCAAAACCCAATAACTTAACTAATTAAACAAAATGCTAAAAAAAATGCTAGGGTGTTGATTTCACCTAGATACGCTAACACAAATCATAGAATCTATTACCAAAGTTCTAATTCCTTGATTGAAAATAGAATTCCCTAAGTTGTAGCTCCAGCTATATTTTCCTACTTATCCCTATTAAGCTTTCGCACCCAACAAAATGAAGATTAATAGTTCAAAGTCTTTTAAGTTTTATGAAATTCTATTTAGATTTCATATATCGCTGAACCTATCTCTAGCATTTGCTTAATCTACGATATTTATCCTGAGAGGCACAATTACAAATCACTTCTCAGTCTCATTGTGAACAACACACATTTGAATGGTGATCAAGCATCCAAAAGTTATTAAGCAAAGAGATAAACACTCAATCATGAAATTAAAACTCAAAGTAATTCAATTCATATAAATTTGAATCATTGTATCAAGGTTACATCAAACCCTAGCTAAACAACTCAGTTCATACTCAAAAACAAAATAAAATAACAAAAACAAACTGAATCAAGATTTATCATTGAAAAACAAGCAAAAGATGGAGAAATCTTCTCTAATTTGAAGCTCAAATCTTCAATAATCTTCTCCTTCCAAGAGCTGCCTTCCAAATGACGAACCAAGACCTTTTTTCTTTCATTTTCGTGCTAATTTCCTCTTTCACTTAAGGACCAAGCCCTAGCAAGCCAAAATGCATCGTTTTATTTTTCACATCTGACACAGTTTTGCCGCGGCGGAGCTTTTTTCTTGCCGCGGTGAGAATCTTTCGAGCCAAATTTGAGCATGAAAGAGTCTGAATATGGAAAAGTCTTAAACATATGAATTGTAGCCCTTTAAATTATCTTTCTACTCGTTTAAGAATTAGCACAATCAAAGGTCTACAGCTCAAGTTATGAAGAAATACTGAAGTACATCCAAAGACGTTTTTCTTCAGTTTCCAACATACTGTTTACGACTTCAAGCCAAGTTTTCACCCTTGTCCAGTCAGAATTAGGAAAAACTCAAAACATGAAAGTTGCAACTCTGCTTCTTAGCTTTCCAAAGCTTCTAAAATCAGGTCATTCTGAGTTTCCAATATCAAGTTACGAAATTTACGCTTAAAACTGTCATTTATGCTCAAAATCATCGTTTAGGCCTATAAAGACAAATTAATAGAATTAGGTAGCAATTATGGCCCAAATTGTATAAGAAGTATCCTAAATCCTATCGAAATTCAATGCAAAATCAGAGGAAAAAAATAGGATTATCATTTGTAACAACCACAAATCCACTAAAAATATTATACACAAATTTAGAGCTCAATCACAACTCTAACAAAAGTAAAATACATAAAGATTTACAAAAATATGGATTACAATCACTCAAAATCCGGATGCGCATGTAAATGGGAAGTTGGGAATTGGGGAAGAAAAACTTAGAATATAAAAAAGGCAAACCTAACTTTTTAATTTATTAACTTTTAACTTTTTTTTTTTTTTACCTTTTAAAAAAACTTTTCAATTTTTTTTTTTAAAGTTGAGGGCAGGCGTGGGCCTACCCTCAAGGGGCCTGGGTTCGCCCCTGTTGATTAACGTCAATGGTAGATAACAATGAGAGCTGACATTCAGCAAGCAACATAGACAGAATGCTGAACAACTTAATCAATCTTGTCCCTTCAACGATTTCCTCCAGCCTCCAAGTTATCAACCCAAAACTCACTAGAGACAACTATAGTTTTTGGCAATCTCAAGAGCTATTTGGAGTAGGAGCTCATGAGTTGGAGGATCACTTAACAGGTTTAGTTCCCTGCCTCACCCCTTTGATATTGGAGAAATGCGATAATACTAAAAATATTGCTGATAATCAAACTAATGAATTGGTTACGAAAGAAAAGATTAATCCAACCTATACTTTATGGAAACGAATTGATAAATTTCTTGTAAGTTGGCTGTTAGCTTCTATCTTTGAAAATATGTTTAAAGTTGCTTCTAAGTGCCAATATGCTGCGGATATTTGGTTTGCACTAGAAAGGGAATTCATAACTGACTCTAAAGCTCGTGCACTTCACCTAAAAAATTTGCTTTAAAACACCAATAAAGACAGCCTTAGTATCAGTGATTACATTAGGAAAATGAAAGGGATAGTTGACAGTTTATCAACTAGTGGCCAAATTGTCTCTACAGAGGATTTATTTCAATTTATTTTAGATGGGCTAGGACTTGAGTACAACGCAGTGGTTATTAATCTTACATCACGATTAGAGTCCAAAACTGATTCAGTTTCATTGCAGGAAGCACAATATCTCTTACAAAAGTATGAAATAAGACTGGAAAAATTTAATTCGGTTGAGTTTTATTGCAGTTTTGCTCATACTGCAACTATTGTCAATATTAACTCTACTACTACACCTATTAGTACTTAGTATATGGCTGCTAATCACATCAATACACTGCCTAATTTTGGTCCATCATTAAACGCACTGGGAAATCACAATTTGCAAGATGTCTATCTTGTTGTAGATGCACAGATAGGACAATCTAGTTGTGGTGATCAAATTGGCCAGGAAGGTTTTTCAGAGTTTAACAATAACTTTGGACCTAGTTATGGTAACTTTAGTTCTTTTAGACCTACTCAATTCAACAATTATGGTAGAGGCTGCGGAAGAAACAATGGTAGTGGTAACCTGTTTGTCAAGTGTGCAATAAAACTGGACATATTGATGTTCAGTGTTATCATAGGTACAACTCAGCATATAGTGGCTATATGCAAAGTTCCGGACCATAAGGTTTTTACAATAAATATAGTGGCACTGCACAAAGCCTTGGATCTCAAAGCCTTTATAATAATATCAGTATGAAACCACCTGGCGTCATCAATTCTTCGACCATGTATAATGGCTCTGGTCAATTTGGCAGAACATATCCTGGCAGTTCGTATAACAATTCTAGTGGGTTTCACGTTCCTAGTGATCAAAGTCAGAACTACATGCATGGTGTTAGCTCCTCAGATGTTCCACCTTCAGTACAATAAGGTTTTGGAAATATTCAAATGCCACCACCGTACCACAACTCTGGTGTTTCAAATAATCCCCATATGACACCTCAGTCATCAGTCCAGGCTACTTATGCTGGACAATTTTGGTCAGCCTTCCAGTTCAGCTTCGTTTGCATCAAATTCAACTTCTTTTGCTACTCAAACTAACACAGCAACCCAGAATAATGGCCTGTCAGTTTACACGGCTTCAGTATTTACTCTACAAGATCCCATACCCTGTTGTAAGGAGAGCTTAGAGTATGCCTCTACCAACTGATTCTTCCATCCAACTTTCCTTCTCACTCACACTCAAACACATTGTCTTCGACTTGCTCCTATAATGTTTCTCTTGCTGATGACATTTCCGTTGGTTCTTCCAATTGTAATATAAATAATCACACATTGCAAGACTCTCATGTCCGTGAGTCTAATGCATCTTGTACCACTGCTTGTTTGCATGATAATAAAACACACTTTTACCACTACTATTAATACTACTGATGGTCATGATTTTGCTATCAGATCTTTTAACAAAAATGCATTTGTCAATGTTTCAAATACAAATAGAATTGATGCTATTGCCTGGCACATGCGATTAGGCCACCCTCATTTAGCAACATTTGAAAGGATCTTAAATAGCATGATAAAACATGAATCTCTAGACACCAAACCAACCTTACCCATACCATTCTATGATGCCTGTCACTTAGCCAAAATGCATCACAATTCCTTTCCCATGTCCAACTCAAGAGCAACTATCCTGCTTGAACTTGTTCACAGTGACATATGGGGTCCTGCCCCTTTAGTCTCTATTGAAGACTTTCAATATTATATGCATTTCTTAGATGAATTCAACAGGTTCACCTGGTTATTTCCAATTTGAACAAAAGTTGAGGTTAAGTCTGGTTTCATTAAATTTCATCATTTGGCTGAAAGAAAATTTAATGGTAAGTTGAAATGTCTCCAATCCGATCAAGGAAGTGAATACAAAGGTCTTGTGTCATACTTAGTTGTTGAAGGTATTCAGTATAGATATTCATATTCTCATGTGCATCAACAAAATGGTCGTAGTGAACGTAAACATAGATACATTGTTAAACTCTGTCTAACTTTGTTAGCTCATGCATCCATGCCATTACACTTTTGGTGGCTTGCATTTGAAACATCTGCATTCCTCATTAATCACATGCCATATTCAATTACCAATAACGTGTCTCCTTATCAATTATTGTTCAACAAAATTCCTGTCTATTCCACACTCAAAGTATTTGGCTAACACGACCCGTGCCGACCTTCCTCATCCCATAGGATCCGAGCGTTTCCACAAGACTCGGATGACCGAGACGTGCCATGTGGGGAAAACTATGAAACCTGAAATCTTGTTTTCCTGAATATACTTTACATAAATAATCCGTATGAAAATCTAATTAGAAATATATATATGAATAGGTACATACATATATTTAGGAAGTTTGGAAAAGTATAATGCATAATCCATGAAAATCTGGAAACAAAGTATCAAGTCTTGCGTAATTACAACAAAAACATAAGACTATTACAAAAGAAACATAAGCCATTCTTTTTTTGGAACATATGCCATAATACACACACAAGAAGATGTCGATGCGTGGCACAACCTTGAGCAGTGACTCACTGCTCAGCATGATCTCCCTGTGAACCTAGGGGAGGAAAACATTTTTGAAAAGGGGTGAGTTGAAATACTCAGTGAGAGGGGAAAAAGAGGAGTTTGCAAAACACATCTTCAACAATAATTATGGCATGCAATAGTTTTTATGAAATTCTAAAAACAACATGATTCTATGAACATGTTATGGAAGCAAGTAATCATTCATGTATGTATTCATAACTCGTTTGTTCTAAGTACTGTAATCTGATCATTTAAACTGAAAACAATTTCTGAATCCTAGCTCATCACTAAATGCTAAAAAACACTTTTATGAGAACTTAAAGTATAGTTGTAAATGCTTATGCTTATGAAAACAATGTTTTTCTATAAACCATGCTACAAACATCTAATGTTTCATATAACTAATGCAAATTATCCATAATTGTTCTAACACTGAAAACTAAATCTGATTTTGAACATTCTAAAACTAAAAGCTGATTCTGATAATGTTACTGAAACTATTAACTGATAAAGAAAACTGTAGGCTGGTATCTGAAAACTATAAACTAATATCCTTCTCTAAAACAGTAAACTAATACTAAAGGTTCTCACCACGACTAGTACCCAAAGGAAAAATCTCGATACCTGGTGGGCGTCCCACACACAGGCAAAGCTGGGAGAAACATCTCAATACCCGACAAGATCTATTATCGCGTAGGCAAAGCCTAAAGAAACCATCTCAATACCTGGCAGACAAACTCAACGCCTAGGCAGAGCACTAAATATCTCAATACGCATGCGCAGAGCCTAAAGACCGAATATCTCAGTACCTAGCAAATCTTGCCTCGCATGGGCAAAGCTTGAAACTGGGGATGGGTACTTCGTAGGGTGGTTGTAGCACCACAACTCTCTCATGCATAATCTCAAGTAACATATAAGTCAAGAGCATATTATATAAGTGCTTATAAATCATGCATATATGACATAATATTCAAAAATCACATACAAGGGTGAAATTGCAATTTTCTAAACATGTTTCAAAACTGATAGTTCAACCCTTTTTAACTATTCACTTAATTTCTACTTTTCTATATATATAAAAAGTCGTTACCACCATAAAACCATTTCAAATTTTTTGGGAGTTTATCAACATATTCAGAAGCCAAGGTTCCAATATCAATAATTGATACTTCAATCTTAAGGAGTTATAATAAAATATATGAATATAAAAATACTATACTAAAGTATGTAGGCCTATCCCTTAGTTACTAGACAAAACATCAATTCTTATTAAATTTGTGCCTATTAACACTTGTCCTTTCTCTACCCATAACCTGAGCCCACATACACAACCATAGTAAGTCTACCCAAATCAACAACCAACACTACCCAGCCATCACTCAAGCTGCCTTAATTTCCCAACATTTCCAAACACAATTTAAATCAATTTTCTCAAAGACATTCCAACTGAGAGCATGCAAGTGTATTCAACCAACCAACCTTTAAATCAAAAACATAACTCAAGCATCTCCCAAATGTTGTCCAGCCGAGTATATGCAACTAAATATCCATCCAACATCACAATTTAATGAAACAACCAAATGCATGCAAGTTCAATTAGCAAGCAAATTATAGTCCATTTTAAAACTCAAATCAACTACTCTAGAATTCGTCCGAAAACATACAAGAGAAAGTAAATCAAGCAAGCTTCACATTTAGCTCAAATCTCATCAAAGCACAAAAATGGCGAACTACAATTTACATGCAAGCATAGATCTGAAATTTTAAGGAAAATTTTCATTTGATCCACTCACAAAAATTCAGCTCAACCGATCTTAACTCAAAGTCTCAAGCACTCCTTTCCTCAACACCTACACCAAAGAACCAAGATCAATCTTCCACCCTTTGTAAAAAGAAAGAAACTAAGAAATTTGTCTTCCTAACCCCCATGCATGAGTTACCCGAGCTCAGATCAAAGTGATCTGCTTCAAATTTTTCTCAGCCTCCATTTTTACTCCATTTCTCTCTCACTCTACCTCTGGGCCAACACTTCTTCTTCCCTTTTTTTTTCTTCTTCATTTGATTTATATAAAGCATTTTTTTTATTTCACAATGGCCTCAAATTCTCTTAATTCTAGTATAACCCCACCACATCATCTTTTCCTTGCAAAAACCTCCAAATTTTGTGCCCTTTCTACATGCAAACCCAACAGTTTCCATTTCTTTGTTTTCATCCCTAACCAAACTTTAAAATTTGATGGAAAAGTCTCTTCTTATAAACAAAATAAAAGAGAATATATATATATAATTAGAATGGGGTTTTACAACTTCCCCCCTTAATAAAATTTTGTTGTTGAAATTTACTATGAGTAATACACAGATATGGGTCCTTTTATAAGTCTAGCAACACATTCTCTAGTACACACTCTTCTTTAATAATGAGTTTCCTATAAAGTGACTACCATCAATCTACATGCCAAAGGATCTCTAACTCTCTGTTGGCATGTTTAGTAAACAATCGAATGTATAAAACTAGGATTAATCAAATTACGATCCTCATGCTCAAAGTTAAACAACATACTCGTGTCCACAACTGGAGTGGCTTATGCATTTTGTTGTGTCAAGGCGAACACACGGGCTTGAGCTTGGGGTCGCCCTAATCCCCTTTGTTGCCCACTACTATTGTTTGCAATACTGCCCTGTGCCCCTTGAACTTGAAACCTCTACTGAACTAGTCTCTAAGTGACACTACCACCCTGGGTCAGAATAGGACAATTCCTCTTAATATGACCACTTTGCCCACAATGATAACAACTTGAGGACCTTCCCTGACACTGTCCAAAATGAAATCTCCCATACTCGTTGTATTGTACTCATTGATCCCCACTACTACCAAAACTCAGTTGTCTACTATCTTGGAACCTTCTATTCCAATTATCACTACCCACTGATGGCTGACCCTAAACCTGTCTCTGACCTTGTTCTGGACTACCCAAAGTCCCGGAAAAAACTACCCACTCTTTTCTGATTCCTATTACTATGGCCATCAACTATCCACTCACGGTCATTATACTTCTGTCTTTGTATTTCTCTCTTATCAAACTCTCCCAAGGTACTCTCAACTCTCCTAGTTGCCTCTATCAATTTCCCAAACTCTGAGTGGTAGTGTAAGGCCACTACTGTTTGGATCCTACCCTTGAGGCCCTCCTCAAATCTCCTACATTTTGCTCTCTCATCTTCATGTAAGTAATTGATCTACCATACGCAGTGGAAAACAAAAATTCAATCGATAAATCAATTACCTTCTTTGCCTAGATCCGAGTATAGATTATACCGTTTACATGTTTATAAACAAAAATATGTATAAAGTAAATCCATTCAAGGATTGGAATACTTACATATGTTTGGAGACTCCTTTAAATATCTCTGATTTTGAATAGGAATATTGTTCATGATACTGTTCACCGTCTACTGTTCACATGATTTTTCGCCAATCAATCCAAAGTAGGATCACACTCATGAAAGTCCACATGAAGATAATCTGAAGAACCTTGATTATTTTGCTAGAAGAATCAAGGGCTTCAAGAATCAAAATAGAAGAACAAGAAAAATTTTCTTCTTAAAAGAGAGAGAGATAGGGTGGCTAGGGTTTTAATTGAATGAATAATTCTATAATGTTTTAATTTTAAGTTGCACTTACATAGTGCAACAATTAAAACCCTATTCCACTTAGGAATAACCATGGGCTTCAACCTTAGTTCATGCTTGCAACCAAACACACCCTTTATGGTATTTTAATTAATTAATTAATTATTATTTTAATTAAAATCAATTAATATATAATAATATATTAACATTCAATTAATAATAATAATTCATTTAAATATATGCATAGATATATTTAAATATGATCTCACTAATTTAATTTTAATATTAAAATTAAATACAAGCAACAACCTCAACAAATTTAATTGCACTGTGAGATTACCAAAATACCATTTTCACAAATTGATTCTTAAATTATTGTCTAAGTGTGTGACCCGTAAGCTCTTTATCATATCTGTAGTGAATAGTATTACGATTAACATCAATTAATCATCTCACTACACACAGACCAAGATTGACCCCTAGCAAGGCATCATGGCCACCCGATAGATTCGGATTCAGCGAAACTGCAGTCTATCAATGGTATGGTTACCGTAAAATCAAATCATTTTATCAGCTGTTATCTCATTGAGACTGAGGTACAGAAATAGTGTCAACCTCAATTGTGGAGTTCAACATGGATGTAACTTATCCAAATCTTGGATAACTGAACCACAGTAAATTGTGTTCTTCTTGATTGATTGCTTTGTGTGTGTTGTGATTGTTCATAATTTTAGTTTGCTAAGTTGAATTTGGTAATTGGTTTGAATCTTTATAGTGGTATCAGAGCTAGAAATCTAGGGTTCGTCGATCTCTAGGTCTGTTCTTGAATTGAGAGTTCGTCGAATTTTTTGGGGCTTTCACAATCCGTAAGTTCTTTAGAGTTAAGGGTTCTTAAATCTAAGATTCGAGTTATCAATTTTGTGATTTGGTATTTTTTCTTGAAATCTAGGGTTTATCGAATTTGGGGGTTTTCTTGATCAGTCAATTCTTTTAGGTCCTAGATAGATTAGAGTCCATAATCAGGGTTCAATTGTGACAAATTAATCAGTTTCGAGTTCTAGGGTTTCTTCGATTGGGATTCTTTTTTATATCAGTATCAAGAAACCTGGTATGACTACAACACGCATGGAGATCATCAAGTATGATGGGAAGATCGATTCAATAGTTAGAAGAAGAAGATGAAGGTGCTACTATCACACAACAAGGTTGCCATTGCACTGGAAAAGGATGCAATGAAGTGGCCAGAAGAAAAATTAAAGAAAAAAGCTAAAGTTGATGAAGAGGCGTACAACCTCATCATCATGAATCTCTCGGACAAAGTCTTGAGGAAGGTGGATGACATGGAGACTTGTAACACCCCACTTGAGGTACGTAGTTTAATTATGTTGTATTACTTGAATGCTTATTGTTTTGTCCTCATTGAGTTGGTTTGTTGTTGTTATAGTTTGGTTGGTACTTGGTTGAATTGATATTGTGAGTTGGTTGAGTGGTTGCCCTGAAATTTGTAAAGACTTGGCGGATTTTTTGTGTTACAGACTTCATCGGGGCGAAGAAGAAGCTTCGCTGCAGCGATGAAGTTCTGCAACCTACGGTGTAGGTTCTGTAAGTTTTCGCCGGGGCAAAGAAAAATTATTCGCCGCGGCGAAGGGCCTGACAAAATGTGTATTGAATTTCTAGAGAATTCTTCCTTTGGGGCACAATGACCATTCTACCCCTAATTAGCAGGAAAAATGGAGAGTGAAATGTAAGGAAATTGCATGGAGAATAGCTTAAATGGGGGTACATTTGCAAAGAATTAAAAGGGCAAAGGTGGAATTCCTAAGAAAGAGTAAGGGTAAAATGGGAAAGAAGGTGTAAAATATGAGTTAATAAGGGTTAAGTCTTAGAAACCTTTCATTCTTCTTCTTCCACCGCCATATTCATTCATCCTTTTCTCTCTACTTTCCATCCAATCCTTCAAGGATTCTAAAGGGCTTTTGAGTGGTTTGTAGATAAAGAGGTGATCTAAGGCATTCTAATTAAGGTAAGGACCTTTACTCTAGATGTAAAATTTAGCTATAAAGGTGTTAATGTCTTATTGTGTTATTGTTTAAAAGTGTAGAGAAAAGACATCTACCAAAGGAAAAGAGAAGTGCTAGTGGAATCATACCATCACAAGGTAAGTAAATCCAACTCAAGCTAAAGTTTAAGAAATCCTTGAGTAGAGATTTCTTTATGCATGTATAAATGATGTTTGTTGAGAAATTGAGTGGAGATATATGTTTACTTGTTGAGAAATTGAGTTGAGATGAGTATTCATGTTGTGGTGTTGGATATGCTCTCTTTATGGGAAGTGTTAATGTGTGATGAGTTGAGATGAGGTTGGAGGAGATTGAGTAAATATTTGAGAGTGTTCTTCTATGATAGGAGTTATGTCCATAGAAGGGACTTACTTCCCATTTTGGATGGTTATAAGAGAAATAGAATTGTAGTCAAAGAATAGTTTTTTGTATGCACATGAGTTGTTCGATGAAATGCCTAGGAGAAGTATGAGAATGAGTTATGAACCTTAATTCTTGCAACATTGCATATGGGCATTTCCTAAGTGCATTAATGAGTATGAACCATCCATATGCATTAATTGTGCATTGAGAAGTAGCTTGAGAAAGAGTAGAGAATTTCTACACTATGAGTATTAGCTTGAGAAAAAGATGAGTATTAGCTTGAGAAAGAGTAGAGACCTTTTGTGCTTAAACTACTCTAAGAGCTAAAGAAGAGAATAGAGTAGGTTGTGCGATGGAAAACCCGTGAGTGATGAGTAAAGTCACGAGAGTGATCCCCAGTTGTGGCTCCAGTCAGATAAGGCCGTGACCATCACGAAGAGTGGAACATGAGATTCCAGCCGTGCCTCCGGTAAGAAGAGGCTGTGACATTCGAGAGATGGAGAGAAAAAATATACACTCACATGGCCAAGGGTTCCGAATCCATGCATAACCGAATCCGATCGGTACAAAGATGAGTAAAAGTCACATAGAGCGGGAGAGCTCCCGGCCATGCCTCCAATAAGATAAGGCCATGAGATTCCAATGAGTGGAATGAGAAAACAGAGAAATAGAAAGAACAGAAAGAGAAAAATGAGTTGAGTCACGAAGAGTGGGGTTGAGTCCCCAGTCGTGCCTCCTGTAAGATGAGGTCATGACATACACTAGAGAATAGATAGAAAAGAGTATGAGAAACAGAAACAGAAAGAGAACAGAGATGAGAAGAGAAGAGCGTAAGGAAAGAATTAAGAGAAAGAGTTACGGGGATAGACAAGTAGAGGATTTACTTACTGAGCTTTATTTTGCTCACCCTATTGTTTTTCTATATTTTTGCAGGTTTTAGATGAGGACGCAGTCAAATGGATGTCGGCAGGTGAGGAGGAGTAATTACACTGTCTACCACACTTTTGAGAACTTTTGTAAAGGATACTGACCTTTGTAAAAGAATATGTTTATTAAATAAAAGAAAATTTTGGGCCCAACTATTTTTATTAATGTACTTGTATTTTATTATACGTATTTTTATGAGATAGTAGTATCAAGCAGTTATTACAAGACTCCACTGACTTTATGGGGTAACCTCGATTCACTATATTTTTTACAATCTGCTCCAAATTTAGCTTTCTTAAAGGGTGCTTTATTTGCTTATAAAATGGATAGTTCTAAGTCTATAGAAGATAATTTGGATGAATTCTTGAAAATGACTTTAATTTTAAAGGGAACAGATCAAGAATTAGGAGATACAAGCTTAGCCATGATACTCCTTAATTCTTTATTAGAAGAGTACCAAATTGTTAAAAATGCTTTACAATATACGGGTACCATACCTAGACTTGATTTAATCATTGCTGGATTAAAGGCTAAGGAGTTAGAATTAAAAATTCTGAAAAGGAGTGGGAATAACTTGTTTGTAAATGGTAGAGTAGAAGCTGGCCAGTCAAGAAACAATACACAACGTGTCACTGGTTCAAAGAATAAGAAGAAAAGGAAAGGATCTGTCAAGAGTAAAGGAAAAATTAGGAAGTGTTTTTATTGCAATAAAACTAGACATTTAAAAAAGAATTGTTTTGAGTGGATTAAAAAACATAAACAATCAAACACTGAAAGTAATGTAGCTTCCACTCGTGATAATATCAGTGAATCTAAAGTCCTTACAGTGTCTAGATCATACCAGGTTCAGGAGTGGGTTCTTAACTCAGGGTGCTCTTTTCACATGAGTTTAAATAGAGAGTAATTTCAAGATTTTGAAAATGATGAACATGAAATAGTGTTTATGGGCAATAACAATGCATACAGAGTCCGAGGAACAGGAAGTGTAACCTTAAGATTGAATAATGGGAAATTTATGATGTTGACTAAGGTTAGATACACCCCTAAGCTAAAAAGAAACTTAATCTCTCTAGAAACAGTAGATGAATCAGGATGTTGTTATAAGCAGAAAATGGATGCCTTAAGCCTTAAGGTGTATAGAGATAACAGCATAGTGCTAATAAAGGGTTTAAAAAAGAATGGGCTATATATACTGTATGGGAACCAACTATTCTGATAAATCCAATACTGCTCTTGTTTCTTCTAATTCTAATGTGACAGAAAAATGGCATTTAAGAATAGGGCATATGAGCCAAATGGGGATGACCGTCCTCTCACAATAGGGACTATTTGGTAAGGACATTATCTCTCCTCTTGATTTATGTGAAACCTGTGTGTTGGGTAAGCAATATCGTATGAGTTTCTCAAAAGGTTATACATCTTACCACTCATTGTTTAGATTATATGCATGCTAATTTGTGGGGTCTAGAACAGGTTAAGTCTCATAGGGGGAATAATTATTTTCTCTCAATTGTAGATGACTTTAGTAGGAAGGTTTAGGTTTACCTACTTAGGTCTAAAGATGAGGCTTTACTTAGGTTAAAAAACTGGAAACTATTAGTGGAAAATTAGGCTAATAGGAAGGTTAAGGCCCTTAGGACTGATAATGGTCTGGAATTTAGTAACGCAGAATTTGAAAAATTCTGTAACGCAGAATTTGAAAAATTCTATAGTGAACAGGGGATCCTTAGACATAAGACAGTTGGAAAAACTCCTTAGCAAAATGGTGTTGCTAAGAGGATGAATAGAACCTTGCTTGAAAAAGTTAGATACCTCATGTTTACTTCAGGTTTACCAAAAACATTTTGGGGAGAAGCTTTGACCACAGCTGCATACTTAGTGAATAGAAGCCCTTCCACTGCCATAGAGTATATGTCGTCGGAAGAAAATTGGTCAAGAAGAAAGTCTAGCCTAAACCATTTGAGAGTTTTTAGGTGTACTGCATATGCACACATGAGTGAAGGGAAATTAGAGCCTAGGTCCTTACAGTGTGTATTCTTAGGATACCAAGAGGGGACTAAGGGCTATAGACTATGGAATAGGGATTCACCAAGGGTAAAAATCATAATTAGCAGGGATGTTATGTTTAATGAAACTATTTTCCCTTGTAAATTCACTAACCAAAATGTAAGTATTCTTAATGACAATGAAATAAGTCCTGGTCAAACTGAAGTTACACCAATTGAGGTGGAGCATACTCCACAGCAGTTTGATACTCCTTTGCATGACCAAGAAACTGAACTTGAAGTTGATACAACCTCTAATGACCCTGTCCAAACTGTAGAGGTTGAAGAACCACTTCATGATAACCTGACACAGTACCAGTTGGCAAAGGGACAAAACTAGGAGAGAGATCAGAGCCCCTGCCAAAGACTCCAATGCAGACCTGATCTACACTACCTTGGTGGCAGGGACTGAAGTTCAGAGGTTTGAACTAGATACTTATGAGGGTGCTATGAGATCCAAGGACAAAGATAAATGGGTGATTGCAATGGAGGAAGAAATGCAGTCACTAAAGGTAAATGAGACATGGTCTTTGGTCCCTAAACCTAAAGAGTATAAACCTGTGGAATGCAAATGGTTGTACAAGCTCAAAGAAGGTGACATAGATACAAGAAAATCAACCACATTCTATTGTTTCACTTTGGGTGGGAATTGCATCAGTTGGAAGTCTCAACTGCAGCCCCTTATTGCATTGTCTACAACAGAGGCTGAATACGTAGCTATGGCTGATGCCTTTAAAGAAGCATTATGGCTTGAAGGAATTTTGAAAGAAGCCAATTTGGTGGACAGTATGGTGATAGTGTATTCAGACAACCAAAGTGCTCTACATCTAAGTAAAAACCCAGTTTACCATGAGAGGACCAAGTATGTGGATGTAAGATACCACTTTGTGAGGGATCTAATTGCCAAGGAAGTGATTAACGTAAGGAAGATTCCAACTGAAGGCAATCCTGCGGATATGGGCACAAAAATAGTCACTGTTACCAAATTCAAGCATTGCTTGGATTTGTTGTCCATCGGCTAAGCATTAAGGAGTAGAACTAAGAAGCAATTGATGATGAGTTCTCTGCATAAGTGGGAGTTGTGTGTTGCTGCTAGAAAGTTTGACTTCAAGGTAGAGATTGTTGAAGGTGAAGTTAGAAACGGCGTCGCACCACTTATCTTATACACTGCCTTTTTTTGACTTGCGCTTTTCTAACCGTTGGATTGCTTGAACTAATCTGATGGCCGTCCTGATGCCACTTGGACAGCAGTATAAAAGTCTCCCTTCTCTCGTCTGAAGTATAACAAAAACTATAGCTCATTCAACATCTTTCTCTCTCAGTTGTATCTCATAAGAGCCTGCATTTTTTTCTTGTTTTTCTTTGCTGCAAATTATGTCATTACAGTAAGTGTTTTTCAGTCACTTTGTGAGGTTGAGTTTACTCTTGGGTGCAAGGGTTTCCAGGTAGAGTTCCCTTGGGGCAAATTTGTAGGTGTAAAGAAGAAAACGTTAAGTGGGAAGAGAGTGAGGTTAGTAGACTAAAGGTGAGTGTAATATGTAACAAAAGTTCTAATTAGTGCAAAGAGCTCCTCAATTGTGGAGTTCAACTTGGATGTAACTTATCCAAATCTTGGATAAGTGAACCACGGTAAATCGTGTTCTTCTTGGTTGATTGCTTTGTGTGTGTTGTGATTGTTCTTAATTTTAGTTTGTTAAGTTGAATTTGGTAATTGCTTTGAATCTTTACAGCGATGAATTAAATTGTCCAAGACACGTTTATGGATCTGAGAGCAGGATATGAGAGGAGAAGGGTGGAGAACTCCTAATGTACCTATAAGGTTGCGGCGGAGGGTACGCCAAGTTGCGCTACAAGGGAAGACGCTTATGCCTTTACGTTTGTTTGGAAAAATTTGATCGGCCAATGCGGTTTTTGGGTGGTCTACAAAGACTACAGAACAAGTGTGGTAAGCGAGAGTGTTGTTGGTGATGAAAATTGTGGGTTTGGAGCCCATTTTTATGGTGATGATGGGACCATACCTTTTGCGAAGACTGGAGACGATTTTTCCTAGTCCGAAGAAAGGTTTTCGATTCCACAGAAGTTGGCAATAAGGTGAGGTGTTGAAGGTCCTGTTGGGAGTTTTTTGGCATGGATGGTGAAGTTGAGTAGTAAACAAATGCAAAGGAGATGACGATACTAATACCAGTCTTCATATTTATGGGAGAAGAATTAAGCTTCTAAGAACACTGCCTCAGTATGTTTCCAGGGTACAAAGAGTATGTTAATTTGACATTAATGTTCAATTAATTTACTATAATTCGTTCTAATGATATATGTTTGCTTCTTAATTAACCTCATTGACATATATATAAGATAACTTTGAAATTGAAACTAATAAAATGTGGAGAGTAAAACGACTTTGTTTCTCTCTTCATTTTTTCGGTGTTTATTCTTTAGTTCATGGTAAGTAAAGCTTCTAAATCTTGAAGTAAGTATTCTTTAAACATTATATAAAGCCCTGATACCTTGAATGTCATCGCCATGCAAGTTCCCATTTGTCACTCCAGGGGGAATAGTGGGAACATGATAGCTCCCTCAACTGAGCTCTGTCCCAATCCAAAAAGATGCCCAATTTCATGCAATGCGACGCTCTTCAAGTCGATTGCACCTTCCACCGCACCCACAGACCATGTCTCATCCGTATCGTAATGGAACCTCCAATCGTTTGGGGCAAAAGCATGAGCCAGAACTCCACCATGCCCATCAAAAGGACTGCCATCTCCATGATATCCATGGTGGAAACCAATTGTGAGATCTACGTTTCCAATACCCTGAGTCACTGAGAATGTGAAATGAGTGTTTCCAGCCCATGTTGTGAAAGCTTTAGCAACAGGGTTCATGGCATCCACAAGGGTCCCTGCGAGGAATGCATATGTGAGATGGTACTTGTTTGCTAGCCACTTAGGGTTTTCGGGTAAAAATTTATAGTGAGCGACAGTATGGAAATGGCCAGAGGCATTTTGCCTTTTGTGGCCAGACCGCATCCGAGTTTTACCATTGACAATATCTGCCATTCCACATCGAGGCATTATCATTTTGGATACAGTTTTGGGATCCAAAACTCTAGTTTCCTTCAGATGGTAATTAAGCTGGTAGGTTTTGATAGCTGATTCTAATAGCGCGCTCCTCAAAATCATCATCATTCGCATGCTTTTGATTTGTATAAGAGCTATAGTTCAAGTAACCAAACTTTTCAAGGTATTTTTTGAGCTCATTGATGCCTTTAACATTGTTGCCTTTATGACAACCTTGGAGATGATTGATGAACTCAAATGGTGATTGATTTTTGTCATTGGTGTTGTCTGCTAAAACTGAATATTGAGAGAGGAGAAAAAGGAGAATTACAAATGAGAAGAAGGGAAAAGCTTTAGATGCCATTGCTAAAATCAATTAACTTTGGTAGAGAATGTTAATTGGCTTAGCTTGTGTCTCACATTTTGATCTCCATATACAAAGTTCTTATAAGATCATTCGTCTCCCCAAGTTGAGTGAGTCGGTCCACAGACTGTAGTATGATTTTTACTATTTAATGATATTAATTTTTATGTGAACAAGTTATCATAAAATTTACATTAATTCAAAATCAATATTTTTGTAGAACAGGTTTCCTATATATTATCAAGAGAAGACCTCTAGCCAGTAGGAATAGTTAATTTTATATTTCATTATCATTAGATTTCTTACTTGTAGATTTGATTTTACATTATTGGGGAAGAGAAATGTTATTCTCTGGTGTAATCCTCCTTAAATATGAATGGTATTACAATCAATGATTTTGACATTGTACAACCATAAGTGTAATCAATAAAAATGTGTGAGAATGGCAAAAGTAAACTCTAGGAGGCCAGCATTCATTAGTGATTACTTACAGACCAAGCAATATCTTTTTCTTTACGTACTCAAGATGCTGACAATTTGCCTCTGGGATTTAATTTAAATGTCAGACACAGAGACAAAATATAACACAACATGCTTTCATGTCAATGCATTTTCATGCAATCAACTCAGAAAGAAGCAAGAAGTTTCACTCATTAAGTCAACTAGTTTACACCTGCTCTTTTAGTTATAATTTGATATACTCCTTCAAGAATGTCAGTTTAATCTTGTATAATTGCAAGTTAATTAATGGAAGTATTCTCCAATCTCAGCGGAGTCTCTGCTGTTTACAGGTTGCTTGCAGCTAGCCAAGATAACAATTTGTATATTTTAACGCCACAATTGTAAGTTCATATATATGATTTATTAGAAAAGAGAAAAAGAATGTACAAAAGACCTATAAAAGACGGTCAACCTACCTCAAGACAATCCTCTGGGCTAGAACCCAAAAAAATAGCTTATACAAGACTATGTAAATACACAAAAAAAAATCTTCATATCTCAAGACATGCCTTGGGTTAGAAACAAAACCAAAGAGAGCCAGAAACAATGACCAAATAGGCGGCAAAATAATCTCACCTCATTTGGTGGAAATAATAGGGCTCCATACCTTTACAAGAACTCAAAGCCCAATTAGACCCATTCTCAACTTTCAGCACCTACTAATGGACCTTGCACAAAGCGCAACACTCGAAGCCCACTCCATTTGCTTAAGATTTTGGATCATCCCAAAAATTTATGTAGGATGATATGATGAATAATACAAAAATCATGTATTGCTATGTTCTTTAAATTCAGGAAAGAAAAAAAAAAAAAAAAATTATGCAACGAATAAAAGAAGGTCAAATTTGATGGGTTCTTGCTTGATGTAGAAATTTATACATAAAAATTTTCAACCATCAACAAGAATTACATTAAAAGGGTTCAGAGCAATATTTATGTAAACAAATAACATAATCAAATCTACCGCGAAGATAGATGAACTCGCAATGGATTTTTCATCTTTATGGTGATGTCTATCTTCTCTGATAAATCAATATCTTCACCATCCACAGCACTCCATTCAAAATGCCAAATCAAATTTGCCACAAAATACTCTAAATGAAGAATAGCAAAACCAAGACCAGGACAAATCCTCCTCCCTGCACAAATGGCATCATTTAATCTCTCTACTTCCTCTTATATCAAAACTTTCTTCTCATGGCTAAACAGAAATCTCTCTGGCTTGAACTCCACAGCATCTTTCCACACATTCGGATCTCTTCCCATGTCCGCTATCAGAAGTTCACTGTTGTACTTTGGGTATAATAGCCACCCAATTCGGTATCTTCAGTCACCGCAAGCGGTGTCGCCGCCTGGTAAGTCGGCGGGTCACGTCTTAATCCTTCAAGAACCACTGCTTTCAAATAAGGCAACTTCTGCAAATCATCTTCTTTGATCCATTTTCGTCCTTGTTCAACAACACCTCTCATTTCAGCCAAAATTTTTCTTGAATTCGTGGGTACTTGACCACATTTGCCATGATCCATGCATGTTGTTGTCGTTTTATCAGTTCCAGCACTGATATTCATCGCTTAAAGATACTATGTCGCCTTCTTCAAACTTCTTGTTCTCATCTGGAACTTGTAATTCCATAGGTTCAACGTATGACACAAACTGATCTATGTTTTCTCCCTTATTTTCACCTTGTTCATTTTCTCTGGCTCTAATCAAGGACAAAAACATATCTTCGATCTTTAAGCATATTTACAAACTCATTCCATCGATTTCTAAATAAGATCTTCCCCAAATTTGGCATGATAAGAAACACTTTTACTTTAGGAAAACAGGTTAAAATTTATTTTGTGAGCATTCAAGCTCCCTAATTGTATTCTCATCAGATTATCCCCGAAACACATGAGAACTAACAAAGAAAAAATTGTACGTAATGATCAACTACTGGATGCCTCCGCCGTGTTCAGAATCCTGTTTAAGGCGATGAATTAAATTGTCCAAGACACGTTTACGGATATGAAAGCAGGATATAGACGAGAAGGGTGGAGAACTCCTGATGTACCTGTAGTTTCGGCGGAGGGAGCGCCAAGTTGCACCATAGGGGAAGAGGCTTACGCCTTTACGTTTGTTTGGAAAGATTCGATCGGCAAATGTGGTTTTTGGGCGGTCTGCGAAGATGGCACCATTTAGAACATGTGCTTGGTAAGCGAGAGTGTTGTTGGTGATGAAAATGGTGGGTTCGGAGCCAATTTTTATCGTGATGATCGGACCGACCTTTTGCGAAGATCAGAGACTATTTTTCCATGCTCAAAGAAGGTTTTCGATGCCATAAGAAGTTGGCAATGAGGTGAAGAGTGGGATCCTGGTGGGCTTTCTGGTATTTCTAGTTTTTGAGGAGAAGAGAAGACGGAAAATGAAGCTAATTAGAAACAAACGCAGAGAGAGATTAGGATAACAATACAAGTCTGCAAATCCTGGGACAATCAAGCTTGTAATTAAGGACAATGCTAAGTATGTTTTGAAACCTGATATATAAAGAGCTTCCGGACGAATGTTCAATTAGCCTCATTGACGTATTCATGTTTAATGTTTTGTTAGTATGTATTGGTTGCTACGTTAAATACTATGATTCTTTGCCGGCTATTGAGGTATCTATGAATATATATAAACAACAAGATAAACTTACAGGAATTTTGTATTTCATTAGTCATTATATTGTAATTTATGTGCTAATTAAAAAGAAATCTCTTTCAACATGAATCATTTTTTTATTTATGTAGGACCAATCAAGACGTTCTTCTAATTAAGTGAACCATTTGCAATACCCAAAAAACATAAAATATAAACAATGGTGATCATTTACTAGTGTATATGGTCTCCATTCCTGATAATAAAAGTATAACTGACTCTCTTTCCCCTTCATTTATTCGGTACCAAAACTCTCATTTATTCTTTTCTCACGGTAGGAAATCTTGAATAACTCTTTAAACATTAATAAAGCCCTGATGCCTTGAATGTCATCTCCATGCAAACCCTTTGTCACTCCAGCAGAAATAGAAGGGAACATGATAGCCCCTCAACTGAACTATGCCCAAGTCCAAGAGATGCCCAATTTCATGCAATGCAACAGTCTCCAAGTCGAATGCACCTTGTGTCGCACCCACAGACCATCTCTCATCCGCATCATAATGACCTGCCGTCGTGCGGCAAAACATGAGCTATGACTCCACCCTGCCCATCAAAAGACTACCATCTCCGTGTTTCCACTGTGGAAACTGATCGTAATATCTGCGCTTCCGATGTCCTGAGTCCGTGAGAATCTGAAGTGTTGTTTCCAGCCCATGTTGTGAAAGCTTAGAGAACAGGGTTCATGGCATCCGCAGGGGTCCCTGCAAGGAATGCATAGGTGAGATGGTACTTGTTGCTGGCCACTTAGGGTTTCCGGGGAAATTCATAGTGAGCGCATTATGAAATGGCTAGAGGCATTTTGCCTTTTGTGGCCAACCGCATCCGAGTATTACCATTGACAACTCTGCCATTCCACATCGAGGCATTGTCATTTTGGATACGTTTTGGCATCCAAAACTCCAGTTGCCTTCAGATGGTAATTAAGCTGGTAGGTTTTGATAGCTGATTCTAATGCTCTCAAAGTCATCATCATTCGAATGCTTTAGATTCTGGAAACTATAGTTCAAGTACCAAACTTTTCAAGGTATTTTTTGAGCTCATTGGTGCCTTTAACTTTGTCGCCTTTATGCCACCTTGGAGATGGTTGTGAACTCAAATGGTGATTGTTTTTCGTCATTGTGTTGTCTGCTAAAACTGAATGTAGAGGAGAGAAAGGAGAGATTACAAATAAGAAGAGGAGAAAGCTTTAGACGCCATTGCTAAAATCAATTAACTTGGTAGAGAATGTTAATTGGCTGTGCTTGTATCTAACAATTCTTTTTTTTTCTCTATTTATAGAGTTCTTCTGAGATCATTCGTCTCCCAAGTTGAGTGAGACGGTCTATACACGGTAGCATGACTTTTACCATCAATGATACTTAGTCTTTTCGATGTGAACAAGCTATCAAATTATGCAATGTTTACACTATCAACGAAGATGCCTAGCAGACCACAATTACGTTCATATACAACATATATGACCTGACTTAATTTCCAGCCACAAATTACAAAAAAACAAGACTTGAACTCTATGACAAAGTCTCCATTATCAGAGAAAGACCCTCTAACCGGCAGGAGAAGTTGCTCCTCATTTCATTTCATAAAAATTCTTACATGTAGATTTGATTTCACATTATGAGAATTCGTAGTAAATCTAATCAAACTGAAAGTTTAGCACAGCTTCTAGTGAAGACATTTGCATGATCGGTGGAGAGAAATATCCTCTCTCTGGTAGACTACATGGTAAAGGTCTGGCTGCTTTGTCGAACTTGCTTTGCTTTTGGAATGATGCTAAGCTAACTACAAAAGAGTAGTAGTCCTGTCTTCATTAATTTGTTCTAATTAATTTACTTGACTATAATATTCAACTGATCAAGCTAGAGATGACTGGTCCAAGTCCAGTCTTCATTAATTTTTTCAACGTTAATTTAGTTAACTATAATATTCAACTGATCAAGCTAGAGATGACTGGTCCAAGTTCAAAGAAAGGTTTTCGATGTCATAAGAAATTTGCAATAAGTTGAAAAGTGTAAGAGGTCCTGGTGGGAGCTTTTCGGTATTGCGGGACTTTGAGAAGACAAGACTGAAAATGAAACTGTTATGCCTGGAAAAGTAGGGCTGACGTAGAGCCTTGTTAACGTAAGCGGTCAGGGCTTAGGTAAGTCCTGCAGCTATTCAGACGCAACCACGTCGCACGCTGACGCAAGCAGTATGCTCTTGCCAGTGCAGTGGGTGTGTGCCAGGCTGGTAAAAGGCTGGAGAAGATCCACGTGTCCAATCCCTTTAAGAGTCGAGTAAATCACTCGAGCATGTGAGCAACGGGACACAAGGAAGGATTTGTATGACAATCTGACACACTCCCTAATTTAATAATCATTACCTCAATTCATCTTACTATAAATAGAGGGATCCTCTCCCGTTTGTGGGATTAACTAATTTCTCTCTGGAATAACATATAGACATACTCTCTCTCTCTCTTGTAATATCTTGTAAGTCAGCTCGCTGAACGCGAGCTGACCTGATATAGTAATACGATACCAATTGATGTAGGATTCGCTTACTTAAGCATTCGAACCACTTTAAACATTGTTCTTCTTCTTCTATTCAACTCAATACCCCCATACACATGTGTCTTCTGAGTCAGCTCAGCATTTCCCACGTACATTTAGTTGGTATCAAAATCACGCATCAACAGAACTGATTAGTAGACAAATGCAGAGAAAGATGAAGATGATGATACAAGTCGATCTGCATTTCCATGGGAGAATTAATTAAGCTTCTAATGATAAATTCAACCCATGTTTGTTAACTATCAAATCTATTTAGGAAAAATACAATTTTGAGTCCGCGATATCATCGATTACAAGGGTCACCTTTGGTTAACGTTATGCCCGAAAGAGTGTATATATATAGTACTTTGTCTTCAAACAAGAGCATATGTATCTGAGATTCTTATCAGAATTCACAAATTAAGTGTATTTTTGTGAATATAATATCTACATAATTATGTTATATGGATTATTATATCGCCTCATTTGGAGTAAAAAAGAAAGTTCTTTTAATTAATCAAACATTTCATTGAACTATGTTGCCGTCAAAATGCTACTAGCTTTGCTTATGGACAACTGAAACAAACAACCTAAAACAAATTCTGAATTCTGAAGGAGCCTCTAGAGCTATTTCATTATTCACGATTGCAAAATTGAGATACAACTAATTGTTTTAAAAGGAGAAATTCATATATATATATATGTTCGGACAATTGAGCTAGTTCATCGTGTGTTTGAACTAGTTTATCTGATCGCAAAATATATAGAAATCAAACAACAATAAAAAGCAAACAAAAACAAAAACAGAGCTTCTGTGTTTCCTCTGCATTTATTCTGGTACCGTAATCTCAGTTATTCTTTTCACTTAAAAGTGAAGTTCCAGTACTCTTCAAGCATTATATAAAGTCCTTATGCCTTGAATGTCATCAGCATGCAAGCCCTTTGTTCTTCCTTGAGTAATGGAAGGGTACATGATAGCCCCTTCAACTGAGCTATGCATAAGTCCAAGAAGATGCCCAATTTCATGCAATGCAACAGTCTCCAAGTGAAATGAGCCTTGGGTTGCAGCCACAGACCATGTCTCATCTGCATCGTAATGGAACCTTCCGTCCATTGGGGCATAAGCATGAGCAAGAGTTCCGCCAGGACCATCAAAGGGGTGACCATCTCTATGATCACCGCTGTGGAAACTAACAGTGATATCGGCATTTCTATCGTCCTGAGTCTCTGTGAATTTGAAATGTGTATTTCCAGCCCATGTCGTGAAAGCTCTAGCAACAGGGTTCATGGCATCAGCTCGAGTCCCTGGAAGAAAGGCATAGGTGAGATGGTACTTGTTTGCTAGCCACTTAGGGTTTCCGGGGAAAAATGAATAGTGAGCGACATTATGGAAATGGCTGGAGGCATTGTGGTGTCTTTTGTGGCCAGACCGCATCCGAGTTGCGCCATTAATAATATCTGCTACTCCACATCGAGGCATTGTCATCTTTGAAACAGTTTTGGCATCCAAAACTCCAGTGGCTTTAAGATGATAATTTTTCTGGTAGGTTTTGATGGCAGACTCTAAGAGATCATCAAAATCATCATCATTGGCATGTGTTTGATTTTTGGAGTTTTTATAGTTCAAGTAACCGAAATTTTCGAGATACTTTTTGAGGTTATGGATGCCTTTAACCTTTTCACCTTTGTGACAACCTTTGAGATGGTTGATGAACTGAAATGGTGATTGGATCCTTTTGTCAATGGGGTCTGCTAAAACTGAATTAGCGAAGAGTGAAAGGAGGACTGCAAAGAGGGTGAAAGAGAGGAGGGGAAAAGCTTTAGATGCCATTGCTAATCGATTCACCAATTAACTGGAGAAGCTCTTGTTAGTTGTTAATTGCTTGCGCTGTATGACATGTTTAGATGGGTATTTATATATTTCTTACGAGAGAAGGATAGTGATAACGCTAATGGGGACGATATTGCTCAATGTTTTTTGAAGTTGAGTGTATCGTTGCATGCACGTTACTCAGTTGCACGACTTGTACTTTTCTAGGTCTTTAGACCGGAGATTATTTTGTAAAATGAATTGAAGACTTTGAAGAAACTAAAAGACAATTATATATTAGTGAGTTTATTACAACTTTCCCCCAAAGGTATATGAAATAACAATTTACCCCTTAGGTCACTATTCCAAGGGTGAAATCGAGTCGAGTTGACTCAAGTATCTAATTAATCGAATTCGACTCAAGTGTTACAGTACCAAATTCAAGTTCGAGAATAAGAAATCAAGTTCGAACTCGAACGTGGTACCGGAAATTGGAATTCGAGTTCGTATAATCAAGTTTTATTCGAGTTCCATTATTCGAGTTTGAAAATACGAGCTTCAATCAAATTCAAGTATTTCGAACCTTAATCGAATTCAAGTATTTGAATTTTAATCGAGTTTGAGTCTTATTATGATCAAACTTGACTCGAATGACTATTCAAACCATTCGAACTCCATTCGACTAATACCGAGTCAAGTTTGACCCAAAATCGAGTTGCTCGCACAGCTCGGCTTGGTTTTCATTCCTAAATTTTCATTAGTGTTTTCTTCATCTGACTAGTACATTTTATATAAAATTAAACAGTAAAACGAATGGAATACTAAGAGAGAGGGTATATTGTTATTTCTGATACCTATCTTAGGGGGTAAATTATAACTAAGTCTATATTAGTTTCAATAAATAAAGTAAAATGCATGCAAGGAACAAAAAGTAATCAAAATGAAGGAAGATGCGTAGCAGGGCAATATACAGTAGACTCTACTTAAATTCCACAGATGTAAACAAGAGGAGTAGACGACGACTCAAATTGCACCCACAAAAGAAGAATCTGCTAAAATTCGACAGATTGAAACAAGAGGAGAAGACAACTCAAATCGCACCCACAAAAGAGTCGGTGGAATGAGACCAAATCAAAGGGCCAATAATCAATTCCTAAATTGACAAACAGATGTAAACAGGGCGACTCAAAGTCAGTCCTCTTGCCTGCGACCAAAGTTACTTGAATATTTCATTATCATATGACTTCTTACATTACATTTATATTAATTAGACTTCAATATGTGTTCCGAGTTGAATAATCGGAACGCTTTACTAAGTTATTTGCATCTTTTGTTGAGACAATATGGTTCCCTGTATATTGTAATTCATTACGTCAACCAATCAAGTTAATTAATTTTAAAATACAACATAGCTAGCTAATTGAGTTTTATTGCCAAACTATGATTTTCTATTTTAATAATTCAGAAATTCTCCATACTTGTTTTCTAAATTCGAGTCTGAAACTGGAACGTCCGTCAAACCCTATCATCATTTGAAAATGGTTGAATATGACTTTTTATTTTCCAAGACTTGAACCCCATACATCGTGGGATATTTCTAAGAGCAGTTTGATTAAGGGTACGTGAGATTACTGAGGTTAAGCATCTTATATTATTTGATTACCATGTTTTGTTTGTCAAGTATATATGATTCTGATAATCTTCAAACATCAATAGTGTATTGGTAAATTTGGAGGTAATCTGATTACCTCTATTTCTTAGGTTTTAAGATTATTTGGGTAATCGTTTTTTTTTCTTTTTTTTTTTTTTTTTTTTTTACAATTCTATCTCTTATTAATAAAATTTTAGGATAACAATGACCTTATTTTTAAATTTATTTACATGAATCTTGCTTTTACCATTTCACCCCATTTAATTAATTTTTTGGACAAAATTACCTTTGAAATCAAAATAAATTTCAGCTTACCCAAGCCACCACCCCCACCCACTTGCTGCCGCCAGCCAAACCATCGTCGACCGTCGCGGGAAGTCGTCGGAAGTCACCTGGAGTTGTTGTCAGTAGCCCACTATGACCGGGAGACCTCGATATGGCCGTTTTCGGCCATATTAATGGCTGAAAAGGCCATATCGAGAGCAGATATGGTAAAAAATGGCTAGATCTATTCTGACCATTTCTGGCCAGATTGATGGGTCTGGCCGTTAACAGCCAGATCTAGCCTGATATGGTCGTTTTCGGCCATCAATATGGCTAGAAACCGCCACAACAAAGCCTCATGGTCACGATGAGCTACTCACGGTGACTTTCGGAGACTTTCGACTGGGTGATTTTGTCATAAATTAAAGTTTTATATAAGTGGAGGTGTTTTAGCTAAATCTGAAATATTGGAGGTTAAAAAAACTATTCAAAAATTAATAATAAAAATAATATTATATTAATATTTAAAAAGAGGGTAATTTAGTAATTTAAATAACATACCCACCAATTTATTCTCTTTAACCAAACATATTAATATAACATACCCACCAACTAACCAAACACATTTTCCTAAAGATTTTCAGTAATCTTCAAGGTAATATAAGATTTCAGTAATCCAACATTCCCAGTAATCCAACATTCCCTGAATCAAACGTCTCCTAAATGTTAATTTAAAAAGATTATCATCCATGAAGAAAGAATGTGAAACTATTCTCAAAATTTCCTAGCTTGAGCAAACATATTTTAATTGATCAAGTACACTTACTGGGTTTATATTTATTTATCTTAATCGTTTTGACTACGGATCTTAGTAAATGTAGATAATTTGTTGAAATCAAACCCAAAACACACAACAATGAAAATAGATTAGTAACAAAAATAGTCAATTTACACTGGTTCATTCCCAATGCAAAAATTACGTCTAGTATTTAAATAGAGTAGTTTTATTGAGTTTCAGAAATCTGCAGACTACAATAATAAAAAGTATTGATAATTCACTCTCTTTCTCTATTTTTAATATTTTTCACATTAAGTTTTTCAGTATTATGCTGGAGTAATAATAAACCTAATCACAGTTAGGCCAAACTGATATTGGCCCAAATATGAACCACACCCTACATAATTGTGGCCTTAAGCAACCAATATATGATCCATTATTGCACAGGTTTGGCATTTCTTCACGTTATTTTATTTTCATGTATTGGATAAATCGCAAACTACAATGGATTTGTTGACTTTAATTACAAAACTATGTCTCTATCTTCTTATATATATAAGTTTTGGTAGAAAGGCCTCTTCACCAAAACTTCCAATTCCTTCTTTAATTATCTCTCTTACGTTTATATTATATATAAAGTATCAATGCCAATTTTATAATATCTTCTCTATTATTTAAAGTGAAATGCATGACTTTTTTTCTATCTTAATCTTCAAGAATTTAAATATTAGGGAAAACAAAATAATAAGTTTTATATACATCCATATAAAAACAAAAAATAACTACTATATTTTTTTTTTTTTTTTTTTTTGGTAACCGAGAGGTCCAGGCCAGCTTGTGAGTACTTTAACTAATTTTCAAGGTCCATTAAACATCATATAAGCTCAAAGGACCAGGTAAACTACAATTTTATTGTAGTAGATGACCTCAAAGTTTGAACTCAAGAAAGAGAGCAAACGTGACCGTCAGACCAATCCTTTGGGCTGGGTTAACAAAAAATAACTATTATTAACGACAAAAAATTGAAAAATACAAATAACTTTCTCCTTTCGCGGTTTAGCCTATCCATTGAAGGATGATAAATTAATCAATAAATCAATAAATGTCTTCAAACAATATTATACAAAGTCCTGATCCCTTGAATATCGTCTCCATGCAAACCCTTTGCTCTTCCAGGAGAGAAAGTAGGGGCCATGATAGCATCCTCAACTGAGCTATGATGGAGTCCAAGAAGATGACCAATTTCATGCAAAGCAAGAGTCTCCAAGTCAAATGCCCCAGGTGTTGCCCCCACTGACCAATTCTCGTCTGAATCATAATGAAACCTCCCATCCGTCGGGGCATATGCATGAGCAAGAATTCCACCGGGACCATCAAAAGGATAACCATCTCCATGATCACCACTTTCAAAACTAATCGTAATATCTGCTTTACTGATGTTCCTAGTCCAAGAGAATGTGAAATGTGTGTTTGCAGCCCATGTTGCAAAAGCTCGCCTAACAGGTTTCACGGCATCAACTCGGATCCCCGGAAGAAAGGCATACGTGAGATGATACTTCGTTGATGGCCACTTGGGGTCCTTCAAAAAATGAGAAATGAGATACTGTATGGAAGTGGGTAGAGCCATGGTGGTCCACCGTTTTCTTGCCGGACAGCATTCTGGTAGTACCATTGACAATATCCGCCATTGCACATCGAGACATACTCATTTTGGACACAGTTTTGGTATCCAAAACTCCAGTAACGTTTAGATGGTAATTAAGCTGATAGGTTTTGAGAGCAGATTCTAGTATCTCATCAAAATCATCATCGTCCGAGTGCGTTTGATTTGCAGAAGTCTTAAAGTTCAAGTAACCAAATTTTTCCAGATACTTCTTGAGCTCATGGACACCTTTGACCTTTTCACCTTTGTGACAACCTTGGAGATGGTTGAGGAACTCAAATGGTGAATGCTTTTTCTCATGGGAATCTGCGAAAGCTGAATGAGAGAGGAGAGAAAGGAGGATAAGGAAGGAAACTGAGAAGAGGCTAATAGCTTTTGACGCCATTGTTGAAAATTATTGATCAACCAGAGAAAAGCTCTTGTTAATTGTTTTTGTTGTATCCCAAGTTTCATTGCCTTTATATATAGAGAGAGAACTCCTATAAAGTGCATCGATGAAGTGAAAATTTCATTTGAGTAGCTTGTTACACGGTAGTGTAGCAGGACTAGTTTTACTTCGTCTTTGGGGACTTTAACAACTTAGGAACAATTATATATATTGGAAATATTAATGTTTGGCGGCCACTGGTATATTTCTTCTTTTTTTATATTAAAAGAGTTTGACCTAGATGCCATAGCATTGAAGAATGAGTCCAAGCAAAAGTTGAAGATTTAGGATCTCAATTATTTGATGTAGTAAGCTCTAATTAAGTTTATTATATTACTGAATAATTCATATTTTATTGCAAAATCAATTATCACGATCCTTTAACATAGATATAATACTGTCAAGTGGAAATTAATTATCTAAATTGTTCAAACAATTAAGCTGAATCGAATGAATAATACTATATGTATAAACTTTTGATACTAACTTATCTATACAAATTGATGTGTTTTAATGTATTAAATAATTTAATTAACGATAATTTAAACAAATTAGAGTAAATAATGTGTTGTGAGGTTTTATGTTCAAGTCATGAGAGGGACAATTATCAGGTTTACCCAAAAAAGTAGTAAGTTTAACCATTTCTATTATCCAATATGGTAGTGTTAATTACATATGCAATTAATTTCCGGATTCTCTCATATATATTAAAAGTTTTTTTCACTAGAATTTCTTCCATTGAAAGCTTTTTTTCAGCTGTAAAATGAAAACTTGAAAATCTTGTTTGTGTTTTGAACTTATTATTGATTGTCATCGCATGGTGTCATTAGGTTGTATAGCCTTCTATTCATGGTGGTGGTTATGATATATGAAGCATGGCTTGCGCTGTGGCTGTGGCTGTGGCTGTGGCTGCGTCTTTTTCTTTGATTCAATCTACTGGTGATGAAAGGTGGTGAATTAGTTTTGGGTTCTCGTTGATTAGTAATGGAAAGAACTATTACCATAAGAAACTGAAAAAAAAAAAAAAAAAAAAAATCCTTTGCCCTTCAATTATTTAAATCAATCAACCCAAAATCGGATTTTCTTCAAACATTATACAAAGTCCTGATGCCTTGAATATCATCCCCATGCAAACCCTTCGTCTCTCCAAGACTAAAAGTTGGGAACATGATAGCTCCCTCAACAGAGCTATGTCCAAGTCCAAGAAGATGCCCAATTTCATGCAATCCAAGAGTTTCCAAGTGAAATGCATTCGGGTTTGCACTCACAGACCAAGTCTCGTCCGCATCATAATGAAACCTCCCGTCCCTTGGGGCAAAAGCATGAGCTAGGGTTCCACCGGGGCCATCAAAAGAACTACCATCCCCATGATTGCCACTTTCAAAACTAATCGTGATATCGGCGTTTCCACTGTTCCGGGCCTCTGAGAATGAGAAATGTGTGTTCGCAGCCCGTGTTGTGAACGCTCGTCGAACGGGACTAAAGGCATCAGATCTTGTCCCCTGCAGGAATGCATAGGTTAGATGGTACTTGGATGATGGCCAATTAGGGTTTCCGGCAAAAAATGTAAAATGAGCAACTGTATGGAAGTGACTAGAGCCATGGCGGTCGGCGTTTTTCTTGCCAGTGCGCATTCTAGTCGTGCCATTGACGATATCCGCCATTCCACATCGAGACATACTCATTTTCGACACAGTTTTGGTATCCAAAACCCCGGTGGCATTTAGATGATAATTAAGCTGGTAGGTTTTGATTGCAGACTCTAATAGCTCATCAAAATCATCATCCTTCTCAGCCTCTACTTGATTTGATTGAGTGTTATTGCTCAAGTAACCAAACTTCTCCATATATTTTCTTAGCTCATTGACGCCTTTGACCTTTTCACCTTTGTGACAACCTTGCAGATTATTGAGAAACTCGAATGGCGATGGCTTTTTGTCATGGGAATGAGCCAAAACGACTGAAAGATAGAAGAGGGAAAGGAGGACGAAGAAGGGAAAAGCTTTAGTTGCCATTGTTAACTATTGATCAACCAGAGGAACTTGCTTGCGCTGTAACCAATATTATCATGTGTCTATTTATAGAATGGATTAAGGTTAAAATGGTGATTAATTTGGAAGTTAATATGTTGTTCGTTACACAACAACACATATATAAAATGACTTCTACTTTTCAAAGTCTCTGGTGGCCGACACTATTATAAACTGGTAAAGATTTGAACATCGTTATTAAGACGAATTTTTTTTACAGAAATCTTGGGGACCTGGTCGTATCATACTACAGTAAATCAAGAATAAATTCAAGAAAAGTTCATGACAAACACTTCAAACATAATCATAATCATAATATACTTTGAAAGTTTTTGATAAGAATTGTCATTCTATATGTTTGTTTGATTTTCCATAAATAACAAAAGAGATGTCTATCATTATATTAATTATTTTAATAATGGAAGGAAGATTCCTAGAAGGCCAATATTATTTTCATAACACAGAAGAGTAATTGACCCGAATGACAAAAATTGAAAAGTAGTAACTCCTCGCTATGTTATTTGCATGATTTGCGGAGAAAAATTATTTTATAGCGAATTACCATAAATGAGGTTGAGCATAATTCTGCAAAGAAGTAGTCCATGAAAAAATGCTCAACACCATTTGATTGAATAGTTAATGCTTTGAAGAAACCCTCCACTTCAATTGATATTTTTTCAAGAAAAACAAATATGAGATAACAAATCTCATCTTTGACTAAGATTTCGAATAGCTAATAATTAGATTATGTTAATATTTGTCGATTTGAATCTTCACTGCTGCTAATAATGAAGATAACCAATAATAATAATAATAATATTGGTATAATATTGGTATAATATATAATCATTTAAAGGAAAGGAAAAGCTAAGGTGCTGGTATTGCTGGAAATTAATATTAATTATTTGAATTCTATGTTTGGTTTGATATGTTTGTTTGATTTCAATTAATTATATTTACAAATTAATATTTACGTTCTAGAATTAAATTTAAAAATTAATATTTACGTTCTAGAATTAAATTTAAAAATGTCTAAGATAAATTAAATATTATTTAATCATATATTATAAAATGGACAATGACGATTATATTTCGACGTTGTAGACGTTTAGCTATGAAATACATTCATCGTTGAAAAGTTTTGTTGATGATTTTTACGTTTCATCGTTAATAGTTTTAAGTGATGAAATATAAAGTACCATCATGCTATACCTTAAACAACACATACAAAGATTACGTCATTATTAACTTTAGGCGACAACAACTCATTTTTATTGCGCTATATGTTAGGCAACAAAACGTCACATTTCGTCGCTGTATATTTTACGCGATGCAAACAATTATAGCGTCGTTATTAACTTTATGCAACAAAAATACACATTTCATCGCAGTATTTTGTAGGCGAGCAAAATTCACATTTTGTCGCAGTATAGTTAGACGGCATAAACACAATTTCATCGTGGTATAGTATCGACGACACAATAAAGAGTACTTGCTATTAACTTTAGGCGACAACAACTAATATTTCACCGATAAATAGTTTTAGCGACGAAAATGGTATAGGCGATAATTTTTTGGTTTGTCACCAAATTTAGCGATGAATTTTAACAAATCGTTGCCTAAAATCAAACGTGACATGCCTACCGCGACGATCGTGGTGAAGATTTTCTTCTGTCTCTAAACATATTCCGTGACAATTTCTAGGTTTTTAGCAACGAAAAAATTCATAGTTAAAAGCCGTTTTTGTTGTAGTGCTAATTAAGCTTGGATTGGAATACAGCCATGTGATTGAGTTTTTGGGTACTAAAAGTGTGGTGTTTATCAACCTTTATTAATTGTTATGATGGGTGAACCCAAATGAAATTATTGGAATACAACCATCGTCAAAGTTATACTCTCTGTTATATAATATATTTTTATTAATAGATTTAGATTAATAGATATCAACCTTATATGTATGGCCGGGTAGGAGCCTGGAAATTTTAGAAATTGAGAGAGAATTTGTGCCAATAATTTTATCAATCTTGGATAATGTAGAGGAGATATTTGACATCGAATGACGTCTTATTATAAAATCACTACAAGAAATTAAATCCTACCCACGATGTCCGGCTCCAGGACTAGGAACAGAAGAACGCTTTATACCTCCAAATCCAATAATTCCCGAAACCTTAGGGTGCGTTTGGTTTAGTATTTTGGATAGGATTTTGAGGATAGTATTGGGTTATTGAATAGGGGAGTATTACAAGGTAAATTTTAAAAATTTGTGAAAAAGCCCTTAGGTTTACTAATTTAACTAAAGATCCTAACATATAAAATGACAAAAACACCCCCACCACCTGCAGTGTCAGATTCCGGCCACCACCGCCGGAATCTGGTCGGAAAATTTCGTTACAGCACAGACCGGTCGGATCTGTGCCGTAACACGTCGTTATGGCCTTTTCCGGCCAGATCCGTGGTGGCCGGAAGTTCACCGATGTGGCCTTTTCCGGCCATCACCGACGGTGGTTGCCAGAATCTGACAAGTTGGGTTGATGGGGGTGTTTTTGTTAATTTTTAAACTTTTTTCAGGGGGTTTTTAGTGAAATTAATAACCTTGTGGGGTTTAAAATAATTAAAAAATAGGGTAATATTTCTGGAATACTGTGCCAAACATTATTTGGAGAATAGGATCCAGAATATGGATAAAAATATTAAGCCAAACATGCAGAAAAAATTCCCCTTAAAGATTCAAAACATAGGTGTATTAAAGTATTCTTTCTATAATTAGATAGTACAGCAAGCCATCGGTTGGTTGCTTCAGTTAATAAGTTTCGCCAAAGACAACATATTGTTTAAAGGTAAGTTGTTATTGAGTGAAGTTGAGCACACCATAAGAACGTTTTTGTGGCCTTTTTGCAGTAGTATATTTGAGGAATAGGGAAAAGGAGAAGCTTGAGAGGAGATTTTGACATTTTGTTAGCAGATTTGGTGCATTGGGTTGTAGCAGAACCTGAAATTTTGGGTACCATATTATGGGCCAGAGGCTTCTTTTTTTTTTATCAGTTATCCACTTTGTATGGGCTTGAAGCTTGATCTCTCATGCTCACAGGGACCATCCATCTTGTAGGACTGTTGGCCCTCCAAAAATGCACATATTATATTAGGAAAAATGAGAAAAATATGACTTTGTTGAACTATCATTTAGGTTTGAGGACAAGAAAGTTACAGAAACAGAACATAATCACATATGTTCAGATAATCATTTTATTTCCCAATCTTTGTTCAACTCAACAGATTGCCACTCTTATGCACTTACTGAATGGTCATTGCTAGATATTGGATAGGGTTTAGGCCATGTCTTGAATTCGATGTCTTAGAGTCTATTTGACTGAGTTTATGAAAATTAGCTCTTGTTTAACTCAATAGATTGCCACTCTTATGCACTTACCAGAATGGTCACTGCTAGATATTGGATAGGCTTTAGGCCATGTCTTGACTTCGATGTCTTAAAGTCTGTTTGGCTGAGCTTATAAAAATTAACTTTTGTTCAACTCAACAAATTGCCACTCTTATGCACTTATGAGAATGGTCATTGCTAGATATTGGATAAGCTTTAGGTCATGCATTGACTTTGATGTCTTAGAGTCTGTTTGGATGAGCTTATGAAAATTAGCTTATAAACATTTGAAATTTTAAACAGTTATGTGTTTTATTAATATACTCATATATGACAGATAAGTAGTTGATACGTTTAATAAAATGTGGATTATAAATACATTTTATTATTAAAATAACTAAAAGAGTATTAAATTATTTTATCAGATAATAAATTATATTAACTCAATTTTTTACTATAATATTATCAAAATATATTTTAATCATATTACAATATAATTTAATTTTAGAATTAAAAAACCAAATACTTTATAGACAATTATTTTATAAAAATATGCGTAGATATAAAAGTAAGCTTATATAATGAAATTTTAGAGGATCACAAACACCCTTCCTAGATGTTTCCTAAAAGAATAGTGTTTTTATCCATTCTCCTATGTTTTAGGTTAAATAAAGCATGACTTATTTGATAAGTTTTATGTTTTACTAAAAGGGGACGGTTGACACATACCAAAAATTTGCTGTAAAGACAAAGTGGTACTCAAAAGGTTTAGAAATGACAAACACCCACTTTCTACAATATTTTGTTAGGAATTTCCATCTGTTAAAAGATAAAAATGGTAAAAAGACTAGAATACCCGTCGATCTCCATTCCCAACACGCGCCCGCAAGGGTTGGTGTCACTGTTTATCATTGAACTTCGCAGAAAAATGCTAAATCTGGTCAAAAAATCGATTGATGATGCAAAAGGGCCGTGCAAACGGGCTTGGGGTAAGAATGAAATTACTATACTGACAGAAATCCCTAACAGAATATGATAGAAAGTATTTGTTTGTCATTTTCAAACCTTTTGGATATCAATCTGTCATTATGCCAAACTTTGGGTAGGTGGGGGGTTTTTACTAAACTACTGGAAGGAGTTTAAGGGACAATCTAACCCAAGAACCCAACTCCTCCGAAAGAGCGATAAATAACAGCCAGCCAGCTCAAGAAGATCGAACAGAGAAAGAAAGAAACAGTCACGTGTAAATTTCAATGTGTGAATCAAAACAAACAAAAAAGTCAAATGCACTAGAACACTGCAACCTCTTCGACAGTGAAACATCATAATGACTTCTAATCACCGTAATCTTGTATTCTCAGACACCAAATCCCATCTCTCACCTAACTCTAACTCCTCCAAACCAAGATCTCTTTTCTAACAGTAATAGATTCTCCAAAACTCAGCCATGGGGCTCCTCACCTTCACCGCTGCCGGTGGTGGATTCATTCTGATCGGTATATGGGAGTCTCTTTCCTCTTTAGACCCGTCTGAAACTCAGCTTTCCGACCCGTCAAAATCTCGACTTTCTGACACAAACAAAGAAAGGAGAGACCTTTACTCATCTTCTTTGAGTTTCGTCATTGTTTGCTTTTTTTCATTTCTGTTTGTGTTGAACTCTTTGGTTTCTGTGTTTAATGCTGTGAATTTTAGGGACAGAGTTGGTTCAGCCCTTCAGTTACAAGTTCTTGCTATTGCTTCTTTGTTTTTCCTTTATTCGGTTCTTGGTTTGTTGAGGAATTTTAGAAGTTCATTCTCTTTGCCTTCTTCAGTTCTTGATTTGGTTCTTCTCTTTGCTTTTGTGGAGGAGTTTTTTTTGTATTATTTGCAAAGGAAGGACACTAGTGGGATTGAGAATCGATATTTTGATCTCTTGCTTGTACCGATTTTAGTGTGTGTGATTTCAACTGTTCTTGAATTGAGATTAACAAGTTCAAGATCGAATTTTGCAAGATTGGGTCGAGGGGTTGGGTTGGTTTTGCAAGGAATGTGGTTTCTGCAAATGGGGTTGTCTTTTTACACTAATTTGCTTGCTCATGGATGCTCTTTGCATGAAAAGAGTAGAGGGAATTATACTATAAGGTGTAAGAGTCATGCAGATTATCATAGAGCTAGAGCTATTGCTACACTTCAGTTTAATTGCCATCTTGCATTGCTTGTGGCTTTGGTTGTGGGGTTTTATTCAATGATGGCAAAAAGGAACGGAATTCGTGGTGGTGGTGACTTTATGAAGTATAGGCCGCTTGGAGCTGAAATGCAGCCTATGGAGATTGTGAGTAATTTCACATTGGATTCTGATGAGGACGAGATTATCGAAGAGGAGAACATTGCAAAGCCAAAGGTCGAAGTAGGTGTCAAGGGTCTTGAGAATGGTCATGGTTCTCATGATTGAGGTAAATGATTATATCGAATGCTGGTTTTGTCTGATGAATTAATCATTGTAAACTCTATTCTTTTATGATATTGTTAACTTTGTATAAAAGAGAGGAGAAATTGATATAAGGCGTTTGTTGTTATGTAGATTTGCTTCCAATTTTACACTTTAATACTGTGTTGTGATGTTAATTTTACTGAGACTGTGCTTGGTGGCTTAGTGCCTTATTTATGCTGTTAATGTCTCAGTTTGATGCTGATATTGAGCTGTTAATTATTGTTTAGTTAAAATCATCAATCAGGCTGTTCTGTTTCTAGAAATAATCGAAAATATGATTATATTTGTTCGGACGAAAGCTGAAAGGATTGGTCACGGGACATAGGTGATCTTCTTAAAGGGATCATTTGGTGAAGAGTACTGTTGTTCTTATGTATGTGCATTTGTTCTATGAATTTTTTTATTTTTATTTATTTTGTTTCCATTTGCTTTTCAATGGTCAAAAATGCAGTTAAGGGCAAACAAGTTAATCTCTAACTAAACTTCCTTAGGAGTAGTTAGGTATGATTGTAAACTCTTTTCATGCTGATGTATCACCCTAGGGATTTACTGGTGTTGGCATTGTTGCCACAGCCCGTCATGAAACCTAAAAAATTTTCTGCCGTTAATGTCTTGCTTAGTTGTTTTTCCCATTTATCATCACTTCTTACAGTTGCATGCATTGAGCCTTAGATTCACCTAGGATCCCACTGAAATTAATAGGCTACACATACATTATTGGGGTATCATCACCACACATGCTAACTTGATGATTGTGTTTTGGGTTAATATCTTATGTGATATGAGTTTGTGCCTCTGTTGGAGTTGTGGTTAGATCATGTTAATAATATCTCTAGAGATTATCTTTTCGTTAAGGCTTTTTTGGCGGTGTGTTTCTGTTTTACAGTCAATTCATGCATTTCTTTGGGTTTGCAAACCTAGAAAATCAAGCAATTTGTGCTTTTAAAGGTGCTGGGTAGGTGGAGTGATTAGTGTGATATGTTACCATAGTTCTGTGAAGTAACCCAAACACAGACAGAGAGAGAAAGAAATACTGATAAAAAATGAGTTTTAACTCTAATTTTCATCAAAAGTAACCACCTAATAAAAAAGTTAAACTAGCAAATAAGAGTCCAAAAGTAATACACAAGTCTAACTAGCACAACTGGTTAACCAGAGAGTATAAGCATTTAACCCCTAAACTGAAGTTTCTTTAATGGTTTCGTTAGGTTTACATAGCTACACATTGGATTTTCTTGCAATAAATAGTGGTTTAAGATGAAAGTGCAGAACATCTCTGTTCTCAGTGCGGCTATGCTGGGTGAGTTTGAGCTCAGCAAGCTATATGTGCCTCTAGAGGTGCGGAGTACATGGAGTGATATGTGAGTATAATGCAACAAGCTCTGTAGAAAACAGAAGTGTTTAACCCATATACTGCAGTACAAAATATAGACATGGTTCAAAGCTAATGAAAGTTTCATTTAAATCATTTATGATGGAGGAGAAGTGGAGTCAGTACCACAAGCTTATTTGGTAGTTTTTATTTCTGCTCAAGGGTTTATATGTTTTACTTAGTTCTTCTTCTCAAGTTCTTGAGCACACTGAGTATCAGTCAAGGAGAATTTACAGTTGCAATTGTTGCACGGATCTTTTCTTTTGCATCGATATATTTTTGGCATCGAAATTTTATTTATTCGGTTTTCATGTTGCTAATTAGTGGTAGACATCTATGAGGCAGTGAAATATTCTTTGTTAGTAAGTGAAAGAAAGAATTTTGGCAGAGGTTCCACCAGCAATCTCTTTCTATCCTGGAATTTATTCCCCAGAAAAATTTAGCAAACCACAATTCTTTAAGTGGAAGCATGAAACACGTGGGGAAACAGAATCATCAAAGCTATGCTGGTGGAAATCAAGGGAGAGACCCTGATGCTTTTACAAACTCTGTTTACTAGTTTAATAAGATAATGATCATCAAATAAAGGAAAATNTGGTAGACACCTATGAGGCAGTGAAATATTCTTTGTCAGTAAGTGAAAGAAAGAATTTTGGCAAAGGTTTCACCAGCAATCTCTTTCTATCCTGGAATTTATTCCCCAGAAAAACTGAGCAAACCACAACTCTTTAAGTGGAAGCATGAAACACGTGGGGAAACAGAATCATCAAAGCTATGCTGGTGGAAATCAAGGGAGAGACCCTGATGCTTTTACAAACTCTGTTTACTAGTTTAATAAGATAATGATCATCAAATAAAGGAAAATATGGTAATTGAATTCAGTAATACAGAAATAGAATCCATATTAGTAGAAAAGAAAACAACAGAATGAAAGAGAGGATCAGATATCAATGTAAGCCATTTCTCATGGACACATATGAGCCCAAAGATGCATTTTATTTATGTACTATAATCGAATTGCAGCAGCTATATTTTAGTGGTGAAAGAGTGATTCTTTCTATTAACTTGTGTAATACTTTTAAGGGTTCATTCGATTTCATAAGAAATGGAAGGATTGAATTAAATAAACTCAACTCCAAGGGGTTGACGACTAAGGAGGTTTGTTCTATTATTTGACTTTCTGGATTTGAACTTTGGAGTTATTTATCACATTATGATTTACTCATATTGTGACTTACCTGATTCTTTGGACTTGTAATGTATTCAAGGGATCTCATTGACACGGATACGCTGGTTACCAACCAAAAAAAAAAAAAAAAAAAATTGAATAAACTCTCCTAAATATTAAGTCAGCGTGATCAACAAATGACAAAACAGAGACATGGACTGACGGGTAGAAAAGGTGGGAATGTGGTTATCTTATAAATTTTTTAGTTGAAACTTTATCTTATAAAGAAGCAAAGAATTTTATTTGAGAAGATAGTGGGCAAATCACATTTGTTTGTTTTCCTATTCCTATCCTACCCAAAATATATATTTGTTTTATTATTCTCAAAAGTCATTCATATTCTATTTAACTATTTTTAAACCCTATAGGTTTGTTAATTTAGCTAAACACCTAGAAATAAAATATTGAAAATTAAAAAAAAACACCTCCATCCACCTATTAAATGCTGGTTGCTGGCCACCACCGCCTGAGGGTGGCCAAAACTGGCTGTAATGGCGTAAAACTGATTGGATCTGACCGATTGTGCGCTGATCTGACATTTTCCTACCAGATCCATTGTCGGCTGCTAGCATTTAATGGGTAAGTGGGGGTGTTTTTGTTAATTTTCAATGCTTTATTTTAGGGGGTGTTTAGCTAATTAACAAACTTAAGAGGTATTTTTATTAATTTTTAAATCTTATTCTTGTAATAACAACTCTACCCAATTTTTTTTTTAAAATACTGCTCAAAATAATAAAACAAACACAACCTAGATTTCTAATCTATTGTAGTTGATATAGTAAATATATGTGCAGGTTTTCCTCTTGGAATTATAACAATTGCAAATGCATTGAAGAATAAGAGCATTTTTGTCTGGAGAGATGCCTTGGTGGATCAGCTAAGATGATCTAATCCTAGATGTGTTCCAAATATGGATGGAACTTTGCACTCCACTATGAGAAGTGATGCAGCAAAATCATTATTTCTTCTTAATTTGCTGTCTGTGTATGGTAGCTAATCCTGTACATTTAATAATTTGGTTATCTTTTATCTTTTTTTTTTTTTCCTATTTTAATTAGCATACAGATATAATCCAAGCTGTATATTTCGAGACACATTCAGTGACAGAAGCTCGACCTTATGTAAGTATTAAGGAATCTGCTCTGAGTACTCTCGGTATCGGACACAAACCTCCGGAAGTCATCGAGGAATCGAAGTACAAGGATGCAGGAATATCTGGAGGTGATAAGTATTCTGTTCCCAGTCCAGGTATCGGAAACAAACCTCCGAAGGTCATCAGAAAATCAGAATTTTTGATGTTGGAGAAGATAATAACTATAAGGTTTCAGGAATTAGTGGATTTGGAGGTATAAAGTGTTCTTCTGTTCCTAGTCCTGGAGTCGGACATCGTGGGTAGGATTTAAGTTCTTGTAGTGATTTTATAATAAGACGTCATTCGATGTCAAATATCTCCTCTACATTATCGAAGATTGATAAAATTATTGGCACAAATTCTCTCTCAATTTTTCTTTCCTTTAAAAGATTATATATTATACCAATATTATTATTATTATTATTATTATTATTGGTTATCTTCATTATTAGCAGCAATGAAGATTCAAATCAACAAACATTAACATAATCTAATTATTAGCTATTTGAAATCTTAGTGAAAGACGTGATTTGTTATCTCATATTTGTTCTTCGTGAAAAAATACCAATTGAAGTGGAGAGTTTCTTAAAAGGATTAACTATTCAATCAAATGGTGTTGAGTGTTTTTTCATGGACTACTTCTTTGCAGAATTATGCTCAATCTCATATATGGTAATTCGCTATAAAATAATATTCTCCGCAAATCATGCAAATAACATAGCGAGGAGTTTCTACTTTTCAATTTTTGTCATTCGGGTCAATTAAAATAATTAATATAATGATAGACATCTCCTTTGTTGTTTATGGAAAATCAAACAAACATATAATGTTATTTAATTAAATATAGAATGACAATTCTTATCAAAAACTTTCAAAGTATATTATGATTATGTTTGAAGTGTTTGTCATGAACTTGTCTTGAATTTATTCTTGATTTACTGTAGTATGATACGACCAGGTCCCCAAGATTTCTGTAAAAAAAATTGGTCTTAATAACGATGTTCAAATCTTTACCAGTTTATAATAATGTCGGCCACCAGAGACTTTGAAAAGTAGAAGTCATTTTATATATGTGCTGTTGTGTAACGAACAACTAATTAACTTCCAAATTAATCACCATTTTAACCTTAATCCATTCTATAAATAGACACATGATAATATTGGTTACAGCACAAGCAAGTTTCTCTGGTTGATCAATAGTTAACAATGGCAACTAAAGCTTTTCCCTTCTTCGTCCTCCTTTCCCTCTTCTATCTTTCAGTCGTTTTGGCTCATTCCCATGACAAAAAGCCATCGCCATTCGAGTTTCTCAATACTCTGCAAGGTTGTCACAAAGGTGAAAAGGTCAAAGGCGTCAATGAGCTAAGAAAATATATGGAGAAGTTTGGTTACTTGAGCTATAACACTCAACCAAATCAAGTAGAGGCTGAGGAGGATGATGATTTTGATGAGCTATTAGAGTCTGCAATCAAAACCTACCAGCTTAATTATCATCTAAACGCCACCGGGGTTTTGGATAGCAAAACCGTGTCGAAAATGAGTATGTCTCGATGCGGAATGGCGGATATCGTCAATGGCACGACTAGAATGCGCTCTGGCAAAAAACAGGCCGACCGCCATGGCTCTAGTCACTTCCATACAGTCGCTCATTTTACATTTTTTGCCGGAAACCCTAAGTGGCCATCATCCAAGTATCATCTCACCTATGCATTCCTGCCGGGGACAAGATCTGATGCCTTTAGTCCCGTTGGACGAGCGTTCACAAGATGGGCTGCGAACACACATTTCTCATTCTCAGAAGCCCAGAACAGTGGAAACGCCAATATCACGATTAGTTTTGAAAGTGGCAATCATGGGGATAGTAGTTCTTTTGATGGCCCCGGTGGAACCCTAGCTCATGCTTTTGCCCCAAGGGATGGGAGGTTTCACTATGATGCGGACGAGACTTGGTCTGTGAATGCAAACCCGAATGCATTTCACTTGGAAACTCTTGCGTTGCATGAAATTGGGCATCTTCTTGGACTTGGACATAGTTCTGTTGAGGGAGCTATCATGTTCCCAACTTTTAATCTTGGAGAGACGAAGGGTTTGCATGGGGATGATATTCAAGGCATCAGGACTTTGTATAATGTTTGAAGAAAATCCGATTTTGGATTGATTGATTTAAATAAAAGAAGGGCGAAGGATATTTTTCTTTTTCCAGTTTCTTATAGTAATAGTTCTTTCCATTACTAATCAAAGAGAACCCAAAACTAATTCACCACCTTTCATCACCAGTGGATTGAATCAAAGAAAAAGACACAGCCACAGCCATAGCACAAGCCATGCATCATATATCATAACCACCACCATGAATAGAAGGCTAAACAACCTAATGACACCATGCGATGACAATCAATAATAAATTCAAAACACATACAAGATTTTCAAGTTCATTTTATAGCTGAAAAAAAAGCCTTCAATGGAAGATATTCTAGTGAGAAAAGCTTTTAATATATAGGAGAGATTCCGGAAATTAATTGCATATGTAACTAACACTACCATATTGGATAACAGAAATGGTTAAACTTACTGCTTTTTTGGGTAAACCTGATAATTGCCCCTCTTGAACATAAGACCTCACAGCACATTATTAACTCTAATTTGTTTAAATTATCGCTAATAAAATTATCCAATACATTAAAACACATCAACTTGTATGAATAAGCTAATATCAAAAGTTTATACACATAGTATTATTCATTCGATTTAACTTAATTGTTTGAACAATTTAGATAATTAATTTCCACTTGATAGTATTATATGTATGCTAAATGATCGTGATAATTGATTTTGCAATAAAATATGAATTATTCAGTAATATAATAAACTTAATTAGAGCTTACTACATCAAATAATTGAGATCCTAAATCTTCAACTTTTGCTTGGACTCATTCTTCAATGTTATGGCATCTAGGTCAAACTCTTTTAATATAAAAAAGAAAGAAATATACCAGTGGCCGCCAAACATTAATATTTCCAATATATATAATTGTTCCTAGGTTGTTCAAGTCCCCAAAGACTAAGTAAAACTAGTCCTGCTACACTACCGTGCAACGAGCTACTCAACTTCGAAAATGAAATTTTCACTTCATTGATGCACTTTATAGTTCTTTCTATATATATATCAAGACAATGAAACCTGGGATACAACATAGACAATTAACAAGAGCTTTTCTCTGGTTGATCAATATTTTTCAACAATGGCGTCAAAAGCTACTAGCCTCTTCTCAATTTCCCTCCTTATCCTCCTTTCTCTCCTCTCTTATTCAGCTTTCTCAGATTCCCATGACAATAAGCATTCACCATTTGAGTTCCTCAACCATCTCCAAGGTTGTCACAAAGGTGAAAAAGTCAAAGGTGTCCATGAGCTCAAGAAGTATCTGGAAAAGTTTGGGTACTTGAACTATAAGACTTCTGCAAATCAAACGCACTTGGACGACGATGATTTTGATGAGATACTAGAATCTGCTCTCAAAACCTATCAGCTTAATTACCATCTAAACGTTACTGGAGTTTTGGATACCAAAACTGTGTCCAAAATGAGTATGTCTCGATGTGCTATGGCGGATATTGTCAATGGTACTACCAGAATGCTGTCCGGCAAGAAAGCGGTGGACCACCATGGCTCTACCCACTTCCATAAAGTATCTCATTTCTCATTTTTTGAAGGAAACCCCAAGTGGCCATCAACGAAGTATCATCTCACGTATGCCTTTCTTCCGGGGATCCGAGTTGATGCCGTGAAACCTGTTAGGCGAGCTTTTGCAACATGGGCTGCAAACACACATTTCACATTCTCTTGGACTAGGAACATCAGTAAAGCAGATATTACGATTAGTTTTGAAAGTGGTGATCATGGAGATGGTTATCCTTTTGATGGTCCCGGCGGAACTCTTGCTCATGCATATGCCCCGACGGATGGGAGGTTTCATTATGATGCAGAAGAGACTTGGTCAGTGGGGGCAACACCTGGGGCATATGACTTGGAGACTCTTGCTTTACATGAAATTGGGCATCTTCTTGGACTTCATCATAGCTCAGTTGAGGATGTTGTCATGGCCCCTACTTTCTCTCCTGGACAGGCAAAGGTTTTGCATGGGGATGATATTCAGGGCATCAAGCCTTTGTATAATGTTTGAAGAAATTTGATTTTCGATTGTTTTAATTTATTTATTGCTTCTACATAAAGGATGGTTGCTTGAAGCTGATCCAAAATAAATGTAAAGGAAAAGCATATATATGTACAAGCAAAGAAATTTTATAATGGCAGAAGCTAATTATGAGAATCATAGGGAAAATAATAAGCCAAAGCTTATGAGAACGACTGAGAAAATAAACAAAAATAAACATTGTATATTATTAAGCTGGTAAGAAAAGTTTTTAGTAGAAAACATTCCAGAAATTAATTGAGAAAGAAATTAATTGCAAAGGTAATTAACACTGCCACCACCTTTGGATAGCTCAAGTGGTAATACCAGTATTATGATATATGATTAAGGCGTATAATCTCTGGTTTGAATACCCTTAACTTTTAAGATTTAAACAAGTGATCATAATAGTGGGATATTGTGCTAATCACCTACAAGAATTAATTAAAATGCACACAAGACGTCCACAAATAAAGAGACTTATTTAATCCCTTTTAGTTACTTCCAATATTTTGATATCACATAAGAGATAATTATGCTCCCTGTTCTTATAATGATATGACCATTTAACTCTTCAAAGAATATGTTGTCAAGCCAAAGCCATTTAAAAATAATTTCCCAATCTTTTTGCATGATTTCTATTTTGGTTGGTGGTCAATCATAAAAAATAACGTTTAAAGGCCATGCTTTTATTGTGCCAAGTTAAATCTCAATCACCACGAATATATTTTCAGTTTAATTGTTGACAATTTAGATAGTTAATTTCCACCGGCAGTACTATATTCTTATTTGGTATGTTTAACGATCGCAATAATTAATTTTGCAGTAAAATATGAATTATTCAGTAATATGATAAGCTTGATTAGAGCTTACTAAATCAACTACCACATCAAATAATATGAGATCCTTAACTCTTCAAGTTTTGCTTGGACCTCATTCTTCAATGTTATGGCATCTAGGTCAAACTCTTTTATTATAATAAATGAACATATATACCAGTGATCACCAAACATGAATATTTCAAATATATATATAATTGTTCAAGTCTCCAGAGACTAAGTAAAACTAGTCCTGCTACACTATCGAGTAACGAGCTAGCTCAACTTCGAAAATGAATAATTAATTATCGTTTTTGACCTTCATCAATACACTTTATGAGAGTTCTCTATATAAGGAGTAAGGACATTGAAAAGTTTGGTTACTTGAACTATGACATTTCCGCAAATCAAACACATGCTAATGACGATGATTTTGATGAGCTATTAGAGTATGCTCTCAAAACCTACCAGCTCAATTACAATCTAAACGTTACTGGAGTTTTGGATACCAAAATTGTGTCCAAAATGAGTATGTCTCGATGCGCAATGACAGATATCGTAAATGGCACAACTAGAATGCGGTCGGGCAAGAAAAGGGTTAACCCCCTGAGTATGTCTCGATGCGCAATGGCAGATATCGTAAATAGCACAACTAGAATGCGGTCGGGCAAGAAAAGGGTCGACCCCCATGGCTCTACCCATTTCCATACAGTCTCGCATTTTGCGTTTTTTGAAGGAAACCCAAAGTGGCCATCAATGAAGTATCATCTCACTTATGCATTTCTTCCGAGGACACGAGCTGATGCCGTGAGACCCATTAGGCAAGCATTCGCAAAATGGGCTGCAAACACACATTTCACATTCTCTTGGACTCGTAACATCAGAAGAGCTGACATCAAGATTAGTTTTGAAAGTGGTGATCATGGAGATGGTAACCCTTTTGATGGCCCTGGTGGAACTATTGCTCATGCATATCCCCCAACGGATGGGAGGTTCCATTATGATTCAGACGAGAATTGGTCAGTGGGGGCAACACCTGGGGCATTTGACTTGGAGACTCTTGCTTTGCATGAAATTGGGCATCTTGTTGGACTCCATCATAGCTCAGTTGAGGATGCTATCATGGCCCCTACTTTCTCTCCTGGAAGGGCAAAGGGTTTGCATGGAGATGATATTCAAGGGATCAGGACTTTGTATAATATTGTTTGAAGAAATTTATTGATTTATTGACCATCCTTCAATGGATAGGCTAAACCGCGAAAGGAGAAAGTTATTTGTATTTTTCAAATTTTTACAGTTAATAATCGTTATTTTTTGTTAACCTCAAGAGATTGGTCTCGTGGTCACGTTTGCTCTCTTTCTTGAATTCCTGAATTCAAACTTTGAAGCCACTTACCACAATAACATTGTAGTTTATATGATCCTTTAAGCTTATATGATGTTCAATAGTCTCCGAAGATTAGTTAAAGTACGCACAAGTTGACCTGGATTCTTTGGTTATAAAAATAAAAAATAAAAAATACAGTAGTTATTTTTTGTTTTTATATGGATGTATATAAAACTTATTATTTTGTTTTCCCTAATATTTAAGTTCTTGAAAATTAAGATAGAAAAAAGATTATGCATTTCACTTTAAATAATAGAGAAGATATTATAAAATTGGCATTGGTATTTAATATATAATATAAAGGTAAGAGAGATAATTAAAGAAGGTATTGGAAGTTTTGGTGAAGAGGACTTCCGACCAAAACTTATATATATAAGAAGATAGAGACATAGTTTTGTAATTAAAGCCAACAAATCCATTGAAGTTTGCGATTTATCCAATACATGAAAAGAAAAAAACGTGAAGAAATGCCAAACCTGTGCAATAATGGATCATATATTGGTTGCTCAAGACCACAATTTTGTTGGGTGTGGTTCATATTTGGGCCAATATCAGTTTAGCCTAAATGGGATTAGGTTTATTATTACTCCAGCATAACACTGAAAAACTTAATTTGAAAAATATTAAAAATAGAAAAAGAGAGTGAATTACCGATACTTTTCATTATTGTAGTCTACAAATTTCTGAAACTCAATAAAACTACTCTATTTAAATGCTGGATATAATTTTTTCATTGAGAATGAACCAGTGTAAATTGACTATTTTTGTTACCAATCTACTTTCATTGTTGTGTGTTTTGGCTTTGATTTCAACAAATTATCTACATTTACTAAGAACTGTAGTGAAAACGATTAAGATAAATAAAAATAAACCCAGTAAGTGTACTTAATCAATTAAAATATGTTTGCTCAAGCTAGGAAATTTTGAGAATAGTTTCACATTCTTTCTTGTGGATGATAATCTTTTTAAATTAACATTTAGGGGGTGTTTGATTAATGGAATGTTGGATTACTGGGAATGTTGGATTACTGGAATCTTATATTATCTTGAAAATTACTGGGAATCTTTACGAAAATGTGTTTGGTTAGTTGGTGAGTATGTTATATTAATATGTTTGGTTAGACAGAATAATTGGTGGGTATGTTATTTAAATTACTAAATTACCCTCTTTTTAAATATTAATATAATATTATTTTTATTAATAATTTTTGAATAGTTTCTTTTAACCCCCAATATTTCAGATTTAGCTAAAACACCCCCACTTATATAAAATTTTAATTTATGATAAAATCACCCCCACCCCCTGCCGCCACTGCAAACCACTGCAGAAAGTCTCTGAAAGTCACCGTGAGTAGCTCAACATGACCATGAGGCTCTGTTGTGGCCATTTCTGGCCATATTGATGGCCGAAAACGACCATATCAGGCTAGATCTGGCCGTTAACGGCCAGACCCATCAATCTGGTTGGAAATTGCCAGAATAGATCTAGCCATTTTTTACCAGATTTGCTCTCGATATGACCTTTTCGGCTCTCGGTCATGGTGGGCTACTCATAACAACTCCAGGTGACTTTCGACAACTTCCTGCGACGGTCGGCGATGGTTTAGCTAGCGGTAGCAGGTGGGTGGGGGTGATGGCTTGGGTAAGCTGAAATTTATTTTGATTTCAAAGCTAATTTTGTCCAAAAAATTAATTAAATGGGGTGAAATGGTAAAAGCAAGATTCATGTAAATAAATTTTAAAATAAGGGTATTATTGTCCTAAAATTTTATTAATAAGGGATATAATTATTAAAAAAAAAAAAAGATTATCCAAGTAATCTTACAATACCTAAGAAAATGGAGGTAATCAGATTACTTCCAATATTACTAATACAATATTGATATTTGAAGATTACCGGAATCTTATATTACTTGACAAACCAGATATAGTAATCAAGTAATATAAGATGACTTAACCTCAGTAATCCCACATAACCCCCAACCAAACGTCCCCTTAGAAATATCCCACAAGCTATGGGGTTCAAGTCTTGAAAAATAAAAAATCATATTCAACCGTTTTCGAATGATGATAGGGTTTAACGGACATTCCAGTTTCAGACTCCAACTTACAAAACAAGTATAGAGAATTTCTTAATTATAAAAATAGAAAATCATAGTTTGGCAATAAAACTCAATTAGCTAGCTATGTTGTATTTTAAAATTAATTAACTTGATTGGTTGCCGTAATGAATTACAATATACAGGGAACGTTATTGTCTCAACAAACGATGCAAATAACTTAGCAAAGCGTTACGATTATTCAACTTGGAAGACTTATTGAAGTCTAATTAATATAAATGTAATGTAAGAAGTCATATGATAATGAAATATTCAAGTAACTTTGGTCGCGGGCAAGAGGACTGACTTTGAGTCGCCCTGTTTACATCTGTTTGTCAATTTAGGAATTGATTATTGGCCCTTTGATTTGGTCTCATTCCACCGACTCTTTTGTGGGTGCGATTTGAGTTGTCTTCTCCTCTCGTTTACATCTGTCGAATTTAAGTAGATTCTTCTTTTGTGGGTGCAATTTGAGTCGTCGTCTCCTCCTCTTGTTTATATCTGTGGAATTTAAGTAGAGTTTACTGTATATTGCCCTGCTACGTATCTTCCTTTCGACAATGATATGATCATTTCGTCTTTTGATTGCTTTTTGCTCCTTGCATGCATTTTACTTTATTTATTGAAACTAATATAGACTTAGTTATAATTTACCCCCTAAGATAGGCATCATAAATAACAATATACCCCCTCTCTTAGTATTCCCTTCGTTTTACTGTTTAATTTTATATAAAATGTACCAGTCAGATGATGAAAACACTAATGGAAATTTAGGAATGAAAATCAAGTTGAGCTGTGTAAGAGGCTCAATTTTGGCTAGAACTTGACTCGGCATTAGTTGAATCGAGTTCAAGTTCGAATAGTTTGAGTAGTCGTTCGAGTCGAGTTCTATCATAGTAAAACATGAACTCAATAAAAGCTCAAATACTTGAATTCGATTGAGGTTTGAATACTTGAATTTGATTGAAGCTCATATTTTCAACTCAAATAATGGAACTCGAATCAAACTTGACTATACGAATTTGAATTCCAATTTTAGGTACCGCATTCGAGTTCAAACTTGATTTCTCAAACTCGAATTCGAACTCAAACTTGAATTTGGTACTGTAACACTCGAGTCGAGTTTGATTAATCAGATACTCGACTCGACTCGACTCGACTTGATTTTACCCTTGGAATAGTGACCTAAGGGGTAAATTGTTATTTCATATACCTTTGGGGGAAAGTTGTGATAAACTCACTAATATATAATTGTCTTTTAGTTTCTTCAAAGTCTTCGATTCATTTTACAATAATCTCTGGTCCAAAAACCTAGAAAAGTACTAGTCATGCTACAGAGTAAGTGCATGCAACGATACACTCAACTTTCAAAAACATTAAGCAATACCGTCCCCATTAACCACCCTTAGGCGGTTGCGTGGTTGAATAGAAACTTTTGGAGTATTATCCAAAAAGTCTTAAGTTCGATTCACCTCGGTTGCTAATAGAAGTGACCACTAGAGGTTTACCCAACCATTAACTTCAAGGTCTCGAGAATTAATTAAGGTATGTACAAGCTAACCCAGACACCCTAGTTATTAAAGGAAAAAAAAAATATGGTCCCCATTAGCGTCATCAGGATTCTTCTCACGTAAGAAATATATAAATACCCATCTAAACATGTCATACAGCGCAAGCAATTAACAAGAGCTTCTCTAGTTAATTAGTGAATCGATTAGCAATGGCATCTAAAGCTTTTCCCCTCCTCTCTTTCACCCTCTTTGCAGTCCTCCTTTCACTCTTCGCTAATTCTGTTTTAGCAGACCCCATTGAAAAAAGAATCCAATCTCCATTTCAGTTCATCAACCATCTCAAAGGTTGTCACAAAGGTGAAAATGTTAAAGGCATCCATAACCTCAAAAAGTATCTCGAAAATTTCGGTTACTTGAATTATAAAATCAAACACATGCCAATGATGATTATTTTGATGATCTCTTAGAGTCTGCCATCAAAACCTACCAGAAAAATTATCATCTTAAAGCCACTGGAGTTTTGGATGCCAAAACTGTTTCAAAGATGACAATGCCTCGATGTGGAGTAGCAGATATTATTAATGGCGCAACTCGGATGCGGTCTGGCCACAAAAGACACCACAATGCCTCCAGCCATTTCCATACTGTCGCTCACTATTCATTTTTCCCCGGAAACCCTAAGTGGCCAGCAAACAAGTACCATCTCAGCTATGCCTTTCTTCCAGGGACTCGAGCTGATGCCATGAACCCTGTTGCTAAAGCTTTCACGACATGGGCTGGAAATACACATTTCAAATTCACACAGACTCAGGACGCTAGAAATGCGGATATCACGGTTAGTTTCCACAGCGGTGATCATAGAGATGGTCACCCCTTTGATGGCCCTGGCGGAACCCTTGCTCATGCTTTTGCCCCAACGGACGGAAGGTTCCATTACGATGCAGATGAGACATGGTCTGTGGCTGCAACCCAAGGCTCATTTCACTTGGAGACTGTTGCATTGCATGAAATTGGGCATCTTCTTGGACTTATGCATAGCTCAGTTGAGGGGGCTATCATGTACCCTTCCATTACTCAAGGAACAACAAAGGGTTTGCATGCTGATGACATTCAAGGCATAAGGACTTTATATAATGCTTGAGGAGTACTGGAGCTTCACTTTTAAGTGAAAAGAATAACTTAGATTACGGTACCAGAATAAATGCAGAGGAAACACAGAAGCTCTGTTTTTGTTTTTCCTTCCTTTTTATTGTAGTTTGATTTCTATATATTTTGCGATCAAATAAACTTGTTAAAACACACGATGAACTAGTTCAATTGTCCGACCATGTATATATATGAATTTCTCCTTTTAAAGTGTGAAGATTTAAAGAAGAAAGAACAATGTTAAGATCTAATTTGTATTTAGTTGATTGAACGAAAAATACAACCAAAATCTCTCTTATATACAAAGGAGAGAATACATGAAAGAATTGGTAAAGTAAAAGAGTTCAGTAGCTCGTTTGAGCTCAAAGTAAAGAAGGTCAACTGAAAACGACAGCGTATTGGTGAATTACATTTGACCCTTTATGTTTTACAGAACTGCAATTTGCACCCTTTGCATTATATGGTTGAAATAAAGCAATTAGTTGTATCTCAATTTTGCAATCGTCAATAATGAAACAGCTCTAGAGGCTCCTTCAGAATTCAGATTTTGTTTTAGGTTGTTTGTTTCAGTTGTCCATAAGCAAAGCCAGTAGCATTTTGACGGCAACTTGGTTCAATGAAATGTTTGATTAATTCAAAGAACTTTCTTTTTTACTCCAAATGAGGCGATATAATAATCCATATAACATAATTATGTAGATATTATGCTCACAAAAATACACTTAATTTGTGAATTCTGATAAGAATCTCAGATACATATGCTCTTGTTTGAAGACAAAGTACTATATATACACTCTTTCGGGCATAACGTTAACCAAAGGTGACCCTTGTGATCGATGATATCGCGGACCCAAAATTGTATTTTTCCTAAATAGATTTGATAATTAACAAACATGGCTTTAATTTGTCATTAGAAGCTTAATTAATTCTCCCATGGAAATGCAGATCGACTTGTATCATCATCTTCATCTCTCTCTGCATTTGTCTACTAATTAGTTTCATTTTCAGTCTTCTCTTCTCAAAGTCCAGCAATACCGAAAAGCTCCCACCAGGATCTCTTACACTTTTCAACTTATTGCAAATTTCTTATGACATCGAAAACCTTTCTTTGAACTTGGACCAGTCATCTCTAGCTTGATCAGCTGAATATTATAGTTAACTAAATTAACGTTGAACAAATTAATGAAGACTGGGCTACTACTCTTTTGTAGTTAGCTTAGCATCATTCCAAAAGCAAAGCAAGTTCGACAAAGCAGCTAGACCTTTACCATGTAGTCTACCAGAGAGAATGATCTTTCTCTCCATCGATCATGCAAATGTCTTCTAGAAGCTGTGCTAAACTTTCAGTTTGATTAGATTTACTACGAATTCTCATAATGTGAAATCAAATCTACATGTAAGAATTTTTATGATAATGAAATAGAGGAGCAACTTCTCCTGCCGGTTAGAGGGTCTTCTCTTGATAATAGGAGACTTTGTCATAGAGTTTAAGTCTTTCTTTTTCGTATTTTGTGGGTACAAATTAAGTCAGGTCTTCTATGTTATATATGAACGTAATTGTGGTCTGCTAGGCATCTTCGTTGATAGTGTAAACATTGCATACAACAACGTTCAAATTAAATTTAGTAATTGGTGATCCTTAATTTGATAGCTTGTTCACATTGAATGGTAAAAGTCATGCTACCGTGTATAGACCGTCTCACTCAACTTGGGAAATGATTGATCTCAGAAGAACTCTATAAATAGAGAAAAAAAGAATTGTTAGATACAAGCACAGCCAATTAACATTCTCTACCAAGTTAATTGATTTTAGCAATGGTGTCTAAAGCTTTTCTCCTCTTCTCATTTGTAATCCTCCTCCTTTCTCTCCTCTCTCATTCAGTTTTAGCAGACAACACCAATGACAAAAAACAATCACCATTTGAGTTCATCAACCATCTCCAAGGTTGTCATAAAGGCGACAAAGTTAAAGGCACCAATGAGCTCAAAAAATACCTTGAAAAGTTTGGTTACTTGAACTATAGCTCTTCCACGAATCTAAAGCATGCGAATGATGATGATTTTGATGAGCTATTAGAATCAGCTATCAAAACCTACCAGCTTAATTACCATCTGAAGGCAACTGGAGTTTTGGATGCCAAAACTGTATCCAAAATGACAATGCCTCGATGTGGAATGGCAGATGTTGTCAATGGTAATACTCGGATGCGGTCTGGCCACAAAAGGCAAAATGCCTCTAGCCATTTCCATAATGTCGCTCACTATGAATTTTTCCCCGGAAACCCTAAGTGGCCAGCAAACAAGTACCATCTCACCTATGCATTCCTTGCAGGGACCCCTGCGGATGCCATGAACCCTGTTTCTAAAGCTTTCACAACATGGGCTGGAAACACTCACTTCAGATTCTCACGGACTCAGGACATCGGAAACGCAGATATTACGATCAGTTTCCACAGTGGAAATCACGGAGATGGTAGTCCTTTTGATGGGCAGGGTGGAGTCATAGCTCATGCTTTTGCCCCAGACGACGGCAGGTTCCATTATGATGCGGATGAGAGATGGTCTGTGGGTGCGACACAAGGTGCATTCGACTTGGAGACGGTTGCATTGCATGAAATTGGGCATCTTCTTGGACTTGGGCATAGTTCAGTTGAGGGGGCTATCATGTTCCCTTCTATTTCTGCTGGAGTGACAAAGGGTTTGCATGGAGATGACATTCAAGGCATCAGGGCTTTATATAATGTTTAAAGAGTTATTTCAAGATTTCCTACCGTGAGAAAAGAATAAATGAGAGTTTTGGTACCGAATAAATGAAGGGGGAAAGAGAGTCGGTTATACTTTTATTATCAGGAATGGAGACCATATACACTAGTAAATGATCACCATTGCTTTATATTTTATGTTTTTTGGGTATTGCAAATGTGTTCACTTAATTTAGAAGAACGTCTTGATTGGTCCTCACATAAATAAAAAAATGATTCATGTTGAAAGAGATTTCTTTTTAATTAGCACATAAAATTACAATATAATGACTAATGAAATACAAAATTCCTGTAAGTTTTCATCTTGTTGTTTATATATATTCATAGATACCTCAATAGCCGGCGAAAGAATCAGAGTATTTAACGTAGCAACCAAATACATACTAACAAAACATTAAACATGAATACGTCAATGAGGCTAATCGAACATTCGTCCGGAAGCTCTTTATATATCAGGTTTCAAAACATACTTAGGCATTGTCCTTAATTACATGCTTGATTGTCCCATGGATTTGCAGACTTGTATTGTTATCCTAATCTCTCTCTGCGTTTGTTTACTAATTAGCTTCATTTTTCGTCTTCTCTTCTCCTCAAAAACTAGAAATACCAGAAAGCTCCCACCAGGACCTCCCACTCTTCACCTCATTGCCAACTTCTTATGGCATCGAAAACCGTTCTTTGAGCTTGGAAAAATCGTCTCTGATCTTCGCAAAAGGTACGGTCCGATCATCACCATAAAAATTGGCTCCGAACCCACCATTTTCATCACCAACAACACTCTCGCTTACCAAGCACTTGTTCTAAATGGTGCCATCTTCGCAGACCGCCCAAAAACCACATTTGCCGATCGAATCTTTCCAAACAAACGTAAAGGCGTAAGCCTCTTCCCCTATGGTGCAACTTGGCGCTCCCTCCGCCGAAACCTTACAGGTACATCAGGAGTTCTCCACCCTTCTCGTCTTATATCCTGCTTTCATATCCGTAAATGTGCCTTGGACAATTTAATTCATCGCCTTAAACAGGATTCTGAACACGGCGGAGGCATCCATGTAGTTGATCATTTTACGTACACAATTTTTTCTTTGCTAGTTCTCATGTGTTTCGGGGATAATCTTGATGAGAATACAATTAGGGAGCTTGAATGCTCACAAAATAAATTTTTTACCTGTTTTCCTAAAGTAAAAGTGTTTCTTATCATGCCAAATTTGGGGAAGATCTTATTTAGAAATCGATGGAATGAGTTTGTAAATATCCTTAAAGATCGAGAAGATATGTTTTTGTCCTTGGTTACAGCCAGAGAGAAAATGAAACAAGGTGAAGATAAGGGAGAAAACATAGATCAGTTTGTGTCATACGTTGATACCTTATTGGAATTACAAGTTCCAGATGAGAACAAGAAGTTTGAAGAAGGCGACATAGTATCTTTAAGCGATGAATTTATCAGTGCTGGAACTGATACAACGACAACAGCATTGCAATGAAGAAAAAATTTTGGCTGAAATGAGAGGCGTTGTTGAACAAGGACGAAAATGGATCAAAGAAGATAATTTGCAGAAGTTGCCTTATTTGAAAGCAGTGGTTCTTGAAGGATTAAGACGTCACCCGCCGACTTACCAGGCGGCGACACCGCTTGCGGTGACTGAAGATACCGAATTGGGTGGCTACCTTATACCCAAAGGTACAACAGTGAACTTCTTGATAGCGGACATGGGAAGAGATCCGAATGTGTGGAAAGATGCTGTGGAGTTCAAGCCAGAGAGATTTCTGTTTAGCCATGGAGAAGAAAGTTTTGATATAACAGGAAGTAGAGAGATTAAAATGATGCCATTTGGTGCAGGGAGGAGGATTTGTCCTGGTCTTGGTTTTGCTATTCTTCATTTAGAGTATTTTGTGGCAAATTTGATTTGGCATTTTGAATGGAGTGCTGTGGATGGTGAAGATATTGATTTATCAGAGAAGATAGACATCACCATAAAGATGAAAAATCCATTGCGAGTTCATCTATCTTCGCGGTAGATTTGATTATGTTATTTGTTTACATAAATATTGCTCTGAACCCTTTTAATGTAATTCTTGTTGATGGTTGAAAATTTTTATGTATAAATTTCTACATCAAGCAGGAACCCATCAAATTTGACCTTCTTTTATTCCTTGCATAATTTTTTTTTTTTTTCTGAATTTAAAGAACATAGCAATACATGATTCTTGTATTATTCATCATATCACCCTATATAAATTTTTGGGATGATCCAAAATCTTAAGTAAATGGAGTGCGCTTTGTGCAAGGTCCACTAGCAGACACTGAAAGTTGAGAATGGGTCTAATTAGTATTCTTGGCTCATTTTAATGGATAATGTCCCAGAGTTCTTGTAAAGGTTTGGAGCCCTATTATTTCCACCAAATGAGGTGAGATTATTTTGTCGCCTATTTGGTCATTGTCTTCTGGCTCTCTTTGGTTTTGTTCCTAACCCGGGGCATGTCTTGAGATATGAAGATTTTTTTTGTGTATTTACATAGTCTTGTATAGGCTATTTTTTTGGGTTCTAACCCAGGGGATTGTCCTGAGGTAGGTTAACCGCCTTTTATAGGTCTTTTGTACATTCTTTTTCTCTTTTCTAATGAATCATATATATGAACTTACAATTGCGGCGTTAAAATATACAAATTGTTATCTTGGCTAACTACAAGCAACCTGTAAACAGCTGAGACTCCGCTGAGATTGGAGAATACTTCCATTAATTAACTTGCAATTATACAAGATTGAACTGACATTGTTGAAGGAGTATATCAAATTATAACTTCTTGCTTCTTTCTGAGTTGATTGCATGAAAATGCATTGACATGAAAGCATGTTGTGTTAAATTTCTGTGACAGACAGTCATACCAAAAACTATATATATTCTGTCTTTATGTCTGACATTTAAATTAAATCCCAGAGACAAATTGTCAGCATCTTGAGTACGTAAAGAAAAAGATATTGCTTGGTCTGCAAGTAATCACTAATGAATGCTGGCCTCCTAGAGTTTACTTTTGCCATTCTCACACATTTTTATTGATTACACATATGGTTGTTCAATGTCAAAATCATTGATTGTAATACCATTAATATTTAAGGAGGATTACACCAGAGAATAACATTTCTCTTCCCCAATAATGTAAAATCAAATCTACAAGTAAGAAATCTAATGATAATGAAATATAAAATTAACTATTCCTACTGGCTAGAGGTCTTCTCTTGATAATATATAGGAAACCTGTTCTACAAAAATATTGATTTTGAATTAATGTAAATTTTATGATAACTTGTTCACATAAAAATTAATATCATTAAATAGTAAAAATCATACTACAGTCTGTGGACCGACTCACTCAACTTGGGGAGACGAATGATCTTATAAGAACTCTGTATATGGAGATCAAAATGTGAGATACAAGCACAGCCAATTAACATTCTCTACCAAAGTTAATTGATTTTAGTAATGGCATCTAAAGCTTTTCCCTTCTTCTCATTTGTAATTCTCCTTTTTCTCCTCTCTCAATATTCAGTTTTAGCAGACAACACCAATGACAAAAATCAATCACCATTTGAGTTCATCAATCATCTCCAAGGTTGTCATAAAGGCGACAATGTTAAAGGCATCAATGAGCTCAAAAAATACCTTGAAAAGTTTGGTTACTTGAACTATAGCTCTTATACAAATCAAAAGCATGCGAATGATGATGATTTTGAGGAGCTATTAGAATCAGCTATCAAAACCTACCAGCTTAATTACCATCTGAAGAAAACTGGAGTTTTGGATCCCAAAACTATATCCAAAATGATAATGCCTCGATGTGGAATGGAAGATATTGTCAATGGTAAAACTCGGATGCGATCTGGCCACAAAAGGCAAAATGCCTCTGGCCATTTCCATACTGTCGCTCACTATAATTTTTTACCTGAAAACCCTAATTGGCTAGCAAACAAGTACCATCTCACATATGCATTCCTCGCAGGGACCCCTGTGGATGCCATGAACCCTGTTGCTAAAGCTTTCACAACATGGGCTGGAAACACTCATTTCACATTCTCAGTGACTCAGGGCATTGGACACGCAGATCTCAGAATTGGTTTCCCCCATGGATATCATGGAGATGGCAGTCCTTTTGATGGGCATGGTGGAGTCCTGGCTCATGCTTTTGCCCCAGACAATTGGAGGTCCCATTACGATACGAACGAGACATGGTATGTGGGTGCAGTAGAAGGTGCAATCGACTTGGAGAGTGTCGCATTGCATGAAATTGGGCATCTTTTTGGACTGGGACAGAGCTCAGTTGAGGGAGCTATCATGTTCCCTACTATTCCCCCTGGAGTGACAAATGGGAACTTGCATGGCGATGACATTCAAGGTATCAGGGCTTTATATAATGTTTAAAGAATACTTACTTCAAGATTTAGAAGCTTTACTTACCATGATTTAAAGAATAAACTCTGAATAAATGAAGAGAGAAACATAGTCGTTCTACTCTCCACTTTTTATTAGTTTCAATTTCAAAGTTATCTTATATATATGTCAATGAGGTTAATTAAGAAGCAAACATATATCATTAGAATGAATTATTGTAAATTAATTGAACATTAATGTCAAATTAATATACTCTTTGTACCCCGGAAACATACTGAGGCATTGTTCTTTGAAGCTTAATTCTTCTCCGATGAATATGCAGACTGGTATTAGTATCGTCATCTCCTTCTGCATTTGTTTACTAATCAGCTTCACCATCCACGCCAAAAAGCTCTCAGCAGGACCTTCAACACCTCACCTTATTGCCAACTTCTGTGGAATCGAAAACCTTTCTTCGGACTAGGAAAAATTGTCTCCAGTCTTCGCAAAAGGTATGGTCCCATCATCACCATAAAAATGGGCTCCAAACCCACAATTTTCATCACCAACAACACTCTCACTTACCACACTTGTTCTGTAGTCTTTGCAGACCACCCAAAAACCGCATTCGCCGATCAAATTTTTCCAAACAAACGTAAAGGCATAAGCGTCTTCCCCTGTAGCACAACTTGGCGTACCCTCCGCCGCAACCTTATAGGTACATTAGGAGTTCTTCACCCTTCTCCTCTCATATCCTACTCTCATATCCATAAACGTGTCTTGGACAATTTAATTCATCGCTGTAAAGATTCAAACCAATTACCAAATTCAACTTAAAAAACTAAAATTAAGAACAATCACAACACACACAAAGCAATCAACCAAGAAGAACACGATTTACCGTGGTTCACTTATCCAAGATTTGGATAAGCTACATCCACGTTGAACTCCACAATTGAGGAGCTCTTTGCACTAATTAGAACCTTTGTTACAGATTACAATCACCCTTAGTCTACTAACCTCACTCTCTTCCCATTTAATGCTTTCTTCTTTACACCTACAAATCTGCCCCAAGGGAACTCTACCTGGAAACCCTTGCACCCAAGAGTAAACTCAACCCTCACAAAGTGATTGAAAAACACTTACTGTAATGACATAATTTGCAGCAAAGCAAGACAAGAAAAAAATGCAGGCTCTTATGTGATACAACAGAGAGAGAAAGATGTTGAATGAGCTACAGTTTTTGTTATACTTCAGACGAGAGAAGGGAGACTTTTATACTGTTGTCCAAGTGGCATCAAGACAGCCATCAGATTAGTTCAAGCAATCCAACGGTTAGAAAAGCGTAAGTTAAAAAAGGGCAACGTATAAGATAAATGGTACAACGCCGTTTCTAACTTCACCTTCAACAATCTCTACCTTGAAGTCAGACTTTCTAGCAGCAACACACCAACTCCCACTTATGCAGAGAACTCATCATCAATTGCTTCTTAGTTCTACTCCTTAATGCTTAGCCGATGAACAACAAATCCAAGCAACTTGAATTTGGTAACAGTGACTATTTTTGTGCCCATATCCGTAGGATTGCCTTCAGTTGGAATCTTCCTTATGTTAATCACTTCCTTGGCAATTAGATCCCTCACAAAGTGGTATCTTACATCCACATGCTTGGTCCTCTCATGGTAAACTGGGTTTTTACTTAGATGTAGAGCACTTTGGTTGTCTGAATACACTATCACCATACTGTCCACCAAATTGGCTTCCTTCAAAATTCCTTGAAGCCACAATGCTTCTTTGAAGGTATCAGTTATAGCTACGTATTCCTCTGTTGTAGACAATGCAACAAGGGGCTGCAGTTGAGACTTCCAACTGATGCGATTCCCACCCAAGGTGAAACAATAGAATGTGGTTGATTTTCTTGTATCTATGTCACCTTCTTTGAGCTTGTACAACCATCTGCATTCCACAGGTTTATACGCTTTAGGTTTAGGGACCAAAGACCATGTCTCATTTACCTTTAGTGACTGTATTTCTTCCTCCATTGCAATCACCCATTTATCTTTGTCCTTGGGTCTCATCTCATAGCAGCCTCATAAGTATCTGGTTCAAACCTCTGAACTTTAGTCCCTACCACTAGGGTAGTGTAGATCAGGTCTGCATCGGAGTATTTGGCAGGGGCTCTGATCTCTCTTCTAGTTTTGTCCCTTTGCCAATTGGCACTGTGTTAGGTTATCATGAAGTGGTTCTTCAGCCTCTACAGTTTGGACAGGGTCATTAGAGGTTGTATTAACTTCAAGTTCAGTTTCTTGGTCATGCCGAGGAGTATCAAACTGCTGTGGAGTATGCTCCACCTCAATTGGTGTAACTCCAGTTCGACCAGGACTTATTTCATTGTCATTAAGGATACCTGCATTTCGGTTAGTGAATTTACAAGGGAAAATAGTTTCATTAAACATAACATCCTTGCTAATTATGATTTTTACCCCTGGTGAATCCATATTCCATAGTCTATAGCCCTTAGTCCCCTCTTGGTATCCTAAGAATACACAATTTAAGGACCTAGGCTCTAATTTCCCTTCACTCATGTGTGCATATGCAGTACACCCAAAAACTCTCAAATGGTTTAGGCTAGACTTTCTTCTTGACCATTTTTCTTCCGGCGACATATACTCTATGGCAGTGGAAGGGCTTCTATATTCACTAAGTATGCAGATATGGTCAAAGCTTCTCCCTAAAATGTTTTTAGTAAACCTGAAGTAAACAGGAGGCATCTAACTTTTTCAAGCAAGGTTTTATTCATCCTCTCAACAACACCATTTTGCTGAGGAGTTTTTCCAACTGTCTTATGTCTAAGGATCCCCTATTCCCTACAGAATTTTTGAATTCTACGTTACTGAATTCCAAACCATTATCAGTCCTAAGGGCCTTAACCTTCCTATCAGCCTGATTTTTCACTAATAGTTTCCAGTTTTTGAACCTAAGTAAAGCCTCATCTTTAGACCTAAGTAGGTAAACCTAAACCTTCCTACTAAAGTCATCTACAATTGAGAGAAAATATCTATTCCCCCTATGAGACTTAACTTGATCTGGACCCCACAAATTAGCATGCAGATAATCTAAACAATGAGTGGCAAGATGTATACCTTTTGAGAAACTCATACGATATTGCTTACCCAACACACAAGTTTCACATAAATCAAGAGGAGAGATAATGTCCTTACCAAATGTCCTTACCAAATAGTCCCTATTGTGAGAGGATGGTCATCCCCTTTTGGCTCACATGCCCCATTCTTAAATGCCATTTTTCTGTCACATTAGAATTAGAAGAAACAAGAGTAGTATTGGATTTATCAGAATAGTGGTTCCCATACATAATATATAGCCCATTCTTTTTTAAACCCTTTAGCACTATGCTATTATCTCTATACACCTTAAGGCTTAAGGCATCCATTTATTGCTTTATAACAACATCCTAATTCATCTAGTGTTCCTAGAGAGATTAAGTTTCTTTTTAGATTAGGGATGTATCTAATCTTAGTCAACATTATAAATTTCCCATTATTCAATCTTAAGGTTACACTCCTTGTTCCTCGGACTCTGCATGCATTGTTATTGCCCATAGACACTATTTCATGTTCATCATTTTCAAAATCTTGAAACTACTCTCTATTTAGACTCATGTGAAAAGAGCACCCTGAGTCAAGAACCCACTCCTGAACCTAGTCTGATCTAGACACTGTGAGGATTTCAGATTCACTGATATTGTCACGAGTGGAAGCTACATTACTTTCAGTGTTTGATTGTTTATGTTTTTTAATCCACTCAAAACAATTCTTTTCAAACGTCCAGTTTTATTGCAATAAAAACACTTCCTAATTTCCCCTTTACTCTTGACAGATCCTTTCCCTTTCTTCTTATTCTTTGAACCAGTGACACGTTGTGTATTGTTTCCTGACTGGCCAGATTCTACTCTACCATTTACAAACAAGTTATTCCCACTCCTTTTTAGAATTTTTAATTCTAACTCCTTAGCTTTTAATCCAGCAATGATTAAATCAAGACTAGGTATGGTACCCGTATATTGTAAAGCATTTTTAACAACTTGGTACTCTTCTAATAAAGAATTAAGGAGTATCATGGCTAAGCTTGTATCTCCTAATTCTTGATATGTTCCCTTTAAAATTAAAGTCATTTTCAAGAATTCATCCAAATTAGCTTCTATAGACTTAGAGCTATCCATTTTATAAACAAATAAAGCACCCTTTAAGAAAGCTAAATTTGGATCAGATTGTAAAAAGTATAGTGAATCGAGTTTACCCCATAAAGTCAGTAGAGTCTCCATGCCATCTACCTTCCTCAAGACTTTGTCCGAGAGATTCATTATGATGAGGTTGTATGCCTCTTCATCAACTTCAGCTTTTTTCTTTAATTTTTCTTCTGGCCACTTCATTGCATCCTTTTCCATTGCAATGGCAACCATGTTGTGTGATAGTAGCACCTTCATCTTCTTCTTCTGACTGTTGAATCGATCTTCCCATCATACTGGGTGATCTCCATGCGTGTTGTAGTCATACCAAGTTTCTTGATACTGATATCAAAAAGAGTCCCAATCGAAGAAACCCTAGAACTCAAAACTAATTAATTTGTCACAATTGAACCCTGATTATGGACTCTAATCTATCTAGGACCTAAAAGAATTGACTGATCAAGAAAACCCCCAAATTCGATAAACCTTAGATTTCAAGAAAAAATACCAAATCACAAAATTGATAACTCGAATCTTAGATTTAAGAACCCTTGAACTCTAAAGAACTTACGGATCGTGAAAGCCCCAAAAAATTCGACGAACTCTCAATTCAAGAACAGACCTAGAGATCGATGCACCGCAGATTTCTAGCTCTGATACCACTACAAAGATTCAAACCAATTACCAAATTCAACTTAACAAACTAAAATTATGAACAATCACAACAAACACAAAGCAATCAACCAAGAAGAACACGATTTACCGTGGTTCACTTATCCAAGATTTGGATAAGCTACATCCACGTTGAACTCCACAATTGAGGTTGACACTATTTCTGTACCTCAGTCTCAATCAGATAACAGCTGATGAAATGATTTGATTTCACGTTAACCATACCATTGATAGATTGCGGTTTCGCTGAATCTGAATCTATCGGGTGGTCATGATGCCTTGCTAGGGGCCAATCTTGGTCTGTGTGTAGTGAGATGATTAATTGGTTTTAATTGCGATACTACTCACTATCGATATGATAAAGAGCCTACGGGTCAACACTTAGAAAATAATTTAAGAATCAATTTGTGAAAAGAGTATTTTGGTAATCTCACAGTGCAATTAAATTTGCTGAGGTTGTTGCCTGTATTTAATTTTAATATTAAAATTAAATTAGTGAGATTATATTTAAATATATCTATGCATATATTTAAATGAATTATTATTATTAATTGAATGTTAATATATTATTATATATTAATTGATTTTAATTATAATAATAATTAATTAATTAAAATACCATAAAGGGTGTGTTTGGTTGCAAGGGTGAACTAAGGTTGAAGCCCATGGTTATTCCTAAGTGGAATAGGGTTTTAATTGTTGCACTATGTAAGTGCAACTTAAAATTAAAACATTATAGGATTATTCATTCAATTAAAACCCTAGCCGCCCTATCTCTCTCTTTTAAGAAGAAAATTTTTCTTGTTCTTCTTTTTTGATTCTTGAAGCCCTTGATTCTTCTAGCAAAATAATCAAGGGTTCTTCGGATTATCTTCGTGTGGACTTCCGTGAGTGTGATCTTACTTTGGATTGATTGGTGAAAAATCACTTGAACAGTAGACGGTGAACAGTATCATGAATAATGTTCCTATCCAAAATCAGAGATATTTAAAGGAGTCTCCAAACGTATGTAAGTATTCTAATCCTTGAATGGATTTACTTTATACATATTTTTGTTTATAAACATGTAAACAGTATAATCTATACTCGGATCTAGGCAAAGAAAGGTAATTGATTTATCGATTGAATTTTTGTTTTCCACTGCGTATGGTAGATCAATTACTTACATGAAGATGAGAGAACAAAATGTAGGAGATTTGAGAAGGGCCTCAAGGGTAGGATCCAAACAGTAGTGGCCTCACACTGCCACTCAGAGTTTGGGAAATTGATAGAGGCAACTAGGAGAGTTGAGAGTACTTTGGGAGAGTTTGATAAGAGAGAAATACAAAGATAGAAGTATAATGACCGTGAGTGGATAGTTGATGGTCATAGTAATAGGAATCAGAAAAGAGAGGATAGTTTTTTCGGGACTTCGGGTAGTCCAGGACAAGATCAAAGACAGGTTCCAGGTTAGCTGTCAGTGGGTAGTGATAATTGGAATAGAAGGTTCCAAGATAGTAGACAACCGAGTTTTGGTAGTAGGGGGGATCAATGAGTACAATGCAACGAGTATGGGAGATTTCATTTTGGACAGTGTCGGGGAAGGTCCTCAGGTTGTTATCATTGTGGGCAAAGTGGTCATATTAAGAGGAATTGTCCTATTCTGACCCAGGGTGGTAGTGTCACTCAGAGACTAGTTCAGTAGAGGTTTCAAGTTCAAGGGGCACAGGGCAGTATTGCAAACAATAGTAGTGGGTGACAAAGGGGATTAGGGCGACCCCAAACTCAAGCTCGTGTGTTCGCCTTGACACAACAAAATGCACAAGCCACTCCAGTTGTGGACACGAGTATGTTGTTTAACTTTGAGCATGAGGATCATAATTTGATTAATCCTAGTTTTATACATTCAATTGTTTACTAGGCATGCCAACAGAGAGTTAGAGATCCTTTGGCGTGTAGATTGATGGTAGTCACTCTATAGGAAACTCATTATTAATGAAGAGTGTGTACTAGAGAATGTGTTGCGAGACTTATAAAAGGACCCATATCCGTGTATTACTTATAGTAAATTTCAAGGACAAAATTTTATTAAGGGGCGAAGTTGTAAAACCCCATTCTAATTATATATATATTCTCTTTGATTTTGTTTATAAGAAGAGACTTTTCTATCAAATTTTAAAGTTTGGTTAGGGATGAAAACGAAGAAATGGAAACTGTTGGGTTTGCATGTAGCAAGGGCACAAAATTTGGAGGTTTTTGCAAGGAAAAGATGATGTGGTAGGGTTATACTAGAATTAAGAGAATTTGAGGCCATTGTGAAATAAAAAAAATGTTTTATATAAATCAAATGAAGAAGAAAAAAAAGGGAAGAAGAAAAAAAAGGGAAGAAGAAGTGTTGGCCGAGAGGTAGAGTGAGAGAGAAATGGAGTAAAAATGGAGGCTAAGAACAATTTGAAGCAGATCACTTCGATCTGAGCTCGGGTAACTCATGCATGGGGGTTGGGAAGACAAATTTCTTAGTTTCTTTCTTGTTACAAAGGGTGGAAGATTGATCTTGGTTCTTTGGTGTAGGTGTTGAGGAAAGGAGTGCTTGAGACTTTGAGTTGAGATCGGTTGAGTTGAATTTTTGTGAGTGGATCAGATGAAAACTTTCCTTAAAATTTCAGATCTATGCTTGCATGTAAATTGTAGTTCGCCATTTTTGTGCTTTGATGAGATTTGAGCTAAATGTGAAGCTTGCTTGATTGACTTTCTCTTGTATGTTTTTGGACGAATTCTAGAGTAGTTGATTTGAGTTTTAAAATGGACTGTAATTTGCTTGCTAATTGAACTTGCATGCATTTGGTTGTTTCATTAAATTGTGATGTTGGATGGATATTTAATTACATACACTCGGCTGGACAACATTTGGGAGATGCTTGAGTTATGTTTTTGATTTAAAGGTTGGTTGGTTGAATACACTTGCATGCTCTCAGTTGGAATGTCTTTGAGAAAATTTATTTAAATTGTGTTTGGAAATGTTGGGAAATTAAGGCAGCTTGAGTGATGGCTGGGTAGTGTTGGTTGTTGATTTGGGTAGACTTACTATGGTTGTGCATGTGGGCTCAGGTTATGGGTAGAGAAAGGACAAGTGTTAATAGGCACAGATTTAATAAGAAATGATGTTTTGTCTAGTAACTAAGGGATGGACCTACATACTTTAGTATAATATTTTATATTCATATATTTTATTATAACTCCTTAAGATTGAAGTATTAATTATTGACATTGGAACCTTGGCTTCTGAATATGTTGATAAACTCCCAAAAAATTTGAAATGGTTTTATGGTGATAACGACTTTTTATATATATAGAAAAGTAGAAATTAAGTGAATAATTAAAAAGGGTTGAACTATCAGTTTTGAAACATGTTTAGAAAATTGCAATTTCACCCTTGTATGTGATTTTTGAATACTATGTCATGATTTATAAGCACTTATATAATATGCTCTTGACTTATATGTTACTTGAGATTATGCATGAGAGAGTTATGGTGCTAGAACCACCCTACGAAGTACCCATCCCCCAGTTTCAAGCTTTGCCCATGCGAGACAAGATTTGCTGTGTATTGAGATATTCGATCTTTAGGCTCTGCGCATGCGTATTGAGATATTTACTGCTCTGCCTAGGCGTCGAGTTTGTCCGCCAGGTATTGAGATGGTTTCTTTAGGCTTTGCCTGCGCGATAATAGATCTTGTCGGGTATTGAGATGTTTCTCCTAGCTCTGCCTGTGTGTGGGACACCCACCCGGTATCGAGATTTTTCCCCAGGGTACTAGTTGTGGTGAGAACCTTCAGTATTAGTTTATTGTTTCGGAGCAAGATATCAGTTTATAGTTTTCAGATACCGGCCTACAATTTTCTTTATCAGTTAATAGTTTCAGTAACAACATCAAAATTAGCTTTTAGTTTTAGAATGTTCAAAATCAGATTTAGTTTTCAGTATTAGAACAGTTATGGATAATTTGCATTAGTTATATGAAACATTCGATGTTTGTAGCATGATTTATAGAAAAACATTGTTTTCATAAGCATAAGCATTTACAACTATACTTTAAGTTCTCATAAAAGTGTTTTTTAGCATTTAGTGACGAGCTAGGATTCAGAAATTGTTTTCAGTTTAAATGATCAGATTACAATACTTAGAACAATTAGAAACGAGTTATGAATACATACATGAATGATTGCTTGCTTCCATAACATGTTGTTTTCAAAATTTCATAAGAACTATTGCGTGCCATAATTATTGTAGAAGATATGTTTTGCAAACTCCCCTTTTTCCCCGCTCACTAAGTATTTCAACTCACCCCTTTTCAAAAATGTTTTCCTCCCCCAAGTTCACAAGGAGATCATGCTGAGCAGTGAGTCACCACTCAAGGTTGTGCCATGCATCGACATCTTCTTGTGTGTGTATTATGGCATATGTTCCAAAAAAAAAAAAAAGAATGGTTTATGTTTCTTTGTAATAGTCTTATGTTTTTGTTGTAATTAAGCAAGACTTGATACTTTGTTTCCAGATTTTCATGGATTATGCATTATACTTTTACAAACTTCCTAAATATGTATATGTACCTATTCATAAATATATTTCTAATTAGATTTTCATACGGATTATTTATGTAAAGTATATTCAGGAAAACAAGATTCAGGTTTCATAGTTTTCCCCACACGGCACGTCTCGGTCATTCGAGTCTTTTGGAAGCACTCGGATCCTATGGGATGAGGAAGGTCGGCACGGGTCATGTTAGCCAAATACTTTGAGTGTGGAATAGACAGAAATTTTGTTGAACAACAATTGATAAGGAGACACGTTATTGGTAATTGAAGATGGCATGCAATTAATGAGGAATGCAGATGTTTGAAAGGCAAGCCACCAAAAGTGTAATGGCATGGATGCATGAGCTAACAAAGTTAGACCGATTTTAACAATGTATCTATGTTTACGTTCACTACGACCATTTTGTTGATGCACATGAGAATATGAATATCTATATTGAATACCTTCAACAACTAAGTATGACACAAGACCCTTGTATTCACCTCTTTGATCGGATTGGAGACATTTCAACTTACCATTAAATTTTCTTTCAGCCAAATGATGAAATTTAATGAAAACAGACTTAACCTCAACTTTTGTTCAAAGTGGAAATAACCAGGTGAACCTGCTGAAATCATCCAAGAAATGCATATAATACCAAAAGTCTTCAGTAGAGACTAGAGGGCAGGACCCTATATGTCACTGTGAACAAGTTCAAGCAGGACAGTTGCTTTTGAGTTGGACATGGGAAAGGAATTGCGATGCATTTTGGCTAAGTGACAGGCATCATAGAATGGTATGGGTAAGGTTGGTTTGGTGTCTAGAGATTCATGTTTTATCATGCTATTTAAGATCCTTTCAAATGTTGCTAAATGAGGGTGGCCTAATCGCATGTGCCAGGTAATAGCATCAATTCTATGTCTATTTGAAACATTGACAGATGCATTTTTGTTAAAAGATTTGATAGCAAAATCATGACCATCAGTAGTATTAATAGTAGTGGTAAAAGTGCGTTTTATTATCATGCAAACAAGCAGTGGTACAAGATGCATTAGACTCACGGACATGAGAGTTTTGCAATGTGTGATTATTTATATTACAATTGGAAGAACCAGCGGAAATGTCATCAACAAGAGAAACATTACAGGAGCAAGTCGAAGACAATGTGTTTGAGTGTGAGTAAGAAGGAAAGTTGGATGGAAGAATCAGTTGGTAGAGGCCTGCTCTAAGCTCTCCTTGCAGCAGGGGTGCTCTGGTGACTTTATCCTTAACAACACAACAATCCGCATTAAACTCAACAACAACATTATTGTCCTTGGTGAATTTAGATATACTAAGCAAATTTTTGGTTATTTTAGGTACACAAAGAACATGTTTTAAGTGCAAACATTTATTTTGCAAGGTACCACGTAAGGAAGTAAAGCCAGTATGTGTAATGTGTAGAAACTCACAACTTCCTACTTAGAGTTAATCAGATCCATCATAGTCTTTGCTGATGCTTAGCTGAGACAGATTAGAGGTAACATGTTCTATTGCACCAGAGTCCATGTACCATATGGGATCTTGTAGAGTAAATGCTGAAGCCGTGTAAACTGACATGCCTAGCAAAAGAAGTTGAACTTGATGCAAACGAAGCTGAGCTGGAAGACTAACCAAAATTGTCCAGCATAAGTAGCCTGGACTGATGACTGAGGTGTCATGTGGGGATTATTTGAAACACCAGAGTTGTGGTACGGTGGTGGCATTTGAATATTTCCAAAACCTTATTGTACTGAAGGTGGAACATTTGAGGAGCTAACACCATGCATGTAGTTCTGACTTTGATCACTAGGAACGTGAAACCCACTAGAATTGTTATACGAACTGCCAGGATATGTTCTGCCAAATTGACCAGAGCCATTATACATGGTCGAAGAATTGATGACGCCAAGTGGTTGCATACTGATATTATTATAAAGGCTTTGAGATCCAAGGCTTTGTGCATTGCCACTATAGTTATTGTAAAAACCTTGTGGTCTAGAACTTTGCATATAGCCACTATAGGCTGAGTTGTAGCTATGATAACACTGAACATCAATATGTCCAGTTTTATTGCACACTTGACAAACAGGTTACCTCTACCATTGTTTTTCTTCCGCAACCTCTACCATAATTGTTGAATTGAGCAGGTCTAAAAGAACTAAAGTTACCATAACTAGGTCCAAAGTTATTGTTAAACTCTGAAAAACCTTGCTGACCAATTTGAGCACCACAACTGGATTGTCCTATCTGTGTAGCTACAACAAGATAGACAATTTGGCCACTAGTTGATAAACTGTCAACTATCCCTTTAATTTTCCTAATGTAATCACTGATACTAAGGCTGTCTTTACTGGTGTTTTGAAGCAAATTTTTTAGGTGAAGTGCACGAGCTTTAGAGTTAGTTATGAATTCCCTTTCTAGTGCAAACCAAATATCCGCAGCATATTGGCACTTAGAAGTAACGAAATTTATCAATTCGTTTCCATAAAGTATAGGCTGGATTAATCTTTTCTTTCATAACCAAATTCATTAGTTTGATTATTAGCAATATTTTAATTAGTATTATCGCATTTCTCCAATATCAAAGGGGTGGGGCAGGGAACTAAACTTGTTAAGTGATCCTCCAACTCATGAGCTCCTACTCCAAATAGCTCTTGAGATCGCCAAAAATTGTAGTTGTCTCTAGTGAGTTTTGGGTAGATAACTTGGAGGCTGGAGGAAATCGCTGAAGGGACAAGATTGATTAAGTTGTACAACATTCTGTCTATGTTGTTTGCTGAATGTGAGCTCTCATTGTTATCTACCATTGACGTTAATCAAGGTTGCTCTGATACCATGTAAAGACTAGGGTTTGCAAGAATCTGTTGAGAGTAAAGAAGAAGAAACAAAAACGAATTTGGCTATCTAATTTATGTATTGAACTAACTAACTGAAAACTGGTACAAGAATCAGTTTTATAACTGATTTTACAAACATGAAACGACATCATTTTGGAGCTGAATTCTCAGCTACTTGCTTACTCAAAACGACAGTGCTTTGAACTGTTCTGTAACCTCAAAACGTCACCGTTAGACTTAATCTTCACACTTGGGCCTTCCTTTTCCATTGAATCTTTCAACTCATTCGGTGAATATAATGCACTGGCCTTCAGAAAATGAAATTTCTAATTCAGCCCCTGATTGGTAGTGATCAACATCCTGTTATGATATTTAGTAAACTATTATTTGATTTCTGTAAAAAAAAAAAAAAAAAAAAAAAAACACAATATAAGACTTTGATAGCTCTTCTGTCGATTACACATGGTTATACAATGTCAAAATCATTGATTGTAATACCATCATTATTTAAGGAGGACTACACCAGAGAATAACATTTCTCTTCCCCAATAATGCAAATGTGCCTTCATTGTAATAACCTTTAAATGTAGGTTCTAATACTAATTCTCATAATGTAAAATCAAATCTACATGTAAGAAATCTAATGATAATAAAATATAAAATTAACTATTCCTGCTGGCTAAAGGTCTTCTCTTGATAATATGAATAATACTTTGGGTACTAATGGATGGGTACTAATCTGTGTACTAACTAAAGCATAGTATCCGTACTATGCGCATAGTACGGGTACTATGCTTTAGTTAGTACACAGATTAGTACCCATCCATTAGTACCCATAGCATCACTCTGATAATATATAGGAAACTTGTTCTACAAAAATATTGATTTTGAATTAATGTAAATTTTATGATAACTTGTTCACATAAAAATTAATATCATTAAATGGTAAAAGTCATACTACAGTGTGTGGACCGACTCACTCAACTTGTTCACATAAAAATTGATAGCTCTTCTGTCGATTACACATATGGTTGTACAATGTTAAAATCATTGATTGTAATACCATCAATATTTAAGGAGGACTACACCAGAGAATAATATTTATCTTACCCTATAATGCAAATGCCTTCATTATAATAACCTTTCAATGCAGGTTCTAATACTAATTCTCGTACTATAAAATCAAATCTACGTGTAAGAAATCTATTGATAATTAATTAATTGCTAGAAAAATAAATTAATTGCTATTTAATTGAGGAAACCAAGACCTCAAGGCAACGCCTTTTTTGACTATTAAAAATGCACCTCTTTATTACTTCATCTCTCTTATATAAAATATTACAATTAACAAAATATAAAAATAATAGTAGCTAATGCCTAGAAAATAGGAGATGATCACTCTAATAATCACGTTTGCCACAGTCAAATATTATCTTTATTTGACTAATTCAACTATAACACATTAAAAAACAGATAATTTAATTAAAAATATATTTATTTTTTAAGAACGTAATATCCCGTTCCCCTTGAAAACACCCTTGTCCTCAAGGGTTTAATTTAACTAAGGTGGCCATGGAATCAGGACTTCCACTAGTAATTTTCAACTCTTCATCTGCATCATTGTCATTGAGACAAGCTTGAATCATGAACAATTTTTTGCAACGATGTTTGAGACCTAATTTTTCATTACATTTGAAGCATAATCCCCTTTTCCTTCTTTCATCTATTTCTCCCATTGTTAGTCTCTTGATTGGCATTGTTGCTGGACCACTTTGAGCTTCATAATTTGTGGACGAAACTTTGGATGAGACGAGATCACGGGCTTTGTTCCTAGCTTCGTAAAGCTTGGCTAACCCAATGGTTGAGGATAATGTTGAAGGCCTTCCCGCTTGATCTTCAATTTTTATATCTTCCTTTAATCCATTGATAAAACAACTTATCTGCTTTTCTAGTGCCAAATGTCTAGTTTTGGAAAGCAATTTTTCAAACTTAGTTTGATATTCCTCAACGGATCCTTGCTGCTGCAATTTGGTGAGTTTGTTTAAGGAATCAAAATATTGGTTTGGACCGTAATGACAATGAAGCCCATATTTGAATTCTTCCCAACTAATAACTGGTGTTTCCTACTTCAGGAGTTGATACCATAATTGGGTGTCTCCTTCTAAATAAAAGGATGTAAGCGACACTCTATCAGTTGATGGAGTGTCAGGAAACTAAACTCGGCATATCCAACTAGTAGGGTCTTCTTGGCCGTTAAAACGAGGAAAAATCAATTTGACTAACTTTGGTGTGTACGTGGAGTGAGAGCCATCCCCACTGCTACTACCATGAGCCCCACTGAGGCGGGTCTTAGCTCCAGAACTCTCTCCTTGCCTTGAAATTTGATCAATTCGGAAATTGAGTTGGGAGAATAATTCTTTTAGTTGATTGATGATGGCTTGCTATCCCCCTGACAGGGACTGCACTTCCTTCTCCAATTACTCCACTCTCTGATCCATGCCTGAGCTCTGATACCACTTTGATATGAACTGGTTTTTCTTTTTACAAGTACCTATATTGTAGAGTAGAGTTAGCTGGAAAAATAAATTAATTGCTGGTTTAATTGAGGAAGCCAAGACCCCAAGGCAGCATCTTTTTTTACTATTAAAAACGCATCTCTTTACTGCTTCATCTCTCTCTATTAAAAAGTCATGATACCGTGCATGGACCATCTCACTAAACTTGGGAAACGAATGATCTCAAAAGAACTCTATGAATAGAGAAAAAAAAAAAGAATTGTTAGATACAAGCACAGCCAATTAACATTCTCTACCAAGTTAATTGATTTTAGTAATGGCGTCCAAAGCTTTTCTCCTCTTCTCCTTTGCAATCCTCCTCCCTTCTCTCCTCTCTCATTCAGTTTTAGCAGACAACACCAATTAAAAAAAAACAATCACCATTTGAGTTCATGAACCATCTCCATGATTGTCATAAAGGCGACAAAGTTAAAGGCATCAATGAGCTCAAAAAATACCTTGAAAAGTTTGGTTACTTGAACGTAGAGTAGAGTTAGCTGGAAAAATAAATTAATTGCTGGTTTAATTGAGGAAACCAAGACCTCAAGGCAACACCATTTTTTACTATTAAAAACGCACCTCTTTATTGCTTCGTCTCTCTTTATTAAAAAGTCATGATACCGTGTATGGACCGTCTCACACAACTTGGGAAGCGAATGATCTCAGAAGAACTCTATAAATAGAGAAAAAAGATTGTTAGATACAAGCACAGCCAATTAACATTTCTCTACCAAGTTAATTGATTTTAGCAATGGCGTCTAAAGCTTTTCTCCTCTTCTCATTTTTAATCCTCCTTCTTTCTCTCCTCTCTCATTCAGTTTTAGCAGACAACACCAATGACAAAAAACAATCACCATTTGAGTTCATCAACCATCTCCAAGGTTGTCATAAGGGCGACAAAGTTAATGGCACCAATGAGCTTAAAAAATACCTTGAAAAGTTTGGTTACTTGAACTATAGCTCTTCCACGACTCAAAAGCATGCGAATGATGATGATTTTGATGAGCTATTAGACTCAGCTATCAAAACCTACCAGCTTAATTATCATCTTAAAGCCACTGGAGTTTTGGATGCCGAAACTGTTTCAAAGATGACAATGCCTCGATGTGGAGTAGCAGATATTATTAATGGCGCAACTCGAATGCGGTCTGGCCACAAAAGACATCACAATGCCTCCAGCCATTTCCATATTGTCGCTCACTATTCATTTTTCCCTGGAAACCCTAAGTGGCCAGCAAACAAGTACCATCTCACCTATGCATTTCTTCCAGGAACTCGAGCTGATGCCATGAACCCTGTTGCCAAAGCTTTCACGACATGGGCTGGAAATACACATTTCAAATTCACACGGACTCAGAACGCTAGAAATGCCGATATCACGGTTAGTTTCCACAGCGGTGATCATAGAGATGGTTCCCCCTTTGATGGCCCTGGCGGAACCCTTGCTCATGCCTATGCCCCAAGGGACGGAAGGTTCCATTACGATGCAGATGAGAGATGGTCTGTGCGTGCAACCCAAGGCTCATTTCACTTGGAGACTGTTGCATTGCATGAAATTGGGCATCTTCTTGGACTGGGGCATAGCTCAGTTGAGGGGGCTATCATGTTCCCTTCTATTTCTGCTGGAGTGACAAAGGGTTTGCATGGAGATGACATTCGAGGCATCAGGGCTTTATATAATGTTTAAGGAGTTATTTCAAGATTTCCTACCGTGAGATAAGAATAAATGAGACTTATGGTACCAAATAAATCAAGGGGGAAAGACAGCCAGTTGTACTTTCCATATTTTATCAGCTTCAAAATTTCAAAACAAAATGATACTTTTATTATCAGGAATAAAAACCATATACACTAGTAAATGATCACCATTGCTTTATATTTTATGTTTTTTGGGTATTGGAAATGTGTTCACTTAATTTAGAAGAACGTCTTGATTGGTTCATATATACATATATATACTAATATTGGTAATACTATTCCATTGGTCCTCACATAAATAAAAGAATGATTCAAGTTGAAAGAGATTTCTTTTTAATTAGCACATAAAATTGCAATATAATGACTAATGAAATACAAAATTCCTGAAGTTTTCATCTTGTTGTTTATATATATTCATCACCAAATACATACTAAGAAAACATTAAACATAAATACGTCAATGAGGCTAATTGAACATTCATCCGAAAGCTTTTTATATATCAGATTTCGAAACATACTTTGTAAATCCCCATGCTAATTATATATATATTCCCTTGGTTTTGTTTATAAGGAGGGACTTTTCTGTCAAATTTTAAAGTTTGGTTAGTGGTGAAAACGAAGAAATGGAAACTGTTGGATTTGCATGTAGCAAGGGCACAAAATCTGGATGTTTTTGTAAGGAAAAGATGATGTGGCAGGGTTATATTAGAATTAAGAGAATTTGGGGGCTGTTGTAAGAAAAAAAAATTGTTTTATATAAATTTGGGCTGCTCGCCCAAATGAAGAAGAAGAAAGTGGGGAGAAGAAAACCGAGAAAAAGAAAAGAAAGAGAGAAAGGAAGAGAGAGAAGGGAGAAAAGAAGGAAGAAGGAAGAAGGAAGAGAGAATGTTCGGCCGAGAGGAGGAATGGAAAGAAAAAGATAAATGAGGGAGAGAAAGTGAGGTGAAGAGAAGGATGATGCTTGGGGCAGCTGGGTATTTCGGGTTGAGCTAAATTTTTTTTGTGTGAGTGATTTCTTTAAAACTTTTCCAAAATCTGGACCTTTTTCGATTGCTTGTTAAGTGAATGTATTATCTCATGCTGTTTGATACAACTTACTGTTGACTGTGGCTTTCCTTGCTTGCATGTGTTCGGCTGAACATTTAATGAGTGAAACTTCTTCAGATCTGGTCCTAATGAAATATATTTCTGTTGCATGTCACTAGATCTTTCCTAAAAACACAAGACTCATGTTTGTATATTGATGTCTTGTTGAGAGTCTTGTTATTTTGCGAAACTGATTAAAAATCATCCCTTCATGCTTCGGCCAAGTTGTAACCAGTGTTAGTGTAAGTTAATCAAAAACTGATTTGTGCTGCTGGATAATATGCTTGGGTGTTTTTTTTAGCTGGACAGTAAACTTGATGGTGTTGGAAGCATGCTTTAAATAATGAATAAATGGGCCTGCTGTGATTCTTTTTTTTTTTTCTCTTATTTATATAATTATAACTCGCTTGAGCCGGTTGTAACTATTGCACTAGTTTTGGTCTATAAATATGTGACTTCATGCAACATATTTTTGGTATGAAAAGGGATGGTTTCGTGGAATTTTTTTATAATGGAATGTGTGCTTATAATGAGATGGAAATGGCGTTATAAAAAGGAATAAAATTTCGGCTGGTTAACATGCTTGGAAAGGCTGAAACTTTTGCTCTAGAATAAAATAATCACAAATGTTTTCTTGCTTGTTCCCGACATGGGGAAGTTTCTTTTTACTTGTAAATGAAGTGCTGTAAATGAGGTGTTTGGCTTGGTGTAATATAAGTGATTAAAAGGCAGGTCAAAGGGAGTTATTTAATGTCCAAGAAGAATTTATTTTGGTTTATTTTATTCAATTATTTGTGAAAATCCCTGAAGGCACCAAAGAAAATTTTAAGTACTTGTTTATTCATGTTATTTATTCTAGTATGAAATATTATTATTATTATTATTTGCTCTTTGGTTTAATTATAATTAAATGTGTCATATGGTTTTGGCTTTAAAAGTGATATTTGTTCATGATTAGTATCGACATATGCTACGATCATGTGATGTGAAGTAATTTTTAATTTGGGTTAAACCTCAGTTTCTGAACATGTTTAAAATTACGTTTCACCCTATATGTGATTTTGAATAATGTCTATATGCATGATTTATAAGCACTTATATAACTCTTGCTTATATGTTACTTGAGATTATGAATGAATATTTGTGGTGCTACAACGACCCTATGAAGTACCCTCCCCCAGTTTCAGGCTCTGCCCATGCGATGCAGGATTGCTGGGTATTGAGATATTCGGTCTTCAGGCTCTGCGCGGCGTATTGAGATATTTAGTGCTCTGTCTGGGCGTTGAGTTTGTCCGCCAAGTATTGAGATGGTTTTCTTCAGGCTCTGCCTGCGCGATGATAATCTTGCCGGGTATTGAGATGTATTTCCCACTCTGCCTGTAGTGGGATGCCCACCAGGTATCGAGATTTTTCCCCAGGGTACTATTTGTGGTGAGAACCTTTAGTATCAGTTTACTGTTTCGAAACAGGATATCGTTTAAAGTTTTCAGATACCAGCCTACAGTTTTCAGTATCAGTTAATAGTTTCAGTTTTCAGTATCTGATGGATAGTTTACATTAGTTATATAAACATTTGATGTTTGTAGCATGATTTATGGAAAACATTGTCTTTAGAAGATAAGCATTTACAGCTATTCTTTAAGTTCTCATAAAGAATTTTCAGCATTTAGTGATGGCTAGATTCAGAAATTGTTGTCAGTTTAATTGATCAGATTATAATACTTAGAACAATTAGAAATGAGTTATGCAGCATACATGGATGATTAGTGCCACCATAAAAGAATGTTCATGGAATCATGTTGTTTTCTGTATTTGATAAGAACCATTGCATGCCATACTTTTGTTTGACGAATGTTTTGCAAACTTCCCCTTTCCCCCCTCACTGATATTTTAGCTCACCCCCTTTCAAAAAAATGTTTTCCCCCCCCCCAGGTTTACAGGGAGATCGTGCCGAGCAGTGAGTCACCCCTCAAGGTTGTGCCACGCGTCGACATCTTTTTATGTGGGTTTTACATTTACGTCGTATTGTATCTTTGGACTTTCGTTTCAAAAACTCGTGTTTCCCATATGTATTTCCTTTTGTTTATGTTTCGAATGTGTTGTATAATGAAAAACCTGGTACCACAAGTTTCCTAAATTTTTTTTCTTTTGTAAACGAAAGATGTGTAGACGTTTTTTTTTTTTTTTTTTTTTTTTGAGATGTGGAAATGAAAATACTATGATGTTATTCAAAGAAGTAATTTCTTTAACATTTTCATATTTGTTTTCTACATGGCACTTTTTGGGTATCCGAGTCCTGTGCGGCACCGGGATCCTCCGGGATGAAGATACCGAATTGGGTGGCTACCTTATACCCAAAGGTACAACAGTGAACTTCTTGATAGCGGACATGGGAAGAGATCCGAATGTGTGGAAAGATGCTGTGGAGTTCAAGCCAGAGAGATTTCTGTTTAGCCATGGAGAAGAAAGTTTTGATATAACAGGAAGTAGAGAGATTAAAATGATGCCATTTGGTGCAGGGAGGAGGATTTGTCCTGGTCTTGGTTTTGCTATTCTTCATTTAGAGTATTTTGTGGCAAATTTGATTTGGCATTTTGAATGGAGTGCTGTGGATGGTGAAGATATTGATTTATCAGAGAAGATAGACATCACCATAAAGATGAAAAATCCATTGCGAGTTCATCTATCTTCGCATAAATATTGCTCTGAACCCTTTTAATTTAATTCTTGTTGATGGTTGAAAATTTTTATGTATAAATTTCTACATCAAGCAGGAACCCATCAAATTTGACCTTCTTTTATTCCTTGCATAATTTTTTTTTTTTTTCTGAATTTAAAGAACATAGCAATACATGATTTTTGTATTATTCATCATATCATCCTACATAAATTTTTGGGATGATCCAAAATCTTAAGCAAATGGAGTGGGCTTTGAGTGTTGCGCTTTGTGCAAGGTCCATTAGTAGGTGCTGAAAGTTGAGAATGGTTCTAATTGGGCTTCGAGTTCTTGTAAGGGTATGGAGCCCTATTATTTCCACCAAATGAGGTGAGATTATTTAGTCGGCTATTTAGTCATTGTCTTGTTCCCAACCCGTGGCATGCCTCGAGATAGAAAGATTTTTTGTGCGTATTTACATAGTCTTTTCTAAGCTTTTTTTTTGGATTCTAATCCAGGAGATTATCCTGAGGTAGGTTGACCATCTTTTATAGGTATTTTGTATATTCTTTTTCTCTTTTTTAAGGAATCATATATGAACTTACAATTGTGACGTTAAAATATATAAATTATTACCTTGGTTAGCTGCAAGCAACCTGTCAGTAGCAGAGACTCCACAGGGATTGAAGAATACTTCCATTAATTAACTTGCAATTATACAATATTAAACTGACATTATTGAAAGAGTGTATCAAATTATAAATAAAAGAGCAGGTGTAAACTAGTTGACTTAATGAGTGAAACATCTTGCTTCTTTCTGAGTTGATTGCATGAAAATGCATTGACATCAAAGCATGTTGTGTTAAATTTTTGTGACAGATACAGTCATAGCAAAGGAGTCATACCAAAAACTATATATATTCTTTCTCTGTGTCTGACATTTAAATTAAATCCCAGAGGCAAATTGTCAGCATCTTGAGTACGTAAAGAAAAAGATATTGCTAGGTCTGTAATGTAATCACTAATGAATGCCGGCCTCCTGGAGTTTACTTTTGCCTTTCTCACACAATTTTATTGAAAATATATGACCAAAAACTGTTTAATAACGGGGGTACTTGTCCAAAGTTTAGGGNGGGCTAAGTTCTGTGCAGTGAATGGAGTGGTAGCAGGAACATTATTTGCGAAAGACATGGTTGAATCGAGGAAGGTGTGTACCCAAGGAAAGCTCTGATACCATATAAGATTTAAGAAAGAGACGTAAATATGAGAATGCAGCTTTATGCTACTGCTGTTGTATTGATTCATATATATAGAGTTACATGATAGCAAACTACGGTTACATGAAATCAGAAATGCGTACAAAGTCATATCTCTATTATTCAAATACAGATAATAACAAGATGAACAAACTAGAATCTGTTGTAACAGATTGATCCTATTAATCTGACTTATCCTCTTTGTCACACGTTTGAATTTGAATGCCATATTTATCCTTAACATCATGTTCCCTACTATTCTCCCTGGAGTGACAAATGGGAACTTGCATGGCAATGACATTCAAGGTATCAGGGCTTTATATAATGTTTAAAGAATACTTACTTCAAGATTTAGAAGCTTTACTTACCGTGAGATGAACGCCGAATAAATGAAGAGAGAAACAGAGTCGTTCTACTCTCCACTTTTTATCAGTTTCAATTTCAAAGTTAGCTTATATATATGTCAATGAGGTTAATTACTAAGCAAAAATATATCATTAGAACGAATTACAGTAAATTAATTGAACATTGATGTCGAATTAATATACTCTTTGTACCCCGGAAACATACTGAGGCATTGTTCTTAGAAGCTTAATTCTTCTCCCATGAATATGCAGACTGGTATTAGTATCGTCATCTCCTTCTGCATTTGTTTACTAATTAGCTTCACCTTCCATGCCAAAAAGCTCCCACAAGGACCTTCCGCACCTCACCTCATTGCCAACTTCTTATGGCATCGAAAACCTTTCTTCGGACTAGGAAAAATCGTCTCCAGTCTTCGCAAAAGGTGCGGTCCCATCATCACCATAAAAAGGGGCTCCGAACCCACCATTTTCATCACTTACCACACTTGTTCTGTAGTCTTCGCAGACCGCCCAAAAACCGCATTCGTCGATCGAATCTTTCCAAACAAACGTAAAGGCATAAGCGTCATCCCCTTTAGCGCAACTTGGCGTACCCTCCGCCGCAACCTTACAGGTACATCAGGAGTTCTCCACCCTTCTCCTCTCATATCCTGCTCTCATATCCATGAACGTGTCTTGGACAATTTAATTCATCGCCTTAAACAGGATTCTGAACGTGGGGGAGGAGGCGTCTATGTAGTTGATCACTTTACGTACATAATTTGGAATGGGCCTCCGATTGTTGGGCTTTCTGCAAGGTCCACTAATAGATGTTGAAAGAGTAGAGAATCTTGCACTACGAGAACCGTAGTTATTGTTATGGGATAATGTTGATCCTTAGCATGATCCAGACCAGTTTGAAGAGTTGAATCTGGCACTACAAGAAGGTCAATTTGGAGGTCCTTGGATATATTATTATCGCCTGTAGGAAATTAATAAATAGAGTCCTTAAGTGGATAAAAGTGCAGAAGATGAATTCAGAACTGTGGTTTACATACGCTGCATGCATTTTACAATATTTAAGGTGAAGTAATTTTGGTAGATATGTCAGTACTTCGTCTTTATGAATAATTATCTGAACAACACAACCACCTAAATTTATTATGAATTATTTCAACGCAGCTTGGTTTTTAGTTTACAAGTAAAAAACCAGTCACCATCTTTAACCACATCTGGGTAGTCAAATGAAACGATAAAGACTCTTAGATATATTAGATATTTTGAATTCAATTCCACTCGCTTGTTAATAAGAGTGACTATCGGAAGGTATATCAAGTCGTTAACTTCATGTTTAAGGGGATTAGTTAAAGTGCATACAAGCTGAACTGAACACCCTCTGTCACAAAAAAAGAAAAAAAAAATCCAAACTAATTAATATTATTAATTATTTCGTTGGAAAAGGCAAATTGGGATATTATTCTCTTTCACTTTACGCTCTACAAGTTTATTTTTGAATTTTACGTAAAAGTATTTCACCTAGAATACGTCTATTAAGTTAGAAGAATCTGAACTTTATAAATTGAATCTCAAACTTCTTTAGCTAACAATGTGAGTGTGAGATATAACTGATCACCTATATTTAATAGATTAACTATCATCTAATATATAATATATTTAATAAATGATAATCAATGCATATATGAAAAGTCAATAGTTTAATGGAAGGGAAATGATAAAGCCATAGAAGGTTGTGCACCAATTTTATGCATCTATGACGTAGAAAAATCCTGATCGNTTCTCATATCCTCTATATTTATAGGTGATATGAAAGGTATTCTACTCCTAATATGAATCTTTTTTAATTCCTAGTAGGATTCTCATAGTTCTATTCTTATTTAGAAAGTATTCTTCTATAGATAGATTTCCTAAACAGATACAAATTTACATGAAAACAAATAGGAAAACGAACCATAATATCCCAACAATCTCCACTTTTGCATATTTTCTGTTACAGTGAGGAACATGACGAAGATAAATGCTCCACTATCACAACATCTAGGTCTTAGAGTAACCATGCTAAATTTTGGCATCTAGATCTAAAAACCACTCCACCTACAGTTTCAATTTGAGCTCGTTGTAGTTAGTCTCTTTTGTGCTCCACCATCTCGAAAAAACTCATCTCCTAGGTTGCAACTTGGAGCTTTGATATATATTGTAAGAAATTCTAAAATAATACATATAATAATAGAGAGAGGAAGAAAACTTGTTCTCAAGGTTTTTTTTTTTTTTTTTTTTTTTTTTTTCAATAAGTTTTCTATATCCAAAAAAAGAGGTTACAAAGTAACACAAACGGCCTAAAGGCTGAACAAACTAAAACAACAAAAGCACACACGCCTTTATCATAATAGCACGCAGGCTCAAATAAAAGAAAAAAGGTATAAACACCCACAAAGGAACATGTAGGCTCATAAATAGAAACACAAAAAGAGGCACAAACACCCGAAGAGAGCACATGAACTATACAAAGAAGAAAAGGAACAAGAAACTAGGATCATTGTTCTTTCTTCATACTCTTCTTACCTTTAGGCATCGGTAGATCCGAAAGACGGGAGGACTGGGGTTGGAGTGTGGGCCACTCCATCTTAGAGTGGAGGTCTACCTCGACGTCTTCGGTGGGGGTAGCAGGAAGCCAAGAACCATGGCTAACAACCCTTCTTGACCATTAACAGAAGACTCGTTAGTCAATTGGTCCATCATCTCCTTTTTAGGGGCTTTGTGGGGTAAAAATCATGAGCCTCAATAAGCGGGCCACCACCTAGGAGAACATCCTTGGTGGTGCTTAAGGGAGGAATCTTTGAGGCCCCAGGAGGTCTCAGTATCGGGTCACCACCTGAGAGGGCATCCTTCTAGTTAGCGAGGTTCTTTCTCATAGGGGGAAAGTTGTAAAACCCCATTCTAATAATATATATATTCCCTTTGGTTTTGTTTATAAGGAGGGACTTTTCTGTCAAATTTTAAAGTTTGGTTAGTGGTGAAAACGAAGAAATGGAAACTATTGGGTTTGCATGTAGCAAGGGCACAAAATCTGGGTGTTTTTGTAAGGAAAAGATGATGTGGCAAGGTTATATTAGAATTAAGAGAATTTGGGGGCTGTTATAAGAAAAAAAAAATTTTGTTTTATATAAATTTGGGCTACTCGCCCAAATGAAAAAAAAGAAAGTGGGGAGAAGAAAACCGAGAAAAAGAAAAGAAAGAGAGAAAGGAAGAGAGAGAAGGGAGAAAAGAAGAGAGAAAAGAAGGAAGAAGGAAGAAGGAAGAAGGAAGAGAGAACGTTCGGCCGAAGGAGGAAGGGAAAGAAAAAGATAAATGAGGGAGAGAAAGTGAGGTGAAGAGAAGGATGATGCTTGGGGCAGCTGGGTATTTCGGGTTGAGCTAAATTTTTTGTGTGAGTGGTTTCTTTAAAACTTTTCCAAAATCTAAACCTTTTTCGATTGCTTGTTAAGTGAATGTATTATCTCATGCTGTTTGATACAACTTACTGTTGACTGTGGCTTTCCTTGCTTGCATGTGTTCGGCTGAACATGGAATGAGTGAAACTGCATCAGATCTGGTCCTAATGAAATATACTTGTGTTGCATGTCACTAGATCTTTCCTAAAAACACAAGACCCATGTTTGTACATTGATGTCTTGTTGAGAGTCTTGTTATTTTATGAAACTGATTTAAAATCTTCCCTTCATGCTTCGGCCAGGTTGTAACCAGTGTTAGTGTAAGTTAATCAAAAGCTGATTTGTGTTGCTGGATAATATGCTTGGTTGTTTTTGGCTGGACAGTAGACTTGATGGTGTTGGAAGCATGCTTTTAATAATGAATAAATGGGCCTGCTGTGATTTGTTTTATTCTCCTATTTATATAAGTATAACTCGCCTGAACCGGTTGGAATTATTGCACTAGTTTTGGTCTATAAATGTGTGACTTCATGCAGCATGTTTTTGGTATGAAAAGGGATGGTTTCGTGGAATTTTTATAATGGAATGTGTGCTTATAATGAGATGGAAATGGCATTATAAAGAGGAATTAAATTTTGGCTGGTTAACATGCTTGGAAAGGCTGACATTTTTTGCTCTAGAATAAAATAATCACAAGTGTTTTCTTGCTTGTTCTCGACATGGGGAAGTTTCTTTTTACTTGTAAATGAAGTGCTGTAAATGAGGTGTTTGGCTTGGTGTAATATAGGTGATTAAAAGGCAGGTCAAAGGGAGTTATTTAATGTCCAAGAAGATTTTATTTTGGTTTATTTTATTCAATTATTTGTGCAAATAACCGTGAAGGCACAAAAAGAATTTTATATACTTTGTTTATTCATGTTTATTTTATTCTAGTATGAAATATTCTTATTTTTATTATTATTATTATTATCATTTGCTCTTTGGTTTAATTATAATTATGATGTGTTATATGAGTTTTGGCTTTTAAAAGTGATATTTGCTTATGATTAGTATCAGACATATGCTAAGATCATGTGATGTTGAAGTAATTTTTAATATGGGTTAAACCATCAGTTTCTGAAACATGTTTAGAAAATTGCAGTTTCACCCCTATATGCGACTTTTGAATATTATGGCATATATGCATTATTTATAAGCACTTGTATAATATGCTCTTGAATTATATGTTACTTGAGATTGTGAATGAGATATTTGTGGTGCTACAACCACCATACGAAGTACCCATCCCTTAGTTTCAAGCTCTGCCCATGCGATGCAAGATTCACTGGGTATTGAGATATTCGGTCTTCAGGCTCTGCGCATGCGTATTGAGATATTTAGTGCTTTGCCTAGGCGTTGAGTTTGTCCGCCAGGTATTGAGATGGTTTTCTTCAGGCTCTGCCCACGCGATGATCTTGCCAGGTATTGAGATGTATTTCCCAACTCTGCCTGTGTGTGGGATGCCCACCAGGTATCTGAGATTTTTCCCTAGGGTACTAGTTGTGGTGAGAACCTTTAGTATCAGTTTACTGTTTCGAAACAGGATATCAATTTAAAGTTTTCAGATACCAGCCTACAGTTTTCAGTATCAGTTAATAGTTTCAGTTTTTAGTATCTAATGGATAGTTTGCATTAGTTATATGAAACATTTGATGTTGTAGCATGATTTATAGAAAACATTGTCTTTAGAAGCATAAGCATTTACAACTATTCTTTAAGTTCTCATAAAAGAATTTTCAGCATTTAGTGATGAGCTAGGATTCAGAAATTGTTGTCAGTTTAATTGATCAGATTGTAATACTTAGAACAATTAGAAATGAGTTATGCATGCATACATGAATGATTAGCTACACCATATCATGTTCATGAAATCATGTTGTTTTCTATATTTTATAAGAACCATTGCATGCCATAACTTTTGTTTGACGAATGTTTTGCAAACTTGCCCTTTCCCCCACTCACTGAGTATTTTAGCTCACCCCCTTTCAAAAAACATGTTTTCCTCCCCCCCAGGTTTACAGGGAGATCGTGCTGAGCAGTGATTACCACTCAAGGTTGTGCCACGCATTGACACCTTTTTATGTGGGTTTTACATTTATGTCGTATTGTATCTTTGGACTTTCGTTTCAAAAACTCATGTTTCCCATCATGTATTTCCTTTTGTTTATGTTTCAGAATGTGTTGTATAAGTGGAAAACCTGGTACCAAAAGTTTTCCTGAATCTTTTCTTTTGTAAAACGAAAGATGGTGTACGTTTTTTTTTTAGATGTTAGAAATGGAAATACTATGATGTTATTCAGAAAAAGTAAGTCCTTTAATAGGTTTCACAGTTTTTCTACATGGCACGTCTCGGGTATCCGAGTCTTGTGAGAGCGCCCGAATCCTACGGGATGAGGAAATTCAGGATGGGTCATGTCAACTCTTTCTGATAAAGTGGCATCATTTGTGTATGGTCTCAATTCAGCCAGACTTGCTTGGCTTGCCTTGGCTAACAAATTTGCTTCTCCATCTCGAACTCGCATTAACCACTTGAAGCGGCTCCTCCAAACGTTGAATCAAGGTTCCATGAAGTGTGCAGCTTATCTTGATTCGGCAAAGCAAATAGCAGCACAACTAGGAGATGTTGGTAAGACCATTGATGATGATGATTTAATTGCTTATATTGTGAGTGGTTTGAATCATTCATATCACCC